>NC_132939.1:52921678-53231857 GCF_034638445.1 Ciconia boyciana | reverse complement strand
CCATAATTTGATCTAACTTGGAGCTTGGCCCTGATCTGAGCTAGGGGTTTGGACCGGATGTCCTGCAGAGGTCCTTTCCAACCTAAACTACTCTGTGATTCTAGTCTATGATTTTGTAACGGAACATGGGCTCTCTTGCCTCCCCACATATCCCAGTCTATCCCCATCATGCTGTTTATACAAGGACCAGCAGAGTGCTCATGTGGAGCACTTCTAAAATGAGCTGAGAGGATGAAAAATCTGACTGTAATCTTTAATGATAAGGAAGCCTTTTTCTTGCATTTATGTACAGTATGAGTACATGTGTGTAGAACAGGACACTTTTTTCACTTTCCTTTGAGTAAAATGACTATACACAGGAATAGCTAAAAACCAAAATGTTCTTCAGATTGCTCTGCAACTGAATAGGCTCCTCTCAACCAGCCAAACTATTGCTCCTGGTAGTTCCCAGATGTTATATTCCAGATTACTCATGCACAATATTGTGAAGACCAGAACTGATGAAAATTTTCTAGTTTTGATATTTCTGTGGTTTATCTTAAAAAAAAAAAAAAAAGAGGTTCCAATTTTTAACTTGCTCTAATATCAGTCTGATCAAATTCTACATTAGTAATCCAACCAGAGTATTAGGTTGCAGTCTCTTTTGGTGAGCCACAAGAAGTTTCCTAGCAGATAAAAGTCTCTTTATCCTTTCTGACTTTCCTGTCAGCTGTTCCCAAGACATAAAGAAAATTTGCAGGAGAGGATATCTTACAAGCACTACTAGCAATGTGACTAGTAGATACCTTGTTTCTTGTAAGAAGTGTTACCGCTTTCTGTCGGCATAGCTCTGCATCTGTTCCTTGATCTCTAAATACTGTGCACCTTCTGTTCCTGACTATTTCTTTGAATTTCATTTTTTGACCTCTTTCCAGAACCTTTTTTCTTTGCTTGCAAATAATTACTTTTGTTACTGTCATTCAGGGGAATGAAATGCTAGAAGCCATCACATGCCTGCATCCATTGCCTTTTGAGAATGCTAACTTCACTTTCCTGTCCTGAGAAGTCTGCTCTTTGTTTAATAGCAAGACATTTGAATTGCAGTTGATTGTATGCTAATGTTGCCTTATAATCAAGGAAGTCGCTGCTTATTGATTATCTTGAAAAGAACAACCATCTAAACAACCATTACTTTTTTAATTAAAAAAATACTCTTTAATGTTTGGGAAGATGTCTAATGATAGAGTAGGTTTGGCTACTACTCTGTAGGGGATGAAATCAGAAGAAATTCTAGATAATCTTTGTTTTCATAGTAAAGTTTCAGGGTGCTTTTAAAGGGTTTGGTAACATTAAATGGCTAACTCCTTATGTATATTAATAGAAATGTATCCCTACATCAGAACAAGCTTAAACAGCAAAAGTCTAGCTTTTTCCAGCTTTATTTGTTAGCCTAAAGAAAGGCATTTAGTCTCCCTACAAATTTATCCATTTACATGGCAGCATTGTGTTTTTGTAAATAAATATGGGTGGACATGGGGAAGACATCAGCATTCTTCAGTCTCAGTGAGATCAATGGGAAAAATGTCATCTGAGATGCAATTTGGTATTTCTTATTGGCCTTCCGAATTGCTACGAGCAGCAGTTTTATTTCTTCAAACTTTGAGAACCTATTGGAATAGTACCTAGCTCCTGACTCAATGTTGGTTTGTAATGTTAAATTTCTAACATCCCATATTTTTCCTTATTGTTTCAGCTTCACACGTTTCTAGTAATGGAATTGCTGAAGGGAGGAGAATTGCTTGAACGTATTCAGAAAAAGAAACATTTCAGTGAGACGGAAGCCAGTCATATTATGCGTAGACTTGTTTCAGCGGTGAGCCACATGCACGATGTAGGAGTAGTCCATAGAGATCTGAAACCTGAGGTATAGTGACTTGCTTATATATGTTTAGATATTGTTATTAAATATTGGGAATGTGACATATTTCTGTTCCTCCAGCTTTTTCTACTTCTATATTTTTAATAAAATGTTATCACTTTTACTTAGCAAATTCTGTAGTTATTTTTCTGTTCATAGGTAAAAGTAGCTGTTAGGAAACATTTTTAATTTTGTAAGCAATTTACACTTGTAACTTGTTCAAGACCATTCTTTGCCTATTTGGGGACAGTTTTTACTAGTGGTAAGTACATATTTATTGTATGAAACAGTTCACAAGCAGAGCTAGGTTGCTTGGGTACTTTGCCTGTTCATTTCCATGTTTTGTTTGATGTTAATTCCCTCAGTAGGGCTTCTTGTGGAGGTAGCTGCAACACCCTTCTCCTGTCTTCTGTCCCAGTTAAATACAAAATGAACCACAAAGTAATGCAGCCAACTAATAAAGATGTGTGATTTGAGTTCAGTGAGTTTACTAGTTTCCCAAAAGAAACAATTATTTAATACGTATTTTTCAGTAATTACTTGTTCTGGTGTTTTTATTGTGCAGCAACATCTTGCCTTCCAGACAATTTAGTTTACTACGGTAAGGTTGACCACTGCCTTTGTTCTGCTTCCTGGAGCCAATATTTGCTCCTTTTTCTTTGCCAACAATGGGCTTGGATATATGTTAATTTTCTTCAGCCCAAGAGTAGTGTAGATTGATGTTAGTTCATCTAGTAAGGATGTTATATTGTATTGGTGATTACAGTCATCGTACCTCAGGAAACAGCGACTCCTTTTGTATCTGCAGTTTGTAATGATCCACCATTCCTACCCTTGTTTCATCCTGTTGTAACATACCTTCTGGTATATTACAAACTTACTTCTTTTATAGTAACTCCAATTCAACAGGTAAAGTAGTCTGCTAGGTGTTGGTATTAAACTGTTTTTGAAAATCAGTCCAAAATATATGCGTTTGAAAACATCTCTGTACTGGAATCTCTGTACTAAATAAACAATTAAATAAAGAGGGGCTATTGTGAAATTCTAATGTGTCAGTTGAAAATGTGACTCTTGGAAAAAGTTTCTCTGCTGACATCATCAAGGAAAGAAAACAGCTTTTGAAACAAGTCATTATTAAAAGGACAAAACCCAGAAATCCTTTCTCTCTTCCTATTCTACTTATTTTAGTCTTACTACTATCTTGAATATAAAGGCCAGATTCTGTAAAGCAGAGCTTCAGCTGCATGGTAAATTAGGCAGTCTTCAATTCTACAAGATGTTCAAGAACAGAAGTCTGGGAAGCCCAAGTAATGAAGGGTTAGCAAACAGCTTGCAGAATGCATTGCCTCCACAAAATTGAACTTAACCAGCCTGTCTCCTTCCTGCTTGTTGTTTTGAAAGTTACTATTTTAGGTTCAGACATGAACTTAGTATGGGATATGCAGGCTTCCCAATATAGATGTGGTTAGTGCACCTTTCTGTAAAAAGATACATAGGAAATTCTGTTGCTTTTCTAACAATTCCAGTCAGATTTGTTTGATGTTCAACTTTGACATCTAATGTGATACTGATAAGTCTATTTTTAAAAAATATGGCTGGTTACATGTCACTAAGGATGAGGCTTTTTTTAATTGCATGGACTGGAAGACTCTTCTGTTTAAGCAATAGTAATTAGATCACATATATTGCTCTGTAAAATAGAGGAAAAGTACTGGATAGAAAATAGAGAATTCACAGAAATAAAGAATTCCTGTAGCATACGTGACCATTTAGAGCATCTCAGGAGAGGATTTGAGGACTGTTTCTGTGAAGTGATCATTAATCTGTAAACTGGGTCCTAAAGATATTAGAAGAAACATACCAAGGCAGAGATAATGTTGTTTATAGAGCCTTAAAAAATATGTGGAATATAGCTTTAAGTGTGGGGTTTTGTGAAACATGTTTTATTTACCTAATCAACAAAGTAGTCTGAACCCAACTTAGGACATCTGGACTGTACCTTTCTTTCTGTACATAACCGATTTCATTTTTGCCTTAAGAAGGGAGGTCTTTTTAAACCAAGGTTACTGCAGTTCTTTCTTTACTTGTTGGCTATATAGCATCACCATAGAAAAAAAGATGATTGTATTAATCACCTGTCCTCATTGTATTAATATTTTTGCTGAAATTAGGCTTCCTTCAGATCCATTTCACACAACATTTTAATATGGAAAACTAACTTTCCTGATTTTTGCATTAAGCTATAACAGCAGTACAGAATGCAAAAATACGGTTTTGTGGCAGCTATTCTCTTTTATCTGTAATGAATGCTCTCAGGTACTCCTTACTGATCTGCTTGCAGTCTAGCAATCATTTTTTTCCCCTTCTTAATGAGTTTGAAATGAATTACTTTGTGTTGGTCATTCACCTTTCGTATTACAAAATCACATAGGGCTATAGGATTGCTAATATTGAGACTTTTTCTAGCATTGCATAGATTAAACAGCAAAGGCAACGGCAAAATTTTGCCCTCCTCTCTTCTGTCAGAAGTTCAAGGTGGGAGTAGAAATAATTTATCTTGACCTTAGCCAGTTCTCCTAAGACGTAGCTTCACTCTTGTATCTTTCTTGACAAATATAAATACTCAGGGAAAAGAAGAACAGAGTGTCTTAAGTCTTCTTCCAAACTGATAAACATTTGTCTGTCTTCAAGTCTGAGATGCCACATTCCAGTCTGTAAAGCTGGAATTCTCAGGGACTACTGTATCAAGTTTCTTTACCTTGGTGTAAGGAGTAGTCCATTGGTTCAAGGTTGGACTGCTATGAGACCTTCAGTGCTTGAATGCCGTTGGTCCCAGGTCTCTTCCAGAAAGCATATCTATACTGACTTTGAGATCCATGCCAGACGGCAGTCAGTACAGCTACTGAACTATTCGTGCACTATAGTTCACCATCCTCCGCTTTCAAATTACTCTTTTGCATTACTGTGCTCATGACAATATGGCTTCAGTTCATTACCACTTAAGGACCAAAAACTATTCAGTCACAAGACAAGACATGCAACAGGAGTTCCACACACAAGAAAGCTGTCATTCGCAACATGCCAGAAGGAAGTGGAAGCTTAAGAAAATTTACTTTTGTTTGAGGAAGAAGGCAATTCTCCATTTATGTTGCTGTCTTTGCTTTTTTTCTTGTCAGTGTTCCCTGAATTATTTTCCCCACTGTTCTCTGCTAAATACCCATTTTCATTGATAATCTCAGACAGAACTGTCCTGACTTGCAGATATACAGGAGGCAGATAAACACATCACATTTTCTTACATCCCAGAGTACCGTTATTTCTACTTTTCCATTTTTTTCCCAGTGTCTCCCAGTTCCCCTTTTCTCTAGATAATGGGAAGTTTTCTGTAGTAATAAATGTAGGAAAAAAAAAACTATTAAGTATTCTAACCAATTTTCTAACCAGTGCTGGTATTGATTTTGTCTTTGCTTTTCAGAATTTATTGTTTACAGATGAAACTGATAATTCAGAAATAAAAATAATTGATTTTGGCTTTGCTCGTTTAAAACCACCTGATAATCAGCCTCTTAAGACTCCGTGCTTTACTCTTCATTATGCTGCCCCAGAGCTCTTGAATCACAATGGTTATGACGAATCTTGTGATCTGTGGAGTTTGGGGGTCATTTTGGTGAGTGATAGAGGGGTTTCATTGTAACTTTATTGTATGTATTTACTTTTTGTTAAAATGCAAAGAACTTGACACAATTTCAGACCTGAATTGGGTAGATGCTGAATTCAAGTGAGGTGAAAATACTGCTGCACAAATAATAGGTTCCAAAGACAGATGTTTTCCAGGGGTGGAGATTTTTTTTCCTAAGCAGTAAATTAAATTCAGCATTTCTGGGAATGGAAAAAATACTTGACACAGTCTGGTTCTTAAAAAGTGATATTCTTGTTAGGAGATTTTACAGGCATCCATACAGTTTCAATTCAGAGAAGGAATCAGCCTGCATTCTGATTCACAGAAAATTAATTTCGGTAGATGTAAACTGGGTAGAAACACCATTGTGCTTTGTTTATAGTTTCCTGAAACATGTCAGTGTTTTTTGTAACAAGGACTCTAGACAAAGTCTTCCATATTTACAATTTTCTGTAGCCTTGAAGTTATGCTAGTCAAAGTTTTATTGTATAGCACTGGTGATGCAAACAACAGTGCTCCATATTTAGTAATAGGGCTGTCAATAAATATACTGTGTTTGTTAATACTACTTTTTTCTCATGGCAGTATACAATGCTATCAGGACAGGTACCATTTCAGTCTCAAGACAAAAGTTTAACATGTACCAGTGCATTGGAAATTATGAAGAAAATAAAAAAGGGAGAATTTTCCTTTGAAGGAGAAGCTTGGAAAAATGTTTCTGAAGAGGCTAAAGAGTTAATTCAAGGTATGTATTCACAAATATTTCATGTACCTTATCATTTTATCTCAAAAGATAAAATTTAGGAAACTGTACAGTATCTGGATGCTGTGATCAGCATCAGAGTGCCTAACCTGACAGAGTAGTATCCACAGCTTGAGCTATATACTGACCCCTAATACAAGTTACGCGTAAAGGTTGACACATCAGAATGGCATTACAAATTGCTTGTATGTGTAGCAGAGAGCTTTCTAATGTAGTGAGATGCTGACAGAAGGTTAGTGGGGTTAGAAGTAACTGAAGAGCTTCAGAAAAAGTGAAGTCACTCTTTTAAAACATATTTAAATGAGTTTTTCTTTTATTTTTGCTTTTGCAAAAACACCAGATTATGAGATAAATGTTTTAAAAGCTGAGCTTTTGCAGAAAATGAATATATTACTATCATTTTTTCCTCGGGCTGTTTTTGAATGCATGTACCAAGACTACTGTATTTCTGAGCTGCTTCATTCATATTTGCTATGCTTTGATTCCCTTTAAGCTTTTGAGCATCTCATTATGTTTTCAGCATGAGACAGACACCAGTCTTAATTCTACTAAGATGGAGTTCTGAATTTCTGTAGAAGCGGGCTTGTTAGGAATTTTTCTGCCAAAAATGTAGGCATCTCCAGATTCAGACTTCAGTGGATCATGCAGAGAATCTGAGGCTTACTCTCTTGAACTTCATTCTAGACAGGTTTTAAGTGAATAAATCATTTGGTAGTTCTAAGTTCATGTGAAGAGATGTGAGTTATCAAACAGTTAAATAGCAATTTCTTTCATTTAATGATTCATCTGGAGAGGATGATAGTATAACATTGTGTGAGCCTTATCTAGGATAAATATTGGCATACCTAAGAGAAATATTGTCATTATACTACTTATCAAAGCAATGCATGAGATTTTCTTAAAAAATAATTGCATTTTCTATAAAAAGAAGATAAATAGCTCACAATTTAAAAGAATGTAATATATTTCTATTAGGACTTCTAACAGTGGATCCAAACAAAAGAATTAAGATGTCCAGCCTGAGATACAACGAATGGCTTCAGGATGGCAGCCAGCTGTCATCCAACCCTCTAATGACTCCTGATAACTTAGGCTCTTCAGGAGCTGCGGTGCATACATATGTCAAAGCCACTTTTCATGTAAGTTTTAAGAAATGTCATGTGCTAAATTTTGAAATGTGTTAATCTAGATTTTTGTATGTTTTCTCTTAATTAAAAATATCTATTTGTCCTTATTCACTGATTGCTTATAGCTGCATTTTTTGCCTCCATACCTAACATCTATGATTGAGTATAGTGAACCATGAATGATGCAAGAATAAATTTCTTGAAGAAATTTATACTAATGGGGTTTTGGGGAGTGAGAGACAGCTATTCATGAAATAGCTATTACAAATATACTGTTTCTTAGAGAAATCTATTAAAAGGTCCTCAAACCTTTATAAAAGGGAGAATAAACTTTAACTTAAGTAACTCTTTGACTTTTTGTCCTTATCGTTACAAAATCAACGTAAAATTTCTGGAACATATCTAGTGCATGTTTTTAATATCATAGATACTTTTTTTTTTATGGACTTGTTTGTCTACCACTGTATATTTACTAAAAATGTTTGAACTGCAACTCTATTTTACAACCATAGTGTTGATTCTCATGATTCCTTCTACAGAGAATAAACTGAAATTGAGCAGATTTATGCTGAAATACATGTAGACGCTTATTACTAAGAAGGGAAAAAGGAGTTGTTACATGGAGAGGTCCCAATAACGCAGCATAATTTGGGCTGAAAGAAAAACTGTAATTTAATTAAGTGTAGTTTCTGAAAATGTAGCCTTAAATAGGTTTAAGGCTTAATAAAAAATACTTCTAAATTAAACAGAACAAGGAGGTGAAAATACCAATTAATAATGTTATGTATTGGTTCTTAAATACATGTAAAGGCTAGTAAAGTTATTGTTACAGCCACAATAAGAATTAGTAGGGATCTGTCAAGAGATTACAGTTTGTCTTATGGCTTACCATAGAACATTCATAATAAGCTACGAGCCATAAAATGTCTTAAACCTCTTGAAAAGCTTAGAATTACCTTTTATTTTTAAACAGGCCTTTAACAAGTACAAAAGGGAAGGATTTTGTCTCCAGAATGTTGACAAGGCACCTCTTGCAAAGAGAAGGAAAATGAAAAAAACAAGTACAAGCACAGAGACACGTAGCAGCTCCAGTGAAAGTTCACATTCTTCTTCCTCTCATTCTCATGGTAAAACTACACCTACAAAGACATTGCAGCCGACAAACCCTACAGACAGCAATAACCCAGAAACCATCTTCCAGTTCTCTGACTGAAAAGCAGATAATATCCTGTCTTGAAGATTTAAGTGGTTATAAACTTGGTAGTACCTATATTGTCTTCTCCCACTCTTCCTCCTGTGGCTTACAGGCTACAGGAATATGTCTGTCGCTTTAAAAATGTATTTCAATCATACCTTTTTAGCTTTGTATTTCAATACATTTCTTTTTAGCATTAAGTTTGGTATCACTGGATATGGCATAATACTATTATACAACCAACATTGTATTCTCTTAGGGCTAAATTAATAGTGTGCAGTCAAGCTCAAGGTAAGGAGCTATTGCTGGTCATGGTACAGCTAGGAGGAAGACTGTTTCTCAGTGTCAGAATCTTCCTCCCAGTTTCTTCCCCCCTGTTCAAAGACAGGAAAGCTCTGTAACACGTATAGAACTCTTGGATCTGCTTTTACCCAGCTCTCTGAAGAATGTAATAGAATTTGATTCTTCATGCATGTAAGGAATCAGTGGTACAATGCACCAAAGCAGTATAGTACTTTAAGGCCTTTTAAATTTGTGGTTACATTCTGCCCCATTTATTTGAATTTTAAGAGCAAAATGAAGCATTATGTAACTCTTACATTGTTTTAAAAAGTAACTCCATATATCTTGTTCTAAACAACTGGGAATATAAGTCTTAGATTTTTATTTTTTTTAATTTAATTTTTTAAAAAACATCTAGGGTAAAAGATGTCTGATAAGTTGAGGTGTCTAGTACTGTGATACAATAATTTTTATTTCTACTTTTTGAAGTTATTAACTTTTGAAATGTTTTACAGATTCTAAAATGTAATGCTATGAGAGAAAGTGAAATTTCATATTGAATGCTTTGGAAAATGGTCACATGTTAAAATATCTATTTCAAGAATTAATTATAATTTATATTTTCTTTTTATATTTACACAATAACTTTAAAATACTAAGATATTTTTAAAGATGCAAAAACTCCAGTTTCAACGTTTGTTATTATAGGGTCCATACAAAATGTATACCAAGTTATTTGAATTTTGCATTGTGCAAATATTGCAGTTTAATAGTGACTGTAAAATATTAGAATATATGTTTTCTTTTTGCACTTTATAACATCAAAAGGAGATGTTTTATAATAAAGTGCACTCAGATCTCTCTTCCTACAAGGTGCTGAGCACTGTTTTACTGGGTTGAATGACCTGAAATCCACCTTATTTGGTGCTTGTGGTCATTGTGAAGGAGAATTCTGTACTTTGCAGGAGTGAATCCCTGTATATTACCCACTGTTTTCATTCCTTACTTTAAACTGCAAAGCTCTTTCTATCTCGCTTTTACATTGTATATAACAAATACTAGACCTGGGCACCTTGTGTAGTGTAGATGTTAACAATTTATGCACTGGGAATACTAAAGGGAAATTATATTGAACACTGTGCTTCACAACTTGTTCACTGTGGTGTTCTACAGTGAAGTATTTCCTACTGTGATAGTATAGTATGTACATAACTGTTTGGAATCATAAATGTGACTTACAGAAACATCAGCATAAACTTTTAAATCAGCATATTTTATAAATTTATGGAGAGCTCTTTTATTGCTCGTATTCTCAATGACTAGGGGTAACTTAAGTGCTAAAGATGACTCCAGTTTTGCAAATGCTTACATGTGTAAGTTTCCACTGAAGTCAGAGAGACTCCTTGTGTAAAGTTAATCATATGCCTAAATTTGTGTGATGGAAGACTAATTGAGTAGGGGATTTTGTTAACAGCTTGCTCTATCTTAAAGTAACCTTAATCCAAACCCTATGCAAAAAAGGTTATAGGAATTGTTTATATCAGTGGTTTTATTCATAGAATTATATCAGATATCAGTATTGACAATTACAATACATCCATGTTTACAAGGATTGTGTGTATCAAAACAAGGCTTTGAAGCCCAACATGTTTGTTCTGTGTTTCTTTAATATTAAATAATGGCATTCTGAGGTTTTGGAATTGCTCATGTGAAATAGTTTACTACTTTCTTGATGTGAATGTCAACAGTAATTGCAGCATTAATTTCAGGTTGATGTGAATATTGAGATTTGCACTGTTTATGTAGAAGTAGTATATTTAAAGATCAGTATATGTGCTAATAACACAACCAATTTTAAGTGGCCAATGTTAAAATATTGAAAAATAATTGTCAATGTAATATATTCAGGTTTGCTTTCTGAATGCTCTCTTTGGAAGTAATCTCAATAGTGAACATGACTCATTTGTAAAAGAATACTTTCCCTCTCCCCAATAAACTTGCTGTAAATACAACAAACAATCCACCATTAATACTTGTTATGCAGACAGTACAAGTAAATTGGGAGGTTGGAGAACAGGTTGCTTGAAAAGTTTGCACTTTGAGGAGTTCTTGGAATTTGTTGTCTTCAGGGTGAGGACAACAAAAAAGCAATTTTTTGTTTGATTTCATTTAAGTGTAAGAAACTTTTGGATACCGGGTCTATTTGGAATATTGTGACCCAGCTGAAAACTTCTTAAAGTTAGGAACACAGTACGGTTGTTTCCCTGTTGGGAAATGTAAACTGTTGCTTGACAAACTGATGAAACAAGAAAAAAGAATGCTTGCACAAGATACTACATGCTAGAGATAATGGCTGTATTGTCAGAGTTTTTTTCACACAGGTTTTGAGAGACTGTTATGAGACTAAAATTATTAGAATTGTATCAAAGACAGCTTTTATAGATGAATATTTCTGTGTCCTCTTTGTGCTCTAACAGTAGTTATTAAATAAAAATTTAAAAACAGGGTAATACTTTTTGGCAGGGGTAAATACATTTAGGTGTTGCCTTTCATTTGCTTTGATCCAGTTACCTGGGGTAGCTGAAACATTTATCACCTCTGACTTTCTGCTGCCTCAAGGTAACAGAGCTCTTGAGGAGGTGTGTTTGACGCTAAGCTGTCTTGAATTTTTAGATCAGCATCTTTACATAAACGACTGCTGATTTCCATTTACATTGATAAAACTAAGTTGCAAACCAGGCAGCTCAAGAGCAGGTTCACTTCTTGTTCAGATATCCCTGCAGGAGACTAGTTAGTTACTCTTGGCAGAACGATGTTGTCTCAGTTTAATCTGTTACCCAGCCTGGCACTCTAGGTCATATAAAGACCATGGGCCAAATTTTTCATACTCATATCACTATTTCAAATCTGAAGTGTACAAGCCAATCTTCATTAGTACTATAAATACTTTATATCGCCTTGGTAAAGAGGTGTTAGACTGTAAATTATGTTTATACTCAGACCAAGTTTCCTTCACAGTGCTGCTATGCATCAAGCAACTTTAATGTCTAATAGTGATATCTCTCTACTGTCAGAAATGTAATGCAGTCAGCAATATTGTGGGCAGATTTGTTTGAAAAATCAAATTTTGTATCAGTAAAGATTTAAATAACTAGTGTGGTTATTAACCTAATCTTTAAAGTACTTGATATTCTGTAAAGCTATTTCTTTGCAATACTTTTAGAAACACAAATATCAGTAATTAGGAGGTAATTCTGCTAAAGGATTTAGAGGAGTACAAAGGAAGTAACATGACATACTGTTCCTCTGGCTTAGTGAAATGTCTATACTTTTATATAAGGAAAAGCAGCTGTAATATTTATTGTTTCCTAATAGAAGGGTCAATGCATTTGGCATATGTATTGTTTACTGCTACAAAAAACCTTTATTAAAATGCTTTATTAAACAGTTTTGAGGGTGGTAACATAAAAATACAGTATTGCATCAGAATGGATTGAGGGTTCGAGTTGGCATTGCTGATGTACATATTTTGTCAGCCCTTTTCCATGGCTACTTTTCTGAAGAAGATAACGATACCTGCACAGCCATGTTCCCTAGCGCTTATCCAGGAACAGAATAATTCTTGGCAGAAAATATTTACAGAATGATGATGTATGTTTATTGGTTGTGATGAAGTGTTGCACAAGTGTCTTACATTTTTAATATGTGCATGTATTATGTGCATGTACGTAGATACATGCTTTACTGCATGTCTAGGCCTCAATTTAAAGTAATATGCCTTCTTTAAGAGGACCTGTACTTAAAACTGAGTTCTCGACTCACACAGATTCAGAGGACCAGACAAGGCTACCACAGAAGAGGAAGAAGGTTATGAGAAGTCAGAGATGAAAGGCTTCTGGGAAGATGTTTTCAGGGGTCAGTTTCTCCCCTTGCTATCTCTGTGTGCGTGTAATATTCCCTGACGCTGAATTGCAAGCTTCCTTGACAGTTACCCAGCATAAACACATTTTCTAACTCTGCAGGTCTGTGGGTATGTGTTGTGTGTGTCTACACACATATGCGTATCTTTATATGACATTTTGGTCTTCAGTTGGAATTTTTCTGTTATTTCTCAAGTATCGTTCCAGGTGTTTTTTCCAAGTTGGTGGTCTTCATTCTTTTCCCCCATATATGACGGTCTTTCTCAGCACCAGTTTTTACATTGCGAAACATGACATTGCCTTCCTTCAGTCAAAATAGTTGACTGAATATTCTGGATTGAAAGAACAGGAAATAACGTGGCTGTTTCTGCTGTAAAGAGATAAAAGTGCTTTGGTCTTTGTTTACCTGTGAGAAACACTTCTCAGTTTCCTTCTTTGACCCACAGGGCACTGGATTCTATAAAAGATAAGAAATGCAGAGCTGTTGGCTAGCTCTCGCGTGCCATCCCTCATTTTTATATATCACTCATTCAATAGATTCTGGATGTTCAGGACACCTATGTAGAAAAGAAAACTGAGGATGATTCCTGTAGTCTGTACTAGTAAATAAAGTGATGCTTTCAGTTACATAGACCAGCTGGAGCAGTCTTGTTTGTTTGGCCCGGAAGCAGCAAGAGCGGAGAAATGTAAGACACCTGCAATAATGTAAATTTGAAGAAAACTTGTGTATTTTGACAGCCTTTGTGTTCTGTGTGATGGGAAGGAAAGTCTGCAACTGCCTGAGAATCAGTGGTAAGTGTTTAGCTAGATGAGAGAGTATGGGCTGGTCTGGCAGCTTACTGTCGCCCACAGGGCCGTTCCTGATCCTTTCTTCTGGCCACAACCATTTTCTTGGTTCTGGTGTTTGTATCACCTCTCAGCCAGCGGAGATGGGGAAATAAGTGTGTTCTATTAACTTAGTTAAGGCATTTTGGTTAACACTGGATTAATTGGTTTCATAGTTAATCCAAAGTAAAAGTAGTAATGAAGGATTGCAAAACCTAAATGCTATAATGCTATGATTTTTTAAAACTAGTATTTTATTCAGAGGTAGAAAGGAATCCATACTATTCACACATAAAATCACTTTAAAATTGGCAGCCAATCTGGCTGTATTCACAAAATTCATGCAGAAGTCTGCTAACTTCCTTTGAAATGCCAACAATAAAGCAGAGAAAAACAGAACTCTTCTCTAATTGCTCAGGAACTGCTCAAAAACCTATCACAGATGAAACTGCAAACTTATTGCAAACTTGCTGCATTTTTCTTAATACAAAGATAACTTCACTTTGTCAAGAAAGCTTCAAATCTTAAAATTGGCATCTCATTTATGTTCATCTGACTTTCCTTGGGGTTTTTTTGGAAATACGTCATTGTCTTAGTGTGATTGTGACTAAAGGTTTATTTTCATAAGTAAGAGAAAATCTAAGGGTTTAGGCTAAGGCCTTGTGAATAACCAAAAGAAGTCTGCTGGGAAAGGTAATCGCTATCCTTAGCTAGTTGAGTTCAAAATATGCATATATATTACTGATATTTGCTGATATAACTACATCTACCCAAGTACATTTTACATCAGTTATGGGTGTGATTTTATGTGACACATTCAGCTATGCTAAAAAAGCTTTCAAGTGTAAACTAGTCCTTGGAATTACAGCAAAGGGAGAAGAAAGGGGGGGAAGTTGTATTTAAAGATCATGCAAAGAGGGGACAATGCTCAAGGTTTGTCTCCAACTTACATTGACAGAGGTGACAAGGCGATAGTATCGTATTGTCTGAAGGAGCTTACTCATTAATAACAGTATGTATCCTTCTTTCCTTTGAAATCAATATACAGTGGAGAAGAGAAACTAAATTAATTCACAAAAGCAGCAAGTACCTCAAAGCTTTTCTCAGTTGTCTCCTTAATGAGTTCTCATCCTTTAAACATATAGCTCAGCTGTACATAATAGTTATTCTATTGAAGCTATGCCTACTTGTGGGAACAGGATCCCACTGTCTGGTGATGCGTGATGTGTTCATTGTACAGTGATAGTACAAATTAGAACTCGAGGTGCTATATCCCTGCTGCTTTTAAGTTCAAGTGTTAACACTATTCTACTTAATATGTATCGCCATGTCAGTCCATCTGTATGCAGCCCTGGCAGGTCACTTAGTTCAATTTTAAAGCTGTCAGATCAAAAGGAAAACTTGAGATCTACTTCAACACCAAAGTGAGAACAGGCCTTTAATCTTAACCTACATCTGGATTACAAAAATGAATACAAGCTTGGCAGTGGCTTTCAAACTTGACAGTCTTATCATTAAGATGCTACTGCAGCAAATTTTGATGCTTACAGATATCTTTACTGTACTGATCTCTTTCACCTGTAGAGAAAGAAACCTGCAGGATTATTTCCTGTCAGAAAAAACTCTTTTGCTAGAGTCCCAGTAGAAAAGATCATCTGTAATTTCTACCTCTACCTCTGAAGCTGTGTCGTAGTTTAAACCCAGTCAGTAACTAAGCACCACACAGCCGCTCGCTTACCTCCCCCCCCTCCCTGCCCTGCCACCAGTGGGATGGGGGAGAGAATTGGAAGAAAAAAAAACCAAACAACAGTAAAACTCATGGGTTGAGTTAAAGAGAGTTTAATAGGACAGCTAATGATAAAAAGAATGTACAAAACAAGTGATGCACAATGCAGTTGCTCACCACCCGCTGACCGATGCCCAGCCAGTCCCTGAGCAGCGATAGCTGCCCCCTGGCCAGCCCCCCCCAGTTTATACCCTGAGCATGACGCCATATGGTATGGAATAGCCCTTTGGCCAGTTGGGGTCAGCTGTCCTGGCTGTGCCCCCTCCCAGCTTCTTGTGCACCTGGCAGAGCATGGGAAACTGAAAAGTCCTTGACTGGTGTTAGCACTGCTTAGCAACAACTAAAACATCAGTGTGTTATCACATTATTCTCATCCTAAATCCAAAACACAGCACTATACCAGCTACTGGGAAGAAAATTAACTCTATCCCAGCCGAAACCAGGACAGTATCCACCCCCTATTCTATACCATATGCGTCATGCCCAGGTTCTATGCTTTCCAATACACTCCAATTAATCACCACTGCTTTCCCTGTCTTTTGATATATACACACAGATATCATTCCCTTGGCCTATGGGCCATCCCTCTAAAATGTCCCTTGAGTTCATTTAGTCCATGACTTTGGGCTCCATCTGTCATAACAGCCCTTCAGGGCAGGAGAGATGGTGTGTGGTGTTGGATTGTTGCATGCTGAAGCCAGTTCTGGTTCCATCACCACTGCACTTTTCTTGGTTTCATCAAAGTTCATTCTTCATTAATCTGGGTGATTCTTACTGTAGTACCGTTGATATGGTACATAGCCACCATAGAAGTGATGACATACAGTATTATATAGCAATGAATGTACAATTAAGTTCACTGGCTATTCTTACCCCAAATCAAATCCCTTTGAGGTACACAGTGGACTTCCCCATCCTTCCACATCACCCACCAAGTGCACCCAGGTCCTTGAGCAAAAGCAATCCCACGAATGGGTTTGCCTTTGCCTGAGGCATGAATAACTCAGCCTGTCTTCCCCAGCATGTTTTTTTATGTGCACTACAGGGACTTTATCCCCTTCTACAGCGCGTAAAAGTTTTGATTGGGCAGGGCCAGCTCGATTGGCAGATCCCCTAGTGTTGACTAACCAGGTGGCCTTTGCTAAATGTGTATCCCAATGTTTGAATGTCCCACCACCCATTGCTCGCAGTGTAGTCTTTAACAGCCCATTGTATTGTTTGATTTTCCCAGAGGCTGGTGCATGATAGGGGATGTGATATACCCACTCAATGCCGTGCTCTTTGGCCCAGGTGTCTATGAGACTGTTTCGAAAATGAGTCCCGTTGTCTGACTCAGTTCTTTCTGGGGTGCCATGTAACCACAGGACTTGCTTTTCAAGGCCCGGGATAGTGTTCTGGGCGGTGGCATGGGGTACAGGATATGTTTCCAGCCATCTGGTGGTTGCTTCCACCATTGTAAGCACATAGCACTTGCCTTAGCAGGTTTGTGGGAGTGTGATATAATCGATCTGCCAGGCCTCCCCATATTTATATTTCAGCCATAGTCTTCCATACCAACTGCTTGGCTTGTCTGATTGCAGCACATGTGTCACATTCATGGATAACCCATGCAATAGTGTCCATGGTCAAGTCCACCCCTCAATCATGAGCCCATCTATATGTTGCATCTCTTCCTTGATGGCCTGAGATGTCATGGGCCCACTGAGCTATAAATAATTCACCCTTATGTTGCCAGTCCAGATCCACCTGAGCCACTTCAATCTTAGCAGCCTGATCCACCTGCTGGTTGTTCTGATGTTCTTCAGTGGCCCGACTCTTGAGTATGTGAGCATCTACGTGACGTACTTTTACAACCAGGTTCTCTACCCGGGCAGCACTGTTTTGCCACAATGCTGCAGCCCAGATGGGTTTGCCTCTGCACTGCCAATTGTTCTGCTTCCATTGCTGTAACCACCCCCACAGGGCATTTGCCACCCTCCATGAGTCAGTATAGAGACAGAGCACTGGCCACTTTTCTCATTCAGCAATGTCTAAAGCCAGCTGGATGGCCTTTACTTCTACAAATTGGCTCGATTCACCATCTCCTTCAGCAGTTTCTGCAACTTGTCATATAGGACTCCATACAGCAGCTTTCCATCTACGATGTTTTCCCACAAGACAACAGGACCCATCAGTGAACAGGGCATATTGCTTCTCATTTTCTGGTAGTTTATTGTACAGTGGGGCCTCCTCAGCACGCATCACCTCCTCCTCTGGTGATATTCCGAAATCTTTGCCTTCTGGCCAGTCCATAATTACTTCCAAGATTCCTGGGCGACTGGGGTTTCCTATCCGAGCCCGTTGTGTGATCAGTGCAACCCACTTACTCCACGTAGCATCAGTTGCATGATGTGTAGAGGGGACCCTCCCTTTGAACATCCAGCCCAGCACCAGCAGCCAGGGTGCCAAGAGGAGCTGTGCTTCAGTACCAACCACTTCTGAAGCAGCTCGAACCCCTTCCTATGGTACCAATATCTCTTTTTCAGTTGGAGTATAGCAGACCTCAGATCCTCTGTATCCCCAACTCCAAAAGCCCAAGGGTCGACCTCGAGTCTCTCCTGGTGCTTTCTGCCAGAGGCTCCAGGTAGGGCCATTCTCCCCAGCTGCGGTGTAGAGCACATTTTTTACATCTTGCCCTGCCTGGACTGGCCCAAGGGCTACTACATGGACTATCTCCTGCTTAATTTGTTCAAAGGCTTGTTGTTGCTCAGGGCCCCATTTTAAATCATTCTTCTTCCGGGTCACTTGATAGACAGGGCTTATGATCAGACTGTAATTTGGAATACGCGTTCTCCAAAAACCCACAACGCCTAAGAAAGCTTGTGTTTCCTTTTTGCTAGTTGGTAGGGCCATGGCTGTTCTTTTGTTGATCACATCCATTGGGATCTGTTGACGTCCATCTTGCCATTTTATTCCTAAAAAATGGACCTCCTGTGCAGGTCCCTTGACCTTGCTTTGTTTTATGGCAAAACTGGCTTTCAGAAGGATTTGGACTATTTTCTTCCCTTTTCCAAAAACTTCTGCTGTATTGCCCCACACGATAATGTCATCAATGTATTGCAGATGTTCTGGAGCTTCACCCTGTTCCAGTGCCATCTGGATCAGTCCATGGCAAATGGTGGAGCTGTGTTTCCACCCCTGGGGCAGTCGATTCCAGGTGTACTGGACACCCCTCCAAGTGAAAGCAAACTGTGGCCTGCACTCCGCTGCCAAAGGGATTGAGAAAAATGCATTAGCAATATCAGTTGTGGCATACCATTTGGCTGCCTTTGACTCCAGTGTGTATTGAAGTTCCAGCATGTCCAGCACAGCAGCACTCAGCAGTGCTGTGACTTCATTGAGGACATGACAATCTACTGTTAATCTCCACTCTCCATTTTGCACTGGCCATATAGGACTGTTAAAAGGTGAGCGAGTCTTACTGATCACTCCTTGGCTCTCCAGTTGACAAATCAGCCTATGGATGGGAATCAGGGAGTCTCAGTTGGTGCGATATTGCCTCCGGTGCACCGTTGTGGTAGCAACTGGCACCTGTTGTTCTTCAACCCTCAGCAACCCCACAACAGAAGGGTCCTCCGAGAGACCGGGCAAGGTAGATAGCTGTTTAATTTCCTCCACCTCCAAGGCAGCTGTACCAAAAGCCCACTGGTACCCTTTTGGGTCCTTGAAATACCTGAGCTAGTCTATGCCAAGGATGCACAGAGCCTCTAGGCCAGTCACAATGGGGTGCTTTTGCCACTCATTCCCACTTAGGCTCACTTCAGCCTCCAGTACAGTCCACTGTTGGGATCCCCCTGTCACTCCAGAACTACAGATGGGTTCTGCCCCTATACAGCTTGATGGCATTAGAGTACACTGTGCACCAGAGTCTACTAGAGCCTTATACTCCTGTGGGTCTGATGTGCCAGGCCATCAAATCCACACAGTCCAGTAAACCCGGTTGTCCCTTTCCTCCACCTGGCTGGAGGCAGGGCCCCTCTAGTCCTGGGTCATAGTATTTGTTACTCACTTCTTGTAGATATGAGTCAGGAGTCCCTTCATTAAGATCAGAAGTAAGATCAGCCCTTCTACTCTGTCTGGGGAACTGTCCACTGGAAACCGGAGCAGGTGTTTTCCTGGAAGAACCCCCTTTGGTGATTGTTTTTTCCTTGCAACTCACATACCCGTGCCGCTAGGGTCGAGGTAGGTTTTCCATCCCACTTCCTCATGTCCTCTCCATGGTCACGCAGGTAAAACCACAGGGTGGCCGTGGTGTATACCTACTGTATCCTCTCTCTTGAGCAGAGGAATGCTCACTCCTAACAGCTGAGATACTGGTTCATACAGGTGGGGAGCAGGATGTATCTTCTTTGAATTATTGGAACTCCCGGGACAGTTTCTCAGCTAGCAGGTTCAACAGTTTCTCCACAGTCGAGACACAGGCCTGTAGGGAGGAAGAGAGACTTTCTTTGTATTGCCAGAGTTGGCCAGCCAATTCATCCACCATTTGACCCTCTCCGTCTTTCCAGGTCATTACTGCCAATGAGTTGGCATACAACGATGGTATGCTCCGTACAAATTTACGCCACATGGGTCGTGTGCACTTGACTTCATCTGGGTCTTTGGATAACTGCTTATTGTCCAGGTCATCATAAATCACCTCCAGCACAGCTAATTCTCTCAGGTACTGGATACCTCTTTTCATGGTGGTCCACTTGCCTGGGTGACATACAACATCTTCGTTGAGGGGGTACCTTTTCTTCACACCTGACAGGAGTCAACTCCAGAGGCTGAGGACTTGTACCCCTTTTCCAATCGCTTTGTCAATGCCCCCTTCCCCAGCTGCTTGGCTTCCTTACCTTCCAATTCCAGGCTACTGGCCCCACTATCCCAGCATCGGAGCAGCCAGGTGACAATGTGCTCCCCTGGACAACAACTGAAATCCTTTTGCGTATCTCACAGCTCACTCAGGGATAGAGATCGGGTGGTTACTGTCTCATTTATGAGTTCTTCCTCTCCCTCTGAGGAAGAGGAGGAACCCTCCTGCTGAGTTCTTCCTCGGGGGGAAGCAGGGAATTCTTCCTCTTCTCCTGTTCTCGTGATGGCCCTGCTTTAGAGTAATCCGTCTCCTCACTACTAGGGCAGTATGCTTCTTCCTCTTGCTCCCTCTATCCCAGACGACACCAGGCCAAGCTGTAAAAGCAAGAAATAAACTGGTGACAGATTCTGACAGCTGGTTGTGCTGTGTTAATCTGCAGTAAGAGGAACAGGGCGTGCTGTTTCTTGTGTCAGTGAGGGCAGGGAGGGGGAAGAGGGAAAGAAATGGGAAGGAAAGAATGCTGAGAGCTTTGCTCCACCATTATGTACAGGACATTCTGGTTGCACACCATTGATTTTGAAGAAGCAATGGTCTCCACATTTAACTTAAAATCTTTAAGGAAAAAGATTCATCTGTCAACTGTTTTCTTGGAAGAAAATGGTGCCATCTTCAAATGGTAAAGGTGGCAACATGGACATTTTGATTTCCTTAACGTACTATATGCCAGTTATCAAGAGATTACAGTGAAGATTTCTTTCTGACAAGTATGCAGTTCTCTAAAATTCTTAGTCACATCAACAAAGTGCAAAAGCTTGTGGCAGAAGTTTACAAAAAAGCAAGACAAAGAATTGTAATGATTTATTTTACCCAATATCAGGATATTCAGAAAATGAATGAGATTCTGATTTTGGATGTGGAAAAGCATCAGGAGAGGATCATTTTGTGAATGCAGCAGTGGAAGAAATACAAGTAAGCTGTTTTCTGGAAGACTGCTCAGAACTCATTGAAGATTTGCAGAACCAGATGTCAGCTGAATGCTCCTGTCTCTAGAGCTGTTAAAGCCTAACCGTGCTGATCTAGAGGATGGTAAGTCCAGCCTGTTGTCAGCCAGTCCTGTCAGAGACACTGGTTTACAGAGATTTGTTTTCTGTCTTGGAGGTACTTCCCCTTATTTGTAAGTCTTGCTAACCACCAGGGAACAAACAGCGTTTGGGAAATCAGGTTCTTTAGCTGTATTGGAATGATAACTGTAATGAAGGTTTTGATCTTCAGTCAGCCTGTTTTCTTCTCCAGGCCATGGTGTTCAGAAATAGGAAGAGATGTTTTTTGTTGTCCTAAATTGTGTGGTTAACCACTGTGGTGCCTTCAAAGTTAGTGCAAAGCAATCTGGAGAAGTACATCATGTCATTATTAGCAAGTCAAGCTTGGTTTCCCTTAGGAGAGATTCTTGCCAGAGCTGTGCACAGCTGCTGAGCAGCAGCGTGGGTATTCCCCTTGGATAGCTAGTGATCTGCATGTCCATTGTTCCTCCAACTCTTGAAGTCGTGCTGGGAACTCTTCTCACAGAGAAGAATTAAAAAACATAAGCTGAACATCTGAATGCTAGGCAGATGATACTTGGGTGAAGGCAGTTTTGTAGGTAATAACCAAGGGTGTTTATTGGCTGTTGCATTATGCACATCTTTTACGGCAATAAGGAGAAGTATCTGAACAAGTCTTTAAGACAGACTGATAGTATTTGAGCTATTACTGATCTCCAGCACTGTCAGGAGCTTGTTTTTGGAGAAAAATGTGTGAATATGCCTATGTGTTTAAGTCCTATGGTGTAATGTTCTCTGGTTACCCAGCCCCCCCGAGTCAGAAGATAGGGACAGGGACCAGAATGGAGCCCCCATAATCCAGGGGGAAATGGTTGGTGACCTGCTGCACCACTTAGACACTCACAAGTGTATGGGGCCTGATGAGATCCACCCGAGAGTACTGAAGGAAGTGGCAGAAGTGCTCACCAAGCCCCTTTCCATCATTTACCAGCAGTCCTGGCTAACTGGGGAGGTCCCAGTTGACCGGAGATGAGCTAATGTGACACCCATCTACAAGAAGGGCCGGAGGAGGACCCGGGGAACTACAGGCCTGTCAGCCTGACCTTGATACTGGGGAAGCTGATGGAGCAGATCATCTTTGGTGCCATCACACGGCACGTAGAGGAAAACCAAGTGATCAAGCCCAGCCAGCATAGGTTTATGAAAGGCAGGTCCTACTTGACCAACCTGATCTCCTGCGAAGACAAGGTGACCCACCTAGTGGATGAGGGAAAGGCTGTGGATTTTGTCTACCTAGACTTCAGTAAAGCCTTTGACACGGTTTCCCACAGCATTCTCCTGGAGAAACTGGCTGCTCATGGTTTGGACGGGTGTGCTCTTCACTGGGTAAAAAACTGGCTGGATGGCCAGGCCCAAAGAGTGGTGGTGAATGAAGTTTACTCCAGTTGGCAGCCAGTCAGAAGCGGTGTTCCCCAGGGCTCTGTGTTGGGGACAGTTCTGTTTAATATCTTTATCAATGGTCTGGATGAAGGGATCGAGTGCACCCTCAGTAAGTTTGCAGATGACACCAAGTTGTGCGGGAGTGTTGATCTGCTTGAGGGTAGGAAGGCTCTGCAGAGGGACCTGGACAGGCTGGATCAATGGGCTGAGGCCAATTGTATGAGGTTCAACAAGGCCAAGTGCAAGGTCCTGCACTTGGGTCACAACAACCCCATGCAACGCTACAGGCTTGGGGAAGAGTGGCTGGAAAATCACCTGGTGGAAAAGGACCTGGGGGTGTTGGTTGACAGCTGGCTGAACATGAGCCAGCAGTGTGCCCAGGTGGCCAAGAAGGCCAATGGCATCCTGGCTTGTATCAGAAATAGTGTGTCCAGCAGGACTAGGGAAGTGATTGTCCCCCTGTACTCAACACTGGTGAGGCTTCACCTTGAATATTGTGTTCAGTTTTGGGCCCCTCACTACAAGAGAGACATTGAGGTGCTGGAGCGTGTCCAGAGAAGGGCAACGAAGCTGGTGAAGGGTCTAGAGCAGAAGTCTTATGAGGAGCAGCTGAGGGAACTGGGGTTGTTTAGCCTGGAGAAAAGGAGGCTGAGAGGAGACCTTATCACTCTCTACAACTACCTGAAAGGAGGTTGTGGCGAGGTGGGTGATGGTCTCTTCTCCCAAGTAAGAAGCGATAGGACAAGAGGAAATGGCCTCAAGTTGCGCCAGGGGAGGTTTAGACTGGATATTAGGAAAAATTTCTTCACCGAAAGGGTTGTGAAGCATTGGAACAGGCTGCCCAGGGAAGTGGTTGAGTCACTGGTGGTTTAAATACCACCACTGGAGGTATTTAAAAGAGGTGCAGATGTGGTGCTTAGGGACATGGTTTAGTGGTGGACTTGGCAGTGTTAGGTTAATGGTTGGACTTGATGATCTTAAAGGTTTTTTCCAACCTATACGATTCTGTGATTCTGTAATGCTACCAGTATACCTAAAGAATCCCACATTCTTCTAGGGGACATTTGGGTTAAGTAGCTTATGCAGGTTTTGTTTGTGGGATTTTTAAAAAATTATTATTTATTTTTACTCCCCATGTTGTATACTTCTGTTCCTTTCCTGAGCCTTTGATTTATGTTAACCCTCTTATCTCTTTGATTTCTCTAGTCTTTCAGCCTGTCCTGAAAGGCAACACATGGATCTTTATGCCCAAAAAGAACTGTAGACTCAAATGTCCAATACATAGAAGGAATAAAAATATGAAGGAAGGCTATGCAACAAATCCTTCCCTTTATCAGAAGTGTAGGAATACCTAGCTTAAAATACACTGGTCAATGAATAGGTATCTTATTCTTCAGACAACTGTTATATTTGATAAATGGAATGAATAGTGTTAGAAATACAAGAAGAACAGTTTTAAAAATACAAAAAAAAGAATAAAAGAATTTTTCTTTTTTTGAGAATGAGTGCAAACCAAAAGGTACAAACTCAAATAGCACCTTCCAACTTGGATCTAAACATACTCTGAATGACAGGTGTCAGATCTGGCTGGCTGATTTGCCTTTTACACTTTGAAGGTAGGGTTAGGTCAGAACCATGCAGGAGAAATCGGCTTTGTCCTACAGATGTGAAACTTCAGATTTCCAAGAACGCGTACTTGGACCCAGCAGGAGCACTAAGAGGCTGAAAGCTGGCAGTTATCCCCCAGAAACTTTGCTCACGAATCATCTTTGTGAACTGAAGATAGATAAAGCCCCCAGAACGATAGTTCACATCCATCCCCAACTAACTGTAGTCCCAGTAACATTATTGCTTTCTACTTCAGTTTTTATCAAGCAGCTAAAAAAAGCACACATGTTCTGTTGTTACCTGGTCTGCGCTGATAGGTAGAATGATCTCCAGGGCAGTGAAGCAGACTGGAAATGATCCATTCTGTGGTTTCAGGCAAATACTAGACCTTTCGGAGACTTCTTTGATCATGTTACTGTATTTTAAATAAACTGCAGCTCAGTCCTAATCTTCCCTGGAAATATCTGGTTGAACTTTTCATAGAAAGGAGCTATGACATAGCGGAGTACATGAAGAGGAAAAATTTTGATTTCTGGAGAATCTCAGAAGACACAAGCAGAATTTGTCTTTCTGCCAACGAGAGCAAGTGTTAGGCAATAGCATTCTGAAAGGTTGAGTAGGGCAAGATAAAGTAAGTTGCAGTGCATAAAGCCAACTGAATATTGCAAGAACATAAGAAATATCCTACTGAGTCAAGCCAATGAGACCAGAAATGCCTGCAGCACTCAAGATGCAGGTGTGCCATGGTTTACAGAGTGGCAGAATGATGCCCGCTGCTTTGTTCTCAGTAGCCTTCCTGGTGATGCCTGGTGTTTTGTAGGCTTCCACCGCACAATGCAGCAAGGATTTCGGGGAATTGTGTGTGATTCCCTATCTGACATCCTGTGAAGAACAGGGTATCAAATGTAAATCAGTTAGTCTTCTGTAGAGCAAATAACTTGTGTTTGACCAATTCATGTTACCTGAAAAGCATGCAGTCTTGTTTTGGAGACATCAAGACTTAAAGAATCCACTGCCTCTTTGGTATTTGACCAAATAGTTAATTATCCTGATAGCTTTTAAAAAGATCTAATTTCCTATGTAAATTTATTTGTCGCAGGTCTCCAGCTTCATGTTCTTATTTATTTTCTCTATTAATCTATTTGTAAATGCTGTTTTCTTGACATGAAGTTTAATTTCCAAAACCTAAAGCCAGTATTTTGTTGGTTCTGCCAATTATTATGGCAGAGACAAACTGTTGATTGGCTGGGTCTCTAACTCATATTTGCTGTGCAGAAAGAGCAGCTAGCACTCCTGTTATTGGGTCCACATTTTGCCAGGTCTTGGTGTTTCTGCTCATTTGGAATACAGGTCTCTTGGAATTTGCCCCAGCTGATCCTAGGAAGTCTCCTTCTCCCCTCTCTGCTAAGGACCTTGCTTTTGGAATGTCATAATGTAACCTTGTGTGCAGATTTCCAGGTTCTTCTCTTAGGGTCACATCAGGCTAGGCAGGCTGTAGCCTACCACTGTCCTCTGCCTTCCTTTGACACATAGTCACAAGCCCAGTGTCCTCACGGATGCCTCTGGCATTCCATGAGCTATTCAGAGGGACGTGATAAGACTGAAGGGGGCAACCCTGTGTTTCAGGACTGTTGTGTACTAATTCGGATCTGCTGATTTTTAAGACTTCTCTCCAGTTATTAACGTCATTGAAAAATGCAGTTTAAATGCATGCTTTTCATTCTTTCCAAACACAGAACAAAAATAGTTGCTGAACATTCCTTTATCTATGCCACAAACATTTTTCTTACCTCTAGATAGTAAGAACCGATGAGGTTGCTAGAGTTTCTTCATTGTCTTTATCCGCAGCAACTCCCCATCTCCATGGACTCCTCTAATGTATTTCGGTTTCCTTACCCATTTCTCGTAGTACTCTACCACATGCAGCGATTTCTGTTCACGTTTTGAACCGTAGCCTACAGGTTTAGAAACTTTCGGAAATTCTCTGTAGTTTCTGCCTCCCTCTGGCGGCCCCACGACGCGGTTGGCGAGCTCTGCAGCTGCTCATGCGGCCGGTACGGAGGAAAGGGGTTGGGCGCAGGGTGACACTGCAGCTGCTTCCCCTTGGACCACCGCTGTTTGCCCCGGGTGCAGTTAAACAGCAATGGGGAAAATGCTGATGTTTACTAGTAACACAAATAATTTTCGTTATCAATGAGTAGCTAGGAACATTGCAAAAAAAAAAAAAAAGAGAAGAAAAAGTGACAATTCAAAGCTTTCTTCTCCGTAACGACTGAATTTATTTACAGGGATTGAACTTAGGAACTGAAGAAGAGATGCAACTCAACTGCTGCACTCTGCTGTGTCAGCAAATTCAATGTGAGAAACACTTGATCTTCATCTCTCTTAAGTGGTCACAGAAGTGCAGTTCGAAGCAGCAATTATGTGAAGACAGGGATTCCTGCGTAGACAGGAGCTGATCTGGGAATAAAACCTAAGTATGATTTTAGCCAATAATGTAATGAAATCAAACAATTGTCCTACAGAGAGAAGAGCTGCCACTATTGCTGTGCTAATTAAAGAGACTTTATTCAGATTTAAGGAGAGGTTCATATTTACTAAAGTCTAGTTTTCTAATTTCCTAACGTGTAATAGGTAACTTACTTTTACCCTTAAGAAATAGTAAAAATGGTACATGGCTTATTTTTTGTGCTGGATAGAACAAAAGGAACTGAAAAGCCATTGGCTAATTAAAGTGTAAGCTTGCATCTTTCTGAAAATACATAATTATATTTTTAAAAAGCCAGAATAGTTCTATTCTGGACACTTTTTGCATAAATGAGTCAAAAGAATAGGAAAAAGTCTTTGCCACTGAGGTTAAATTTGTCTAGGAAGATTTTTTTTTTTTTAGTTCAAGTGAGAGATTAAGCTACAATCTGGATCACATCTAGAATGCAGCGGAACTGTGTCTATCAGTTTTGCTATTGTGCAAGACAGTGCGGAGACCCTCTTTACCTGCTGCCCTACGAGCATCACTGGGTGGAACAAGAGTGTGAAATACAGCAGGGAAGAAGCTTACCGTGAGGGTAACACAATGGAAGACCCGTGATTAGACCTTACCTTGGCTCTTCCCTGAACTTAAAAGTAACCAAAGCATTTATTTGAAATCCCTACACCTTTGAACAAGGCCGAAAAGTTTTACGCTGGCACAATAAACGTGAGAAACAGCAAACTATGGTGTTTTTCTTCCCATTTTGCTTCCTGTTAGTTACTACATGTTAATATAGGTTAGCAACTTTACTGGCAATAGTTTTGTAAAAATACAGTTGTGGAACAAGCAGCAATTCAGATATAAATGCTCGCATCTATTCAGCCTATAAACACTAGTGAAGTGTTTTTTTTAATTCTTGAAGGTGACTTTTTTTCATGGTGCTTTTTTTTTTTGTATGTGTAAATACATGCATTTGTGATGCATAGGATATTTCCAGAAAGAGTATGACAGGTTTAAAATGCAGTATGAAACGTTGGGCTGAAACAGTATGATTTTAATATATATTGCCAGTTGAGGGATACTCTTTCTTGCCCTTTCATTGGCAATGCCGGTTCCTATTTAGCATGAATGGGCTTAGAAAGGATCTCTTTTGGAGTCTGACTTTTTTATCTTTCGCAGCACAATTAGTAATTAAACTTCAGATTCAGCCTATCAATAGCAATGACTGTTAGCACTGTCATTTATTGAAGACTAAGTATTAACATCAAGGGATTTCATACAATAGTGAAAAATAAGTATTTGCCTGATTGTACAGGCATGCATTCCTTTTTAAGTATCAGTTGTACTGCCCATTATTTGACAAGTGCAGTATGAATTGAATCAGTTTGAAAGCAACAAACTACAAAATCAAAAGTCCATTGTGAAGGGAAAAAAAAAGCTTTCCAGGTTCCTAGGTTTTCCTGAATTGCTTTGTGCATGATTTTGACTTTCAAACAGCAGTAAGGGCTTAATGGTTTACAAAATAATGTACATTCACAGATGTAACTATTTTATCTTTAAGAAATTAAACTCATCTCAGTACAAAACCTTGAAATGTTGAAATATTTTGATAAAACATATTTCACTTCTTCTATGACTGTTTTCCTTGCATTGAGGAAGGTGGCAGGTTTTATAATGTGCATGTCGTCAAACTGTTGATTTTATGGATGCCGCTCAGTCTCACTTTACTTCCCTTTAAACTGCATGTTGATAATCTCAAAAAGGAACCAAGTGTCACTGTGAAAATATTTTCTCTAACGATTTTCATATGGTCTGTTCTAAATTTCACAGAGATGACTGGCTTCAGTAGGAATGGAGAATGCGGCAGTTGTTACCTCGTTTCACTAACAGTGTTGTGCTAACTGAAAAAAAAAGACTTAGACAGAAAAATTTCACTGGAGTCTGTAATGCTTATGAGTTGTGCTCTTCACTGTAGAGAAATTCCTTCTCCCATTAATGCATTTTGGCCTGCAAATTTTTGCACTTCACATTTGAGAAAATGGCAGACTTTAAAATACAAATAATATTTGAATTGCATCTCTGATCACCTGCAATAGAATACATTTAACATCTTAATAGACATGAAAATGTTGATTTGAATTAAAAGATAAGAAATTGGTAAAATAAGGATTTGTGCTGAGGAAAAGCTTCTTTTTAATATTGACTTTTTAATTCTATTTTACACTTTGTGGATATAAAATAAGGACTTTTGTGCTGTCTTCTGTAACATTATACTTCCCTCAAAATCATCGTCTTCCTGTGATGTATGCTATAGAAAGTCTGAGGAAGAAAATAGTTTTAATAATCAGCACTTTGATCAGCAGCTTCAGACAAACTCTATTTGGAAAAAAAAAACCAACCCCCTAGTCAGTGTGCCAGACTGAAACCAGAGTAGTAGGTAAACTTGCATATTAAAGACTTTTTCTGTAAACAGTGAAACAACAGCTGCCATTAAGCACTGATAGCCTTTGACACAACTTGGACGTTAAGCTTTGCCTAGCCTGTCCTCTCAAGGGCCTCCATACCAGTGAGCTACTTCAGCAAAGCTGTCCGGAAAATATTGTTTTAAACTTTTTTCTTTTTTTAGAATAAAGGAAAGCTAGAACAAAGGTGAAGTTTGGTTCCTCCCCTGCCACTTCAGCAGTGAACTGTATTTGCGTAAGAAGCCAGAAACTCAGTCTAGAATAAAACCCAGTGATCTTGTAAGTTTGCTTGCATTTTTTTTGCTCATGTGAGTTACTAGCATTCTGTTTGAATATGTTACCTTTAAAAATGCAAGTACTTTTTGAACTGGCTTTTCTGATTCCTTGTTATAGAATGCTTAATATCTTAGTAGAGATGAAAATGTTACTTTAGTTAAGTCAGTATTCTCCGTAACTTTTACATTTTTACAGTTTAAGCCCCCATCACTTCTGTTTCTCATAGTTCCATGTAGAGTACTAGTGCAGAAAACTTCTTTATCATCAGGTTTATTTTCAGGTTACCAGAAGTATCAGAGTACCATATCGGTGTGTTCCTGTCTACTGAAAGATCCTGTTTCTTCATACCAAGCTCATGAAATTCCACTGAACAATCCATTATTTCTCTTACTGCCCTGTGTGTGGGGGGACTGGAGTGGGAGAGGTGGCATAAGGCAAAATGGTTGGCCAATGCATCTTAGCTACTTTTCCTGGATGTTAATTTTCCATCATTTTCAGAAACCAGGTATCTCTCTCTGTCTTCTAGCTAGCCAGCTACCTCACCTTACAAGCAGACTTCCTATTCCTAGCAAAGCACATGGATGCTTCAGTCTGTGCTAACAGTTTAATAGGCCATTTCCAGAAACCAACACTTTGTTTCAGTTTGAAAAAATAAGTGGCGATTGACAAAATATGCAGGATCAGGCTTCTTTTCCATATGACTTTTATGCTATTCATTCCAGATCCATCATTGTATACAATTATGGGTCAGCTACTATGGAACCTTCTCAGAGCAGTCTTAGGTATATGGAAGTCTCATTAATGTTAAAGCAGATTTCCTAACTGTTCCAATGCATTTCAAAATATACTAATTCCTTTTGCATAGATGTCTCACTCCATAAATAGTAGCTGTTGAGATAATAAGCCTGATGAACTGTTATGTAAATATTTTAATACTATTCTTTTGCTGGTAGCTTTTACTGAAATGATGTGATCAGTGCTAACAAAATGTGTTGAAATTGTTATGAATAAATATGAATAATCTTCATACGCAAATTAACTCTTTTTGAAAGTTGAAATTTTAGGTTTCATAGTCATATATGTAAAAGAACTAGTAGTTATGATACCAAAGATTTTGAATTATCATTCCTTTCCTGCCTCATTTTTAATTTCATTGTCTTATCTCTCCAGTAAAACACCATGCTATAATCAGTTTAATGTTCTCTGGATCTTCTGAAACCCAACTTAAGCAAAAAATGCTTTATCACATCTTTCTCCTTTTGCTTTTGTTGCAGTATTAAATCTTCTTTCTACTCCTGCAGTACCCCATTGTATTTCTTAAACACTGTTATGTTCTGCTACTGTTTCTATTTCACTTTTAAAAATCTGCAGTATACTTTGTTTGAAATTGGATTGTAGCCTGAAAGTGCTATAGCAGCAACTTGATAAAAAAGCAGATTACAATGTTTGAATTTTGTGCTATTATGCTTTCGATAGCACTGGGAATGAGAAGCAAATGAGTTGAAACACTGAGAAAGACATCTGGTCCTGTCATAGAGTTGCAATAGCTGTGACGGTCTCAGGATAGAAGCAAAGCAAGGCTTGTAGGAAGTGGGTATTTATTACATTGGGGATACAGCTGGGGAACACACGGACAAGCTTTTAGTCACACAAGCCTGGGTCTCTTCCTGATCAGTTAATGATTCGATGGCAATTTCCCATCTTTAAAAAGATGCATCCTTTTTCTGATCTTTCAGTTGATGATCAAAACCAAGCAAAACTTCAGAAAGTACCTGTCCCTAGTATATGCAACACACACACACTAACTAGAAAATTGTTTAGAAATTCGGGTATGTGGACATGACTCTACCAATGCCCAAAGGCAGGTCATGTTTACATTTAACTGATCTATTTATATAACAGCACATAAAGGTGACTGGTGATAGTATTGTTCCCCAAGAGTTTGAAGATATAATTCACAGGGTTTGGGGAGTAAGAGATATTGTTCTTAACAGTTACGAAACAATGACTGACTTGTCTCAGGCTGGTAATGATACGTTTGCCCCGATTTGGCTTCCGAGTTTGTGATCTTGACATTTCCGAAGACTAAAATGTGCTAGATCCAGGGGAGTGCAGTGCATGTAACAGCAATAATGGCATCCATCCTCTATGTTGAATCTTCAAACCAGCAGACAGATAGTCATCCTCACAAACTCAACCAAATACCTGTTGGCCTCACTGACGTCTCCTTTCTGGGGATAGAGAGCATTAATTGTACAAGTCAGCACTATAACCCAAGGATGTGGAGCAAGACATTTAAATTATTTAAATTCATATTGTGTCTAACATAGCAGATTACACTGCATCTCTGCAAAACCTGTTCTGTCAGTGGGCTGTACCCTTACTTTGGGAAAAGTAAATAGCAAATTGCAAGATTTGTCTTCAATGCAGTCTTTTTGCTACATTTTTCAGTGAAAAATCAGTCATGGCAGTTGTTTATTGAGATGTATATAAGTTTGTGAAACTGGTGTGCCACGTATGTGTGACGTAGCATTTGACAGAAATACACGGTATTTATTGAAATTGTTTCAGCTAGTATTTTTATTCCACCCAAATGTTGGAAATGCATTCATGTTCTCAAAACATCGGGCGTAATCTACGTACAGTGCAGATCTTTGTTATAGAGGCGCTGCTCTACCCTCCGCTGTTTAACTAAGGAGCAAGCGAGCACTGAGCTGGTGGGCCACGCTCAGGGCCACCTTTCTATGGGACAAGATGTGCGAGAGTCTGTCAGCTGAATGAGGCCGCAGGGAAAGCGTGGTGTGAGGTATGCGGATGGTGAAGCCAAAAAGGAGAACGCCTGTAAATGGAATAAAACCCTAGAGCGAGCGTGGATGAGTGGTTTCAAGGTGGGGGAAGAGGCGACCATTAGCGGGCAGGAACCAATTTTGTGTTACATTTTGTAGAAGTGGAAAAGTACAGCAGACATGGAGATGGTGCACGTTCATCATTAGCCTGTGGAAGAATGAGATTTGATGAGTCTTCCATTTTTTTTTCCATGTGTAATTGGGCAAATCGTTTTAAAGAAGCAGTTCCTGCCGGTGGCCGCAGGAGCCCGGCTGCACCGGTCCTGCCACCAGCGGCGCCTTCAGCAGCGCGGCTCCCTGGTTAGGCAGCCTCCCTCCCTCTCCTCTGGGGGCCAGGGCAGCCCGGGCAGCGCCCCGGCCCTCGCCGGCCCGGAGGGAGGCGGACGGGCGCCCGCAGCCGCCCCGCAGCCGCGCTCCCCGCGCCGCGCTCCCCGGGCCGCCCCCGGCCCGGCCCCGCTCCGCTCCGCCCCGCCCCGCGCCGCGCTGCCCGCCGCTGCCCGGCAGGTGGCGCCGCTGCCGCCGCTCGGCCGCCAGCGCGGCGCGGGCCGCAGCCCCCGAGTTCCGCCGCTCCAGCCGCCGCCGCCGCCGCCGCCGCCCAGGCGCCCGGTGCCGCCGCCGCCGCCGCGCTTTTCCCGCCTCCTCCTTCCCGCCCGCTCCTGCCGCCCCGGCCCCTTCCCCTGCCGGGGCCCCATCGGCCCGGCCCGGCCATGGCCACCAAGAAGGCGGGCTCGCGGCTGGAGACGGAGATCGAGCGGTGCCGCTCGGAGTGCCAGTGGGAGCGGATCCCCGAGCTCGTCAAGCAGCTCTCGGCCAAGCTCATCGCTAACGGTGCGGGGCCGGGCGGCGCAGGGCGGGAGGCGGCAGGCCGCGGCGGAGGGCCCGCGGGAAGCAGGAGGCGGCCGGCGGGGCTCCCGGACGCCGGGCCCGGCAGGTGCAGCCGGGCGGGCCGGCGTGAGGGGCCTGCGGGCCGCCCCGCGGTGCCCGGGGAGGCGGCGGGGAGTGGGGGGCCGCTGGAGGGGCGGGGAACGGGTCGCGGCGGCCCGGCCGGCGCGGCCCCGCGGAGCAGGAGCCCGAGGGGGGCGGCGGGGAGGCGGGTGCCGCTGGCGGCCTGAGCCCGGCGTGCCGGCGCCTCGGAAATCGCCCCGGGGCGGAGAGCTGCGGCGGTCAGCCCCGCTTGAGCACCCCTCTGAAGTCCCAGGGAGGCCGCGTTTCGTCTCGCCGGCAGCGGGGCCCTGTGGATTCGCGTCCTGAACTGCTGAGCGGTCTGATGGCTTATCACGGGTGTTGCAGTTTTGCGGGCGCACACGCTGACAGTGAGCGTGGAGCCCTAAATGACCTTCTGCCTCCTGTGCACAGCCGGAGCAGCTGTACACGGCCTGTCGTATGAAGGCTTCTGTCCTTTTACTTAAAAACACACCTCAGCAATATAGTGCCGCTTCATTTATTTTCTTATAAAAACTCTGAATGGTTTGCTTGGTGCCTTATTTCTTACATCACAAACTTTTAAACGTTTAGCTGAAGGAGATGAAAAGCAGTGCTTCCTTCTGAGCTTTGGAAGTGCCTAAAGAACAAGGGGGATGCAGGGAAGTTCTCTTTGGCATGGATGCCTTCCTTCTGCGTGTGAGAAAAGACATGGGGATAGTGTCTACCTCTCTGGGCTCACTCATCTGCATGAGGTGGACCTGGAGGTATTTTAAGAGAGAAATCAAGTCTGCAGAGACAGAACTTGGGGTGAATTCAGTGGTGATAAGTTAACATATAGAGAGGATGAGGCATAAGGTTGGCGTCACTGGGAGTGCGTTGCGAAGGCAGTGATAGCTTTGCACGTTTAGGCAGAGAAGAAAACTGCATGATTTGGGTCTATAGAAATAAAAATATCAGCCTCTATCTCAGCTGAAACCAGGACAATAAAAGAGGAAAAGTCTGAATCAAAGTAAGGAGAAGGGAGAGAATTTAAGAATAGGTGGATGGGTAGTAGAGAACCTTACACGCATCGGCCTTAAAAACAATTGGATGATGATCCTGAAACACACTGGTATTATACTAACTAAAAATAAACACAGGCGAAAAGGTGGAAGGTATGTTTAGTTTAAGGACATGCTTCACTGAATTATAGACTATGGACTAGTTAGAGATCGGTTGAAGCAAAGGCAAATGTTTTTTGGCTGTCTGGTTGAAAAGAATGATCCTTCATAGTTTTAAGATGTACTAAGGTACTTTGGACAGGTAGGGAGAGCTAGGCAGATGTTATTGACAGTGTGACTTAAACGTCTCTGACCTGGGCACTTTTTACCTAACTGAAGCGTATCAGAGAAGATTATGCAGTCTGCATAACTTTACACTTCAGTGATTTTCCTATTATGGTATCTTCTAGATTCTGTACCAGTCAAAATACAAATTATTGGAGCATTTCCTGATCTTAAAACATGGGAAAGTATCATGTGTAGATTTTGTCTTTCTGACAGCACAGGAATGGTTAAATCAATGTCCACAGCTTCCAAGTTCTAGCTAACTGAGAACATCAACAGTCAGTAAGCTAAGTGATCGTAAGGGACTCTCCGTTTGTAGTGGAGTAAGACAGGAAGAGAGTAATTTATTTAATGAAATACATGCTCCTGCTGTTGAGAGTGTCTAAAACTGTAAGTTTGTGTTCTAGATCCTGGTGTACCTAACAGGTTGCAGGCCAAGGTTATGAGCTAGTGAGCCTACGAAGGAGAGGCAGTGCCTCTGTTCCACCCGGGAAGACAGATAGGAGCTGAAAGGCGCTCTGATGCGTAGGCCTGTTGTTAGTTAGGCCCTCTTGTTAGTTAATCTGAAGCAATTAAGGCCTGTTGTTAGTTAGGCCCTCTTGTTAGTTAATCTGAAGCAAGTAAGGGCAAAAACCGGGCAAAGGCCCTGTTGTTAGTTAATCTGAAGCAATTAATTTAAGAAAAAGTACTCAGGACTTCACTGCTTCCTTCTGTAGTAATGTTCAGTTTTACAAATCAGCTAGGGAGTGGATAACCAAAGATCTGGTTTTTGGCTGAATGTGTAACAATGTCACAGGAATGATTTACAAGCATGAGAGAAGGAAAAAGAGGAGAAGAAAAAGAGAGGAGGGGAGAGTTTAAGATAAAGAGGGAAGAGAAATGTTAATGGATTGGTCACTGCCTTTGCTATTCTAGAAGTAATAGTCACAAGTTGCATCATGGAAAACGTGTGCACTGTGTTAAGCCTGTGACTGGCATTGTTTTTCACAAAGGATAGCTAGATAAAAGAAGGGTCTTTAACCTAACTCAGAATTGTTAGGCACTTATCCAGTTTGTATTACATTTCTCTCCTTCAGAACCAGGACTCAGCAACAGTAATAAGATTCATGCCATGTAACGCAAATCTCTGTTTGAGCTCTTGCTTCATCAGCACTCCCATAAAAGACTGGGTCAAAACTGTTATGTGCAGGTGTGGTGGGTTAGCCTGGGCTAACAGCAATGCCCATCCAGCTCAGTCTCTCCCCTTCCTTGGTGGGGCAGGGGCAGAAAATAGGATGAGAAGACTCGTAGCTTGAGATAAAGACAGGGAGATCACTTACTAATTACTGTCGCAGGCAAAACAGGCTCGACTGGGGGAAAATTAATTTAACTTGTTGCCAGTTAAAATAGATTCAGACAGTAAGGAACAGAAAGACACGAAAGCAGCACTTTTCCTCTCCCCCTTCCCAGGCTCAACTTCACTCCTGCGCCCCAGACTCCTGTGCCCCTCCCCGCACGGCGCGGGGGGCAGAGGGGTTACAGTCGGTGCAAGGTGGTTTCTTTCTGCTGCTCCTTCCTTCTCACGTTATTCCTCTGCTCTGGCGTGGGCTCCTCACTGGCTGCAGTCCTTCAGGAAAAAAGTCTGCTCTGGCACAGGCTCTCCATGTGCCGCAGTTCCTTCAGGGCATATCCACCTGCTCCAGCTTGGGTCCTTCCCAGGCTGTGGATATCTGCTCCGGCACCTGGAGCACCTCCTCCCCCTCCTTCTCTGACCTTGGTGTTCCCTTTGCTGTTTCTCACTCCTTTTGTTCCCTCCTCCTCTCTGTGGCATTTTCTGCCCTTTCTTAAATACGCTTTCACAGAGCTGCTGCCAGCTTGGCTGAGGGGCTCAGCTGGGTCTTGCTGTGGGTCTGCTGGAGCCAGCTGGGCCTGGGACAGGGCAGCCCCTGGCCTCTCCCCACAGGGGCCACCCCTGCAGCCTCCCGCTGCCAGCACCTTGCTGTTTACGCCCAGTACAGCAGGATTTACAAAAACTGTAGCAGCTGGCATAGAAATCATCGTGCTACTCTGGGGTTCACGAAGATGTGGTCCTTGGCTAGTCTGTAGGCTGTTTGGTTGCAAGAAAGGTGGTGTACTCAAGTGTTCACATCCTGAGTATCCCTACTCAAATGGAACCGAGACAAACCCCAAGTTGTTAGAAATAAAATCTTAAAGCAGTTTTTACTAATGACACTTTGTGAGTGTTCAGTTTAACTAACTGAAAAAGGTTCCTTCTAAGAAAATGATCTGAAGAAATATTGTTTCCGTTCGTTGAATTTTGTCTAACATTGCAAATGAACAGCATGGTGGTGAAGCATGGTCATGAGAGTTAGCAAAAGCTCCAGGTACAAAATGGCTTGTTCACAGATTATTGGAAGAGGTAAAATAGTAAATGTTGAATATCTGAAATTAATGAGAATGTATCTTAAAGTGCACCCAGAATTGGGAAGCATTGGTTATAGGATTCTTTTCTATCTTAAGCCAGTCTGAATGGGCTACTTTATTAAATAAAGCCTTAATCTGTAAGAGAACCATGTGCAACTTCGTCTTGGAAAACTTGGTTGCCATCAAAACCACAGTTGTGTGAATGAAATGCAACATGCCGTAAGAGGGAGATTTTCTCCGAGATTCTCTAAGTTCATTGTAGCAGTCCCCAAAATGACTAGTGATGACTACAACACTTTGATGTTAATGATCACATATATTTGAAATCCCCATTGGGTTTTTTTCATTAAAAGCTTTTCTTTTTTTAAGATATCTGTAAAGTTGCTCTTCTGAAATATTGAAAAATAAGACATGAAATACCAGTGATGATTGTTTTTCAGTAAGTTTATCATAACATGTTGGTCTTAGAGCTGACTCATGTATTTTATTGAAGTGTTCAGGTTTATGAGGATTGTGTTTTGAAACCTCTCTGCAATAGTTTTAATGAGAGTATCGTGTCATTCATAGCTTTGGGAATTGGGATTCTCAGGGTGCCTGGAATTTTGTGGTGTTTGAATGATAATTGTGGAAGCTAGCAATCACATTTCAAAGCCGATTGCAAGTCCGTCATGAATTTTTGATGAAACAGTAGCTTCTCGAAGGAAGCAGCTACAATGGTCTTCAGTACGAAGGTTGTGTCTGCTCAGAGCATTCTCAGGACATCAATGCTCTAATGTTTTTTTTCCTTCCTTTGGAAACACAGTGAGGAAACCTTAGGTCAGTTCAGTGGCAAGCTGTATGGATAAAATAAAGGATCCATGAATTTCCACAGGTATTTCCGGCCATTCATTGTTGCTGCAATCGGAACATGACCTTGCTCAAGTTCAGTGAGATGTATGGCTCTGTCTGGAAAAGCACTGAGGAGGCGAATTTTTATAGTTCAAGTGAGGTAGAATGATGTAGTTCTGTAGAAACCTTAGCTGGTGTGAAATATTGCATTACTGTGGGGAGAGAATGCATGCCCCGGAAGTTTGCGGATCTATACGCTACCAAGAGCATTGTGACATTGCCATGAAAATAGAACATTACCTACAGGTATCAAGTATTTGCTGCTGGAAGTATACCAGCCCTTTAACACACTGCTTTCTTAGCAATCGAATTTCTTATTATCATTACTATCCCATTTCCATTTGTTATTGTTTTGTTTTGTGTGTGGTCTTTGCTCTGACTACCTTTCCTTTCAACAACTTGTTTCTATAGTTTCTTATTATATCTTTTCTCACATTTAGCCTTGCAGAATAAGGGAGCACAGAGGAGTTAGGAACAGAGTAGCAAAACCAAAGGATCAGGAAGTATTTTAGATGTCTGTTTTTTGTTTGTCACTTTCTATGCTGCTTCTTTATCTGGATACAAGTAGGACGTAAAAATAGAAACATCTTATCAGTTTTCATTTGTTTTGCTCCCTTGTGAAATACAAGACTTCAGATGTATGGTTAAAGCTTATCCTCAGAGTAAACCAGGGATTTCTAAACCTCTTAGGAGTCATGCCCTACTTAGAAGGTGTTTATTAAATTTGTTTGGTTTTTATACATACAGCTTGTAATGCAATGTATATATGCAAAGCTTTCCAAAGAGATCAACATCTCTACCAGAAAAGTTTGGAGGCTGTGATGCAACATGCCTTTTTGCATTTCCACAAAAGTGGAAATGAAGCTCTCTCTTCTTTTGTTATCTTTTTTTTGTTTTCCTTCTGTTGCGTTTGCTATCACATTTACAGAACAAGCGTACTAAGGACACACATTTTTCTGAATGAAGACCAAAGATGGTGACAGTACTAAGATGTGTTGTCTTATTTTTGACTGACAGCTTTGTTTCTTCAGATAGGCAGGGGTGTTACAACAGTGTAAGTGATTATGTAGATCTGCTGTTTGTATTCCAACTGACTTGTCATCTGAAAAAGAAAATGCTAGCATAGTCAGTATGATTTCACAAGTAACCAAGCTGGTCTAACACCTTGTTGCTATTGTGTGGAGGAGCTCTTTCTTCCTACCTTTACTCAAGCTGCTCCTTCGCTATGCAGTTTCTCCTGGTTACGTGTTCCTGGCCTCTCACTTGTGTTGGTGAACACCAGAGGTGGGACTTACTGTGCTGGGCCAGCAGAAAACTCTGTGCTCCTCTTTCTGGAGTTAGTTTCTGCTGGTTTACTGAGCTGATTTGCCTCCCACAGGGGTCTGAAGAGTAGTATAACAGCTGGTGGGAAATGAACAGTGGCAGCAGCCAGTGAAGGGCAATGCCGAGGGGAACTTTCTTCTTCTCCCACGGTGAGGAAGCATGTAATTGGTCTGAGTGGAATGAACTAAGTACTTCTGGGTATTTGGAGGTTATAGCTGCTTACATTTATAAGGATACTTCCATATATTATGAATGTAATTATTTTAGAAATTAGACATCTCGCATATTAATGTTGGGTTGATTGCACTCTGTTGCTTTGTTTAAAATCATAGAATTAGAATCATTTAGGTTGGAAAAGACCTTTAAGATCATCAGGTCCAACCATTAACCTGACACTGCCACGTCCACCACTAAACCGTGTCCCTAAGCACCACATCTACACCTCTTTTAAATACCTCCAGGGATGGCGACTCAACCACTTCCCTGGGCAGCCTGGTCCAGTGCTTCACAACCCTTTCGGTGAAGTTATAAGAAGAAATGGTAGCCTGACTTATCAGTGTATATATACTGGTATATGTCTGTATTATAGCTGCTGTAGGTTCCTTTAACCTAACTTCAAGGGCTAAAGGTTAGCATTAACTTTGCTAATGAACTTACTTCCCCATAGAATAAACTCAGACTCATTGATACCACTTTAGTTTGAATTTGATTTGCATGGTAGTAGAGAAGGGGACAGAAGGTCCTCACCATGCCAAATGTGGGCCGTGCTCCTTCTCTGCCAAATCTGGGCCATTCCCCCTCCTCGCAAATCTGTCTTGTAAATAATCAGATTTTAGAATTTGATGGTTAAGTTCTCTGCAGTTTTCTCTGCACTGAACACGATTTAATTGGTGATCTGATAAGGAACGACTGAAGACAAGAACTTTGTAAAAAGCAGAGTGGCAGGATGTTGAGATAAATTGGAGGGAGTGAGGATGTCCAGCTAACAGTGCTATGCTTGTTGGTAGCAAGACCTTTAATCATTGGAGGGCATTTGATCTCTGCTCCAGGCTCCGGAGGCAAAGTGCTGAATCTAGGCATTTCCCTGGTGTCAGCAAATGGGTGGCAGAATGCATAGTGGCAGTTATTAGTAAGCTGCTCTGATCAGAGATGTTATCAGTTGCTCTGATGCTTAAGGAGATGTTGCATGAGTTTCTGCAAGTTCCCACCCCACTGATGATCTGTGTGTGGTATGATTCCACTCAAAATGTGTATGCACAAACAGAAATCCTTCACTATAATCTCGTATTACCTTCAACACAAGGGAATGCATGAAAGATGGTGGGGTTTTTTAATATAGTTGTGAAGTAATTTTAAATCTCCTTTTTACAGATTTTGCTACAGCTTTATAGTGTGTATGCTGTTGTTTTCCAACAGGATCTTGGTTCATTCAGTTCACAGAATAGACTGGCCTGTGGAGATAGAGCTATAAATCTTAAGGCTGGAATCAAATATTTTGTCAAATCATTCATTCTGTCCTTAGAATTATCTTGATCACTGCCTGTGGAATTATCACATAAGAAATCTGTAAAATCTGTAATATTGCAGTAGGAAGAAAGCTGCACTTAAACACTCTGTTACTAAGTTTGTCACCCATATTAGTATTCTGTAGAGATGGCATATTAACAATGATTAATCAACAACTCGAGTTTTGATACAGCTGCTCTACAGCTGATGTTTCTGATGTGTAACATGTAAAGGGCGATAAAGCAAAGGAAGGACTTCAAAATATGTGTTTGTATTGTCTGGAAAAGAGGAGAGGATCAGGATTTGACCCTAACTGATACTTAGGAGTTGTGTCCTTGATAATGAAAGTAGATTCTGAATGTTTAAGCTGTCCTGAAGGAAAGGAGGAAATAAAATAGGACTTGTGTGTTACAGTGTTTGGCAAATGCTACTCTTCTGCTGTTAAGTTCCCTGTTTAAGCATTTAATCTGAAATTGTGTATTGTTGTTCTGTTTTGGTTACTTCCTTGGCTATATGAATTAGGGCTTCCCCTTTATTAGAAGCTTGTTAGGTGCTGGAGCCCTGGTGCAGACAGCTCCTTGGGGAACTGACACCTATTACGCAGTTATGCCTCATCCCGAGGTGGGGAGTGTTGCCAGGTTTCACAGAAGACTTCTCCTTCCTCTTCCCAAAAGGAGGTGTAAACTGTGCTGCTTTCACAAAAAGTGGGTGGGAAGTCACTTTTGGCTCTAGACAGATCCTGAATGCAGCTCACCTGAGCCCAGTAACTTGTTTTATCTCCATAAAACTTTTGGAAAGGCAGCCAAGATATGAACACACCAACAGCTTTCAGGCCCTCCCCTATTTTTTCTGCAGTTAATTATGTGAACAAGTTGTTGCTTATCTTTCAAATGTGCCTTATTTCAAATTCAGGTTTGCCTGGGCTCAGCTTCCAGCCACATTTCTGTTTTTCTTTTTACATTTAATTACAGTCTGTTTACCTTAATGGGGAGAAAAACTCTGTGCATTAATCAAGGCTCTAATGGGATTGCTTTAGAGCTGGATTTAAGGAGAGGCAGAAGTAGAGTACCTACTGCTTTTAGAACAGCTGATAGAATTTAAAAAGAAAAAAAACCAGCAAAGTTGATAAAAGATGCTTTCTGCCTTAAAGCTGGTGGTTATGTACCTGAGACAATCATCTCTGAGAGTGACAGGTGTAGGCTACTGCCTTTCAAGAATGTACTTGAGGTTTCCCAGGTGGAGCTAGTAGGGGGGAAGAGGATGAGAAGAGGCTGTTTTTTGTGAGTGACTGGCTTTTGGAAATGGTAGAGAACTGCAAGATCTCCTCTTCTGGGGAGCAGAGGCTCATCTGTGTGCTTTCAGCTGAGCTTTGGGTCATCCCATAGATGAAAAATGTCCCTCTTCTGACCTGACAATTAATCAGTGATTAATACAGAGAGATGTCCAGGGAGTGAAGGTGCGAACCAAAATCTGTAGATGGTGAGGCTTAGGAGTAAGGAAGTGTTCCTGATGTATAAGATGTTGGGCAGAGTCAGGATCTCTTCAATCTCTTATTTCTTCATTTTTGTCCACCATTTTCTTTACCTTCTTGGGAGAATAAAAGTTGGATTCCATTGTCCTCATCTGTCAAATTTGCACTGTGCTGTAGTGTAGCTGTTTGGTAGAGCATGGATGAGAGTCCCTGTCCCCATGACACGGTTTGGTTTTGCTTTCCATCTAAATAGTCTCTAGTCTGCTTTTGTTGTTGTTGTTAGTAGCAACAGGAAAACTGGTTTGTCCTTTGAGAAACACATCATGGCAAGAAGCAAGATTGAAAAGAATTCCTAGCTATCACAGCATGTGCTTTTCCTGTTCTCCAAGTCACTCTTTGATCTTCTCTGTAACCTAAACAAAACATAAATGGAAAGAAGCTAAATTTTGATCATTCTCCCTCAATGTGGTAAACACCCAAAGATGATGGTGATCTTGTTTCCCACACTTCGTGCTTCCCAGTCTTGCGTATGACCCACACTATTTATTTCTTGGTTTTACATTGCATTTGTCTGAATGGGCCGAGTTTAATTCAAACATAAACTTATCAATAATCTAGATGATATGTTGTGGCTGTCCTGGCTTGATGATTTACTGTTCTGATGGTCTTAACATTTCACAAAATTTGGGAGCTTGAATATAAAAAAAAAAAGCCATAAAAATAATTGGAAACAATTGCTGCAGTTTTGTTCTTCTTAATATGTGCCCTCATAAAATAAATTTCTGTAGTAGTGGTACTTTGGAATTAAATCTGTGTATGCATAAATAGTCTGGGAAGCCTGTAATATTTTTCTTCAAAGCGAGTTTTGGCTGTCGAGCAGGAAAATTGCCTAGATTCTGCATAGCTGCACAGTAAAAGGGTGCCATGCCCTCTGTGTACTTAAGAGGCAGAGGAGTGAATGACTCCGTATAATTAAAGGTGTTACCAAGTAGAATTAAGTTTCTTTGAGCAGCTGACTCTGTATTTTCTGCTTCTGGTTTTACATGTCTATCATCTGCATCAGTCCGCAGCCTTTCTGCCAATAGTGCCTATTGGTCTGCACGTGTTCTTTAGCTATTCTACTGTCCCCAGAGACCTGGACAAGATCCTGGGCAACCTGCTCTAGTTGATCTTGCTTGGAGCAGGGGTTGTTGGACTAGATGATCTCCAGAGGTCCCTTCCAACCTCAGCCATCCTGTGATGCTGTGAGTTCTTGCTACTTAGTAGTCAGTGATGGAATCATAAGTGACATCTCTATATCCATATATTGTTTTTCTTTGCCTTAATGTTTACCTTGTATAAATCTAAGATTAGTTTTAGCATTCATTTTAAGTAACGTCTGGTCAGAGTTACTTGAATGGGTACTTGCAGACTTCTGCTAATATTCCTCTTCGGGTTCAGCCAGTGCTCTTAATGACTGTTACATGCATCATGAACAAAGCAAATGTCTTTGTTTTAAGCATATGGTCAACTTGTTCCCAGTTAGAAAACACGTGTTTCATGCTCTTTCTGCCAGATGAATATGAAATCAGCTCTGGATCCAGGATTTCCAGATCCTCCTCTGGAAGAAAGCTCCTTTTCAAAATGGCCTTCTTAATAAATGTTCTGTGGGATGCTATAAGATTTTTCTCCTCTTCTGCTGTTTTTACAGAAACTTTACTCTGAAATTTTTGTCTGGGTACTTTATGGAGCAATTGACCCCTTTGGGATCCTTCTTGCTGCATCCCACTCCTGGATAAAAATTCCTCAGTTTGTTTTTTTTGATTTAGGCATAATGATAATCCAACATGTTTTAGGAAGTCTGAGGAAAAATCCTCTCAAAATGATGCAACGTGCAGCCCTTCAGGTACTCTGAGCCTTCAGTTTTACCTTTGGAGAGAATAAGAGTTTTAGGGATTGAGTAGGAGGAGTTTCCTTTCTCACTCCCAAGCTAGTTTCCCTCTGGGAAGATTTGAAGCACCAGAAGAGATTACAAGGCAAGTCTTGACTTGCTGGAATCCTGCAAGTCAGCTTACGGTCCCACTGGGATACTGGAAATCTCATACTTGTCCTCTTTACCCCTTGACCCTTTGCTCCCCTGCTTTTTAAAATTTTTCTGTTCTTAGTCCTGAGTGAAGACTTGAGGTTTTTAGTTCTTTCTCTCCCTGGAATCCAGTACAGGGCAGGTGAAATATCGGCGTCTTCTGTTCTTACAGCTCCATGCTTCATCTAATTGATCTCACCTCATGCAGTATTTTCATTTGGAACTAATGATAACCATGATCTTTCAACTTCAGTGCATTTGGACGATTGTGGTTTTTAAGAGTCTGAAATATGTTACCTGAAATACTGAAGATTTTGGTGGAAGTGGGTGAAGTGATACAGCATGCTTCTAGATTTGTTATCTGCTTGCTTGCAAGGAAAGATTAAAGTTTGTTTGGCCAGTCACCTCAGATTCTGTAGCTAGTTTGCTCTGTATTTCCCATTCCTAAATACTTCGTATTCAAATTCAGATCCTCAGGGCTTGAGTCTGAGGCTGAGCCTCTTTGCTTAAATCTTTGTGGTAAGAGATTTTTCTTGCACATTTTTCTTGCAGCTGTGTAATTCAGAAGAGAATGAAATGAAATACTAAAAATACTTCTTTTAATCTATGCCATTTGGCATATAAGGAAAAAAACACTGGTTGTCCCCATACTCTTTCTGCCTTTAGATATTGAGCTGTCGAGGCTCCATAATGCGTAACTATCTTTGTTAGCACAGGACCGTGGGTATTCTTGCCAGTGTACCACAGCAGTATGACACGGATGTTTCATTGCAGAGGAACATCTTGTGCGTGGAGCCTTGATACCAGGAGCAGGGTTGTTGATAGTTGTTGCCGCAGAGGTGATAGCAACTGTTTTATCTGTGAGAAGCTTGTTTGTATTGTATCTTTTAAGTATTTCCTTGTGATGTTAAAAATACGACTGAAATAAATAATTTTCAGGCCCTTTTAAAAAATATTACATTTTCTGCATTAATGGTAGGAACACTTGAGAAACCACACAGATAGTAGTTGTAGCCTAGATAGCCTTCAGTGTCTTGCTTTGGCTTTTATCCAAGACTGTTGAATGACCACAGGAAAAGTAATAGTTTAACGAAGCAGCTATTTGGTACCCCGCAGAACAACAGGTAGCAGGTTCATTAGTTCTGTTGAGAACACTTAATCATTCACTACGGATGTATCTTGGTGTACTCTGGAATCGAAGGAACTTTTAAAGTCACCTCTTGGAGAGGGATTCTGCAGGCAAGAGACAGAGCTCCCAATCTGTATTGTTAGGGCTTTTCTTTTTTTGAGCTGTGTGCAGTGTTGCCATTCTTTCCTTTCTCTCCCCTTCTCCCTAAACTTACTTTTAGAAAGGAATTGAGAGCTAGATATTCCTCTCACCTAGCCTGCTAACAGCCCCTGGGTTCTTCAACAAATGCCTGGAGGTTGTGGTAGCATTCATCAGAAAACTGATTATTTTGTATTTCAGCATGTGATTCAGTGGATGATTCAAGATGGACCATGGTTTTAAGCTAATAGTAATAAGTATTCTTCATCATCCTTGACCCAGGATAAATGAAGATTAATCCTCTGTTTTAAATCTCTTTTTTTCTGCGAGTAACTGCTTTGGATCCCGACAGTGTTGTAACAATTTTGCTTCAAAAAGCAGATGTCAAAAATCAAGTAGCAAAGCAGCTGTCATGATATTTTTAGACACTATTTTACAAAGACATGTCATCATGTGTGGTTTTCCCCCCACCCCGTATTTATGCCAGCCTTTATTCTAATTTTGAATATGGTTAGGGCTGATCCATATTGCAGAGAGGGATAGCCATGTCTGCACAAGGTTCTTCTCAAGACATTTTGTATGAGTGTCTCTGAGCTTTCTCTAAGCTGAAAGAAAGCAGCTTGCATGTGTAGAAGTGTCTGGGTTTTTTGCTTTCAGTGCTAACAGAAATGGATATTTCACCTAAAGCATCCTTCAGTTTGTCTTGCAGTTCCAAGGTGCTCAGACTGGTTTTTGATTATAGGCAGAGGACATCCTATTAGGCAGGTGGATTGTTTCAGTGATACTGTGATGTTGCAGAAACAGATGGGCAAGCTAGGAAATGGTTCTGCAATGCAGTTGTGATATAAGTAATCAAATATCCCCTGACTCTACTAAGTAGTTGGTGGTGGTGAACTCTTCAGCTGAGGAATGGATGAATAAGAGGGAGTCTTTCCTTTGATCAAGAATTTTATATTGATCCCTAACTATGTCAGTTTTCTAAAAGTGGGAAGCTGGTTTTCATGGTATTGATACTGTTTACTAACATTTTTTTTCTTCTGAAACATCTATTTAGACTGTCTGAAAGAACGCTAGACTTCAAGGTATCTAAAAGCTTTACACAGTTCAATTCTGTCTTTAAAAAGTGTCTCAGAAGAATATAATCTAGATCCCTCATACTGTGCTGGAAGAAAAAAGAAAAGCAATTTCTTCTCAAACATTACTTACGTTATTTCAGGATGTCTTAAGGCATAGCTAAAACTGATTAAAAACGCTGCTAGAGCTATTATTTAATGAATGGTTTCTTTCAGAAATGTCCATGTAATTGAAATTTTGTCATAAGCACCATCGAGGCCCGATCGTACTGGCACAGAATGGTTGACATGCCTGGAGCCAATGCTTTGTTAATAAAGCACTCTCTCGGTCATAATTTGGTTTAAAAATTTGTTGCCAATGTCTGGCCCTGACCGACTGACTTAGCAGATGAATGACTTGGTAAATAAGAAAATCCTACTTTGCAGTAACTTTTATGGTTTGCATTCTGTGACCTGTTGTCTTCCAGTGTTAGTCACCAGCAGCTGAGCGAGTGCGGCACTTCTGTGATGAAAGCCGGTCTGACGGTAACTGTTTCTCTTATGGTGCTGTGTCGCATGATATATAGCAGTGGTACAGGGAAGGGGTGAGTTGTGCTGTGTATGAGTGACCTAGAAGAACAGTTTTTGTTTTGATGCTTAATAGGATCTGTGTGTAAGTTGCGGCTGTTGCTTTCTCCTCTCCCGCCTTTACTCTGAAGGAAAGTACGTGTAATACATGTTGCTGCACTGTGACTGTCCCTGGCTAGCGTATGGATCACTAGCTTCTCTAACTTCCATCACTGATGGGAACAAAATATCTGGGTGCTATAGACTACTTTGATTCTCATCTTAAGGTGTCTGGATAGTTTCAGAGTATGTGCCAGCATGAACTTAAGGCTTTGCTCTTGCTTGTGTCCGGTCTTTAGAGACAATATAATATTTTTTCAAGTCGTTGTCAGAGAGAAGAAACTTATCTTAGGGTGGAGGCGGGAGGATGAGGGAGGGGCGAGAGAGAGACTAAATTACATTTTCCAGAGGCAGCTTCTTGTTTCTCTCCTCTCACTTTCCCCAGTGTGAGAAATTTTCCTGTGTACAAGAGAGGAATAATCTTTCAAACTTTCTACAGAGTGCTAGATCTGTATCTGTGCCTGTCTTGTTCTTCTGTGGCCCCACAAGTGGGTGGCAATTGGAGCTTCTAGAGCTGGTCTTCCTCTTTCTGTGGTGCAGCTGTTGAGCAACTGGAGTATGGAGGGGAGTATGGCTACACGCTGCCCTTGCATGTGCCAGTGCTGTTCTTTGGTTACAGGCAAAATGATTGTTTTCCCCTTTAGGGGAAAACCATCCCTTTAGGGATGGTTTCAGCACTTCGTTTTAAGAATCCTCATGCCTCAGGGAATGCATTTTCACACCTAACAGTGCAAGGTTTATTTTCTTTTTCCTTAGTGTCTAGCCTGTTCTTCAAGATGTCTGCTAATGTATTGTAACTGTCCTAACTAGTTGTTTCACATGCTTCCATGACAATTTTGCAGTTTGTATAAACAAAATATCTCTGGCAGCTGGTGCACAGTCGAGCTGTGTTTTTTACCTGTCTTTCCATAAAGACTGATCTACTGTATTTAACTTAATTAAAGAAATGCTTGTTACAGGAGTGTGGGCCAGAAGAATTTTTGAGACCTACTTAAAGGAATGCATATGAGAGGGAAGGCATGTGTGATACTTTATTCTTTGGCACGTTTGAAGTTCTGCTATTTGAAGTGTTGAAGAATGTCAATGATAGACCTCACTCTTTTCATTGCAAACAGTATTGATGATATTTCAGCTCCGAAACTAAAGCACTGCTTTTCGAGTATCATTTGATTCCTTGCTCTGTTTGATGTTCGTGTTTCCTCAAGCTTCTTTGGAAATGAAGTTTGCTCAGCCAAGCGTTAAACTGAATAAAAGGAAAGAGGAATGTTGCTTGTTAAATGAAATACTTTGGTTTTGATGAGTACAGATCAGGGAGGAAGTATCTACTTGCACATCCTTTAAAACTTAGAGTAAAGAGTTTGACATATTTTTACTTGTTTTTAAGTCACCACTTAGCTTTAAAAATACAATTAGCAAAATTAATCTTCACTGTTCTTCTCCCAGGTAGGACATTACTATGCTGACCTCAAGTATGATTTTCAAAGCCCACTCTTTTTTTTAATCACCTTTAAAAAAAGAGGCTCATAAACAAAAATTTTGTACTCAGAACGCTCTCTGGAGTCTTCTGAATATTACTGGTAAAATGCCTGTGCTGAAAGGACCCCTCAGTGACCTATTCTTTGCAAGGCAAATAATTGCATCCTGTGAAAATGTTCTGAAGCACAGTTTTGTAAGTTTGGAGTGGGCCTCTAATCTCCGAGACCCTTTCACACAGCACATGTTAAACTCCTTACACCAAAGACTAACCTGCCTTGCATTGGTGTACAAAACCAGCTGTCTTTTTCTGTGCATGCAGTTTACACTCTCTGATTTCCAGAGAGATTGGAACAGTTGCAGAAAGTGCAGTCCTACAGAGTGCTGTGCTAAAGCTATCTTTGAACAGAGCAATGTTGGTCATAATATCTGACTTTACTATTTGTTTGTAATAGTACTGTGGCTATGCTAATGAAATGTGGAATTTGGGATTAGGCTGTAACAACGGGGATTTGGTCCGAAATACCAGGTTTAGATTTGGTCAGTTTAATGTCTTGTTTAGTTTGCAGCTTGAAACTGAAGCTACGCAAGCTGTTGATTTTTATCAATTACACTAAGACTTCTGTTTGAAGAAAAAGAAAGAACAGGCAGAAAATAAACTGTAACAAAATAGATGCTGAAAAAAAATCTCATTTTAGCATATTGCTGCTCTTGGAAAATTTTCTTTATTGCAGCAAGTGACAAGTGTCTGGACCTTTTGTGCTTTTTAGTATATGTATCAGTGCTTGCAGAAAATCTGTTGATACTGATGGAAAATTACTCCATTTGATGGAAAGGTCTCATGAATTGAAGCATTATGCTGTGACACAGGACGACTGTATTGGGTAAAGGGGGCGTATGCAAGTCTGCTACCCAGGTGGGCTATGTCAGAGTGCTGAAAGAGCTGGCCAATGTCATTGCAAGGACACTGTCATTTTTTTAAAGGTCCTGGTGGTGAAGGATGATTCCTGGTGACTGGAAAAAGGCAAATATGGCCATTTGCAAGAAGGTCAAGAAGGAGGGTCCAGGGACTGCAGGTTGATCAGCCTAACCTCAAGCCCTGGAAAGATTAGGAAGCATGTTCTGGAAACTGGTTGGAAGGATGAGGAGGTGATTGGGATCGGTTGACATGGGTTTATCGAGGACGAACCAACCAGATAGCTTTTGATGATGAGAAGTGACTGACTGTATGGATAAAGTGGAGACAGTGCATATTGTTGGCTTCAACTTTATCTAGACTTTGGACACAGTTCCCCTTGGACACAAGACAGTGTATCTTGTAGCTCAATTGAAAAGACAGGTGGTAGGTGGAAAACTGGCTAGGCTCAGAGGTTTGATCACAGGTTAAAAAAAAAAAATCCGATCTGTGACGTATTAGAAGTGGGGCCTCTCAGGGGTCGATACTGCAGTCAATACCGTTTAGTATTTTTCTTGGTGATGTAGACAGTGAGAATGCACCCTCAGTGGTTTTGTGGGTGATGAAAAACTGTAGGGGAGTATATGACTGCTGTTTAGAGGGATCTCAACAGGCTGGAGAACTGGACTAATGGCAAAACTCATGAAGTTCAGCAAATGCCACGGTCCTGTACTTGAGAAGGAATAACTGTAACAGAATAGCCTGGGGATCAAATGGCTAAAAAGCAGCTTTGCAGAAAAGTATCTGAAGGACCTGGTGAACAACAAAGGGAGCGTGAGTTGGCAGCAAACCCTTGTGGCAACGAAGACTGACAGTACACTGTGCTGTATTAGTAAGAAGTCAGCAGTTTGAGAGAAATTATTATTCCCTACTGTTTGTCACTTGTGAGACCACATTTGGGATATTGTACCTAGGTTTGGGCTCCCCAGCATGAGAAAGACATTGATATAGTAGAGTTAGCCCTGTGGAGGGCCACCAAGATGACATGGGGGTGAAAGCACCTGACCTAAGAGAATCGATTGAGAGCTGCATTTGTTAAATCTTAGAAAGGGAAGGCTAAAAGGGGATCCTACTGCTGCCATCTCCCACCCCCCTTGAGTATGGAGCTGGCCTCTTCTCAGAAATGCACAGTGAAAGTATCAGAAGCCATGGACAAAAATTGCAACGAGGGAAATGTTGAATAGATAGCAAGGAAAAAACTTCCACAATGAGAACAGTCCAGTGTTGGAAAACATTGTCCAGAGGGGTTTTGTAATCTGTGGAAATGCTCAAAACTCAGCTGGGTATGATCTTGAGTTGCCTGTCCTAATATTGAAGTGTTTCTTATTTCTTTTTCTTCACTTAGTACATTGAAATGTCTTTTATTTTTCATTTTTTGCTGAACAGACTTCACAATGAAAACAGAATGAGAGTAGCAAAATTAGTGTAAATTGCTTTAAAAATTGATGGAATTATACTGATAACATTGTGAATGTATGGGAATGAACTGGGTCCTTCTCTACTTTTATTTCCCTAGAGGATTTAAAATTTCAGGTGTAATATATTAGAAGAAACTTCAAATGATAGGAGTTTTGAGAGCCTATGAAATTAAAAATGGCAATTGTGCAAATTACAGATGAGTGGTGTGGTCCAGGACGATGAGCTGGGTGCAGTAAAAGGGGATGTTTCTAGCTGGCTCTCTTGCTCTTCTTCAGAGGGCCAAGTGTAATTGTTCGCCTTTGGCCAACCTCAGGCCAGTCTTCAGGCAGGCTCTGAGCCTGCCGGAGTCCTGGCCTGTGGCTGCGGGTGGGAGGCAGGCTGGGATCGCTGGCTTGGGCCTTTCCTAGGGGAGTGCAGTTGACCGTGGCTGTCAGAGCTGGTGGCTGCTGCTGCTACAAGGCGGCAGAGCAACGGAGGCTGTGGACAAGGGATTTCAAAGCCTGGTGTTGGTCCCTCCAGGTGCTTATGCAGGAGAGCATCTACGGCCCCTTTCCGTGCTTTCTACTGTACTCTGATATCATGTATGGGTAAAACTCGTGCTGTAGTAAAGACTTTTTTTTTTCTCCTTGTTTTCAAAACACAGGAAAGACTCTGCAAGCCATATTAAGACATAAGTGTGCTCAGTCCTGATAGACCAAGTTCTGAAGTCCTCTTTAACTCACTTGTTTCCTGCTGCAGCTGACAATGGGTTTCTTGTGCATTACCAAAATACTTCTTATTTACCGTAGAACCTTCTCATTCTAGTTCTGTTCAGAAACATTATATTTCCAGTGTGCAACGAGATGAGCTAACCTTCAATGCAGTATACCCTAAGCTGTATCTAAAATACTATAGTGTACAAACTTCAAGCCTTTATATTTGTCAGAACTTAAGTTTAACTTCTCTTATCTGTTTTGTTAAACTATACATCAGGTGTTTGAGATGAAAACATTTCAGTCAAACTTTATAAACTGATCAAATTCTTTGTTAAAGTATGTGCAAATTGTATGATGGACTTACTGATGCATGTCAAACTGTGCCATTTGCCATATGAGCATTGAATACATAAATAAAAGCATTTTTTTGCTTGGCAGTTAGTGAGTAACAAAATTTTATTGTTACACTGTAGCTGTATTATTGAGTCATAGTAATTTTGTTTTTTTTTAACTGGGAATTGTATGCCTTTAATATGTATTTGAAAGATGCTGGGTGTCATTGTATTTTTTTTTTTTAATGTCTCTAATGTAATGGTGCACCAGGGAGATACTTTGTTTTCCCCTTCCTTATCTTTCAGGGAACCCACATTTTTGTCTGGCATGTATCAAAGCTGTATCCAGAGTGCATTGTTGTCGGGAGGATAAATTGAGTAGTATGTGCATAGTTTGGGCAAAACAAAATGCATGTGAAGAGGCATAGAGGTGCTCTCCAAAGAAGAAAGTGCATATAGAAAGTGACACTTCAGATTATTTGGTGTTGTCTGATCTAGAGATGAGTACAGCTGAAGTATCAGGAGAAACTTTGGTGGGCAAAGGAATGGAACTGTTACTGCAAATTTGAGGTTGATGAATTTGACAACTATGGTCTGAAAGCCAGAAAATTAAGCAGGCTGGTAACCAGACTGCATCTGTGGCATGGCTGGTCTTCATCTGGATGCTGAGATCTTTCCCTTCTGCAGTAGTGTTTAGACAGTAAAACATGAGTGAATGGTAGTTGAGAACAAATAAATGTCCAGATTACCATGGATATCTTTCCCGGAACACCAAATAAAAAAACATAAATGGAAAAATAAGCACTCCCTTGATGCTCTTACTATTTGTCTGGTCTCTTAAACTCTCTGTTGAAGAAATTGTGGTTTAAGAATCAGCAGTTAGCTGGAGGTTTTAAGGAAGAAAGTTCTAGGTTTTTGTCTTTCGACTTGATAGGACATATTACAGGATAGCGCTGGTCCTTATAGCTTCCTGTATAATGCCATTGTACGTGGGTCGTATACTAGTCCAACTGGCATGAGACTGAAATTTGCTGTTCTTAAAAGGTGAGATAATGCTGATGTATTTATACTTCCTGAGGGAAAGATTTTCCTCTACAGTAACACCGAGTTCTGCATGTCCTGGTCTTTCTGTCCCTTCCGATAACCTCTAAGGACAGTGCTAAAAGTTATAAGGTGGTGAGTGCTTTTCTAATGGTTAACTTTTTCCCTTTCCCCTTTTAAAAATCTGTTTTATTCATTGTTAGTTCAAATTTAGGTTATTCAGACGTTGTTTCCAGGATGTGATCCGGTCTTTTCAAGTCCCAGATAGTGAGGTGATGACTTACAGCTCTCTCCTCACTAGAGGAACTACTCAACACGGTTCAGTAAAAGTAAGTTTAGTGGTCCTGGATAAGGGCAAGGTAGAGGATGACAAGTTTCTTGAATTTTGGCAAATGTGGTAGCTTTGCTGGGCAGCCTGGTACTACGTTCTACCTTCGTGTCTGAGAAGTGGTGGTGTGCCTCCTAAGACACAGGGAGAATGATGAGAAATAGACTTTCATACTGAAGACTTGGGATGGCTGGAGCCTTGACAAGGTCTGAGTGATATCTGCATTCTTACAGCCAAGATACAGGTGCTGATCAAAGACATCCTGAGGGACATGTAACTCAAAACTAGTTGCATAAATTAATCCAATATCTCTCAATATTCATATTTGAAACTACAGGAGGTGTTTTTGGAAACACACACCATTTTTTTTGGTAAAGGGAATATCACAAGTGTATCTTGTCACATTCAGAAAGCTACATAAGGCTTTTGAATCAAGTGTTGCTTTTTAAGGGAGAAGAGGAGAATACTGACTTCAGGTTAATATTCTAATTCATTATAGCTTAGAACACAGGAGACTTGATTCTACAATGAAGCAGGCAGGTAAAAAATTGAAAAGTAAAACGAAGTACCACATGACTTGTGTTAAATCTAAATACTTGACTGTGTGTTTGTTTTGGTTAGTTTGTATTTAAAATTCAGCCAATGGCTGCCTCCACTGAAATGTTAGTGAAATAAAATGATTTCTAATATTTCATGTGTTTGCTTTTATTTACAGATGACATGGCAGAACTTCTTCTTGGGGAGTCCAAACTAGAACAATTTTTGAAGGAAAATGCCCTTAAACAGAGTAGTAGTCCACTGGTCCCCCGGCCAAAGTTGACTGAGGTCAGGAAACATCTTACGGCAGCACTTGATAGAGGAAACCTAAAGGTATGTAAGTCAGTCTGAGCAAGAATTAGAAAAGCTGAAATTGACTGGAGTACTCTGCTGATCATGGAGAAAAATGTGGAAAGTGCTTGTGTGGTGGTTTATTGTCATTGCTATTCCCAGAACATCATCAGCACTATGCTATTTCATGGCTCTTTGTGTCTTCGTGTATTTTTGTTCAGATAAATTTCTCAAATCTTCTTTCATTAGAAGAATAACAAAACCGTCGTTGACTTCTGGGATGCTTAAGTGAAGTACTTACAACCTGTTTTGTGGAAGTTTTTCTTGGAGTATATAACTATATTGTTCTTTGTAGTGCATTAAATAGAAATGTTAGAAAATTCAAAATACTTTGCAAGTTTCTGTAATAGTCTTTTAAGTATTCAGGAAAGGTTCTTTAAGTTATGTTTTCAGGGGTGGAAAGTGAGGTTAATACTTGAGAGTGATTTTCTGTCATAACCTTTTGATGTTCTTAACCGTTACGGCCCTTCTTTGCTTAACTATTATTGTAGCTACTACATCAGCTTATCTTTTCTGTATCAATGTCCATCTTGTGAGAGATCAAAAGGACCTTGTTTTATAGTCATCTGTAATGTTTTGTTTCCTGTGATTTGTGGGAGGGTTAATTTCTCTTCCTTTTCTTTCTTCATTCTTCCATGAATCATTTTTTCAAGACATTTGTTCTGCCGTGATACTTTGAAATTGTGCGTATTAAGTATATAGGCTGTGGAACATGTATCATTAAGTTTTGATGCTATGTTATTTTCAACTGTGCTTGTGGTGTTAGAAAAAAATCATTGGAGGGGTTGTAATGATAGGCTGCCTTTAAATAGTTTTGTCACCTGGCAAAGCTGGATCCTGACAGAGGTATTTCTGGTGCATGTGTAAATAAATATGTGAATATATAAAATGACTGGTAGTGCTTTTCAGTAGCTTGGCGGAGTGAGATTTTCTGGATTCACCCCCTACTGCAAGCCTCCCAAATATTACACGAAGACAGAATTTTATTGGTTTGTTGCTCTGTTACAAGAAATGTCCTGAGGGTTTCTACAGTTCATATATACAGAAAACAGACCAAATAATTATCGGAAAGAATTAGATGTGTTTTCTCAGGAGAAAAAAACCTTTCTTATTCCTCTTCCTTCTAGACAGAATTCTTACAAGAAGCTAACCTAATTATGGCCAAGTTAAACTACGTGGAAGGAGATTACAAAGAAGCTCTGAACACATATGCCAGAGTTGGAGTTGATGAATTGCAGCTAGCTGCAGTGCCACCTTATAGGCTACGGATGATTGCTGAAGCGTATTCTACTAAAGGTAAGATTGCTCTTTCCAGTATAATAATGTGGAAATAGTTTTTAAAAGGTTAATTCACATCTTGTCCGAAGTTAAAGAGATTTTTGGTGTGCATATCAACAACACAGTGGTGGAGTACCACATTTGTAGATAAATAAGAGGATGGCTTGGCTCCTTTAAATCGTTCAGAGTTTGTGCTAGGTTGACAAGACTTTACCTCAATTAATATTCTAACTGTGCTGTCACCCAATCAATTTTTTTTGATGTGTATATTTAAAAGTCCTTCAATATGTAAATGTCACAATAACTGTGGCTGGATACTAAAAGTATTATCACTATTGCTGAAAGTTAAGAGTTACAAAAGTAGTGCAGTTTTGCAGTTGCTGTGGACAGAATTGGATAATCTTGATTCGCCATGATGCCTTTTACTGAATGTTAAAATTCTTGACGTAAGCTAAATTGCTTAACTAAAGTGCTACTTAATTGAGAAAAATGGTAATAAAATGATGAAATTACTTAAAGCAGTGCACTTTTTACGCAGTTTTATTTTTTAATTTTTCTTACCTGAATATCTTTTTTTAATTCAGAAAGTGAAGTTAATTAATTTTATTTTTTTTAAACTAGTCTAGTGTAGTGAAAATTGTAATGCTGGGCTTGTGTCTTAAGGTGGCAGTGCCACTTCAGTTTAGAAAACTCAGGCTGTAAGCTGGGTCAGTGTGTTGAGGAAAGTGGCAGTTTGTATGCCATAGGTTTATTAGAATTTACTGTGTCTAAATGTTTGCTTTGGTCTGCTGTGTTTAAGCTTGGGTTTGGTGTGCATAGGTACTTTTTGTTACGGCAAGAGCAATGTCAAAGTCAGCAAACACGATTCAGGAGAGACTTCAATAGCATTCACTGACAACTGGTCAAGGATTGTTTCTAACATTAGTCTTGGAAGGGAGTGACTGTTTTCCACCAACACAGTTCTCTAGTAAACGTTAAAGCATGAATCATTCTCTATGGAGATGTCAAGGAAATAAGAGAACTAACTGGTAGCAGAGAGAAAAGGATGCTTCCTAAATCTGGGCAATATTTAGATTAATGTGGGAAGGGAGTACATGGGGAGTTTGTACATATGACGTAAATCTGCCCAGTTCTCTCATACAGCATCTGTGTGGGCTTTTTGGCAATCTCTGGGGTGGGTAGATTTCCATTCAGCTTTGTGGGTTTTGGTTGTGGTTTTTGTTTTGTTTTGTTTTGTTTTTAAATCTATGAGGATATCTGTTGAATTTGTCATGTTCTTTCCATGCAAATGCAATCTTGGACTTGATCAACTTTAAGTACCTGAATTTGCTTATATCTCCAAGGAATGCCAGTAATTTAATTGAATCTTTTCCCAGAGCTCAACTCATCTGGCTCTGTTTTATTTGACCTCATAAGGATATATAACAGTTGAAATGTAAGGGCATCGATTTTGCAGAAAGGATTAGTATTATTAATTTTACTTAATGTAAAAATAATTTATTAGAAAATAGTAAAATATGTATCTTTTGTACCCTGGAATGTTTTGTAGGTTCAGCTTATTTTAAAAAAAAAAAAAAAGAGAGAGGGAAGAAAACCAGCATGTCTTCTGCCAGACATGATGGGGGGTTTTTGCTTCTGATTTCAGGTTTTATACTTAAACATTAAAATCTGTCATATCAAGCCTGATCTAGTCTTGATCAGACTTCATTAGTTTGGCCACTTCTACTGGGTGGTTGGCTACCAGTTTACCTGAACGAACTGAATAAACTATTGGGGTTTTTTTGTTGGTTTTGTTCATGTTCAGAATCATCTTTTTTTGCTACTATGTTTCCAGTTTGAATGGAAGATTAAAAAAATTTAATATCCCTTCTTCCCTGGTGAAATGGTAGCAGGTTGCAAGAATATAGTCTTCTGTGTGTTCTAGAATGAGGTAGAAGTCACAGAACAGTCTTAAATTTAGTGTTCAAAGTCTAGATAAGTTTGGATTAATTGACAGCTAAATAGCATAAGTTTCTACCCAATAGTGTACAGTTAATTCTCCTCCTCTTCCCCCCTCCCCCTGGAATTTCTTCTTTCTCCTTGTAAGAGTGGACTATAAAACTTTTCAGTCTGAATTCAGAGTCTCTTCAGAGGTGATTGAGGCTTGTAGGTATTACCCCACTAAATACAGTTATTCTTACAGGGATTTTGTGCTTCACTAGGATTTGTATTTCTGCTTGCAAGTTCAAGGATAACCTGATTGTATAAAGATAAAACTCTTCTGAGTATTTAGATTTTATTTCTTTGGCAGTCATGAACATAGCACCATGTTATTAAGCAGTGAAGGACTGTCTGTGCTGCCTGTTTGCAAGCCTCAGCCCGGCTGCGCTGTTCGGTGCGGCAACCTGCACAAAGGCAGTTAAAGGTGCCTGGTTTAGTTGCCCCATTTCAGTCCAGTTTGGGGCAAATCCAGTTCCAGTGCATTTGCAGTCTTGTATCCTATTGTGCAGTGGTCTGATACTGATGTACTTACCTCTGACAAAGGCATAGGGCAGATAACTAATGGTAGTTTTTAATTGCCTTAAAATTTTTTTCCTTATTTAGGGTAGGACCACCTCCAAGTGCTTACCTTCTCACTCAGAGGTTTCATTCTGTAACCTCAGAGGTGATAGATTGAGTGGGATGCATGAGGCAAAGCCTCAGAAACTTGATCAGCATAGGTCAGGACCCAGCACTGTTTAGATATCCCTCATGCAAAAGTTGTGAGGAGGTAACTTCCACACAGGACACTGAATGTAGTGTAATTCTGATATTTTCCTGCCTTTCTTCACCATTTCCTCAAATTCACAAGTTAGACATGGAAGCGTAGTGGAGGACAGTCTCCTTTTATGTGGTTAACTTAATGGACAGGCATACTTTTTTGATCTTACACTGATTTTTTTTTTTTTCATTTTTGTGTGTGTGTATGCCCATATAATCCAGTTCTGGATTAGATCTAGTGTTCTCTTTACTTTAAGGAAAGAGCTGATTTTGATGCCCTGCTTCTGAGTAATGCCTCTGTATGTGTATGTAGAAGGTGTTGTGTGGGATAGTTGGAGTATTAATAAAATCATAGTTTTTATATTAAGTACAGAATTTTCTTAGATTGAAAGACTTACTTGAAGAAATTGAGTAGGGTAATTTTTAAATGTCAGATAAAACACAGAAATGAAAAGATGGAGCTTTTCAAACCAAGGGGCTACTTAGTATTTGCAAAAACATGAGAATACTTATTTGGATCTGTTGTTTAGTTTTTTCCCCTGTCTGCTTGTAATTACATTTGACACGAAAGCAGAGGAAAAAGCATCTGATAAAACAATTTTCTGTAGCAAAATGTCTACGGTTGGAGCTGCCAGCTTATTTCAAAAGGGTGTGATGAGGGAAAGAGAAATGGGCATAAAAGTAGGACTTTGTTGAGGAGATGGCAGGTTTGCATGACTCCGTTGTGGCTGAGTGTTGGCCTGAAAGCAGGTGTATGCGTGTTGCTGGAGCCAGCTCCCTGAAGCTGTTGTAGCTTCTTCTGTAGTAGCATTTAAGACAGTAGCTCACAGGATCAGGTCATACCTTTAATATGAAGTTCTAAGAAGCAGTACAGAAAAAAGCAGATTTTTTTTCTTCTGCCACAGATGTAGCTTAGCCATCGGTATCTGTTATTAGAGCTGTCTTATACAGCAAGAGCAAAGCTAAGAAATGAGGCTGGGCAGGGGGAGGAGGAGTGAAGGACAATCTTGAGATTGTGGCGGCAAGTCTTGGTGCAAAGTAAAATGTAGAGGGGTTTTGCACATTTCTGGCTGTATTACATGTTTGATATTTAAGTATCCGCTTAGGAATGACCACCTTCTGATAAGTAGAGCAAGTTCCCTTGTTATAAGAAGTTAATTTTGTCTCTTTAGTATCCATTTTTTTACTTTCTTTACTAGATCAGTTTAATTGGGAATGCTCAATTCTGAGACTGAGGAAAATCTTAACTTATGAAGAACTGAAATAAGACAAGTTATGAATCCATAAAGAAGTAATTAAAGACACTGTGTGTATGACTTTTTCAAGTTAGGCTTGTGTAGCTAGCTCCAACTTTTCCTGCTCCCTTCTCTTACAAAACCAACCAGAAAACATTCTGTGTACAGAAGCATATATTTAGAATCCATTTTAATAATGGCTGAAGCTAATATTCTCCTAGGGATATGGCCTCTGGGAACAGGACAGTTAAGTTTCTGCAAGTTTTCAGCAGTATGTGAATGAGGTAATATACTGGAAAGCACACACAGGCATTATTCAAATACTGTGCATGGCAATATCTCCTATGTTTCTAAGCAATTTTTGTTTGCTTATGGAAGCAGAGATGAGATGCATACACAGAGGGATATCGAGGTGTTAATTTGGGGAGGTGCAACTTGTCAGTAACTCTGAAATAACAAGTATATATTTAACTAATAACAAGTATATATTTAACTGGGAAATAAGCTTATTGAAAACTTGGGTAACATGATTCTGATACTGCTGCATTAAGTCAAAAGACGTGATTGAAAAATGAATTTATAATACTTGGCATTACAAACTAGTGAATCTTTCTACAAATGCATATGGATGAGCATCACAATTTACAGGTCTGACATTTCTTAAAGTCTGCAAATTTGTAAACTTGATTTTAGTAAATAAATAGTGTTTATATTTGCTATAGTGTAATAGATTAGTAGACTACTGCAGGTATCTGTCAAGATGGCTGTGTTGTATTACAGTAACAAATTCTTAAGTATGTGAGGGATGTCGTATGTAAGTTAGACTGTGACATTACAGGATTGTAGCCTTATTGCTGCAGGCCATTTTACGTCTCATATTGCCTGTTCAAATAGCTGTGTTTATATTTAGTTGATGTGTGTTGAGTAAGGTGAGACTGTCTTTACTGCTGCTGACCCATATTCAAATTTAATGTTGCATTTACCAAGTTAAATGATTGGCTATTAATTAGTTCTATTTACAGAAACATGGAAATACTCATTAGGTTCAGTGGAAGTGTCAGGTGCATGTGAATTGCTACTTTGCAAAAGATGCTGCACTTAACTTTAATCATAGACGATTGTAATGAGATCCTGTGCATTGCTAGCCTGTGTCAGCAGACACCAAGCAGCTCTTCATGGAAGAATGCTAAATGAAAGCTGTTTCAGTAATTATGCCAGGGATCTCTAGCCTCATTAGGCAATGGGTCAAGAATTCAACTTCCTTAAGTTCCCTCCTCCTATATGGCTGTGCAAATGCTGCAGCTTGTCAGCAAGCAGTTTGCAGACCACGGCTAGGAAGCCTTTGCCATTGGTACTGCAAACTTGGTCTGTTAAAGCTTGTCTTTCCCCCATCTATTTTTATGACTTCTGCCCTGCTGGAGCAGGGACTGGGGGGGAACCCAGAGGTTCATCCTGCTTTCCTCAGTGCTGCTTTTAGCTCCAGTGTTTGAAATCCAAACACTGAATGAAAATAATTTGCTTCTTATTAAAATAGGCTTCTTTAGGACGTGGGCGTTTTGGTGGTCTGTTTTTCTTGGTCTTAGTTTCTTCAGAATCTTTAGAATATCTTCAGAATCTTGCCTTTGGCAGGGTGAGGAGAGGGAGAAAATGCTGGGCCAAAACTAAAATGAGTGATTCTGGCCTTTTTTCTCATGTCACGGGAAGAGCCGGTGTCACAGTGGAGCCTGGTCTTTTTTTCTCAGAGGTGCTTGTAGGAGCAATCCTGACAACGTACAGCAAAACAATTCAGTATAAATTCTGTAGCTGAACCATCTCCGTTCCCCTGAGCGAACAGCTTCCTTGATGACCACTCCATATACTGATGTGCAGCTCTTCTGCTGGGGAGGGTTCATCAGAGATTCACTCGCTCCAAGATCTACAACAATTATCAGTCCTTTTCCCAGCTTTTATCTCTAGTTCGAACTTTTTCAGTCTCCCCAGAAGTTGCTTGTCTGTCAAAGGGCTGTACTGTAAAGCAAGAATTGGCTGGCACATGGTTTGTGAGAAACAAATGCATCTGTGAAAATAGTGGTCTCTTCTGTTTAAAAATATTATAAAAGTCTGTTTTGTTCTTTTAAGAAAATGCAGAGATTTGAACGTTGTTACATTTAGAGGAAAAGTGTGACCAATTGTTTCACAACAGTTATCTCAGGTGATATTACAAGAAATCCCCATTGGTATGGTTTTAGTGACTGCGTGGATTAATGAGTAGGTGTTCACTTCAGAAAAGAGATGAGTGTTCCTGTTTGGTTTTTCTTTTTAACTTCGAGAAACTTCAAGATACTTAGAAGCACTAGCATAACTATGGTATTAGTAAAGCCGTACTAATGAAATGACATTGCAGTATGAGCAAACATGATAAAATGCTGTCTTCAGCTCTGGAAAGTTGTGCTTATGTTGCTCTGGGTTTTGTCTAGAATGGATTTAATTCTCTGTAAGTGGTCTGCGTTTAAAAGAGTGGCTAGCCAGAGCAGCTTCCCTTAAATTCAAGTATGCTGAGAGAAGGGGGTATTAACCTTCTTTCCGATGCATTTTCTGGAAAGCTAATTGGGTATGAAATCAGCATCCTGACAGTTGTTGGAGACTTTTTTTCTCTGTGTCTTGGCATGGAGGGACGAGCAATACAAGGTACTTGAAAAATCAGAGAAATGAATTGTTTGTGTTTCCTTAGATCATCTAAAGAAATAGGCAGTTCCTACTAAGACAGCGTATCTGCAGTAACTGTGAAAGTAAGAGGTAATTTATTATAAGTATTATTTCCCTACTCTCTATTCTTACTTTTCCTCCTTTCCTTTATAATAATTACTTTACAAATACCAGTAGGGAATTGAAGAGGAAAAAAATTTGTGCTTTGCTTTCTAAAAAAATCCTCTGCGAGCAAGTCACAATCTTTGAGGACTTCAAGAAGTAAGTCCTTCCCTTCAGTGAGATTAGCAGCATTTGTTCTAACTTCAGAAATAAACTGTGGGAGTTCCTTGATAGCAGTAACTCTAGATTGGTTCAATTCCTCTTTTAAAATGACTAGTAAATGTTTGCCATGGTCTATATAATTGTTTCTTCTAAATATATAAGCTAAATATGAAGTTTCTTTAAAAGGAGATGAAAGGAGTTTTTTGTGTTTACAGCATTTGGAACACTTAACCAGTGTTGCTTTGAATACCACATAGGGAAGAGTTAGTGCTGTATGCTAAAACACACTTGGATTTTGTGTGTCCGTTTAAGGAAAATGGGAAGCAAACCTAGAAATCTTTGTCTATTGATGTGACTCTCCCTCTCTTGCAAAAGCATGTTTATTTACTTAAGTATAAAATAGTCTTTCACTGTTTTTCCTTGTCCTTTGGCTTGTCTACTGAAAACAGTAGATAAACCATGAGATCTGTTATTATTTGTGGTCCCTAAAATTTAGTAGCACTTACACAGACAAGGTGCTATCTGGCATCTTGGAAAATCCTCAGATATACAATGCAGTAAATGTGATAGGCTTTTCTCAGCCTTGTGGGATTTTTTTTAATGGTCTCAGTAATGGTCTGGATGGTAGGAGTACTTGGTAAAGATCTGAACTGTGTTGCGGATTCCCTTTTGACCTTAGAGTAATTTTTGTTTTACTCTGTATAATGAAATGGGAGTGTTAGTTAATCAGTTTTCCTACGGAAGTTGTGTCTGCCCTTTTTTTTTTAAAGTGGTTTGTAAATGAAAAGTAATTAGTGTTATTGTCCTTAACATAAAACTGGTTGGTTATCTAAGAATAAGCAAATCTATTGCACGGGGACTTCTTAAAAATTGTTAGTTACTCGTTCTTACTGAGGAGTCCTCTTTTTTGGGTAGTTGCTAGTGTGTGCATGTGTGGTGGTAGGGCTGGTCTGCTCTTGTATGTGTAAAAATGAAAGTTTACTGGGCATAACCTTGACCACTGCTTTGAGACCATGGACACAGAATGCCACTTGGAATAAGTGACAGAACTATCTGCTGTTTGCTTTCTGAATGTTTTACAAAATATGGACAATTTATAAAGTTTTTGAAGATTTAAAGAAAACCTTTGCAATTTATCATGTAATTTAAATATCAGGCATACTCTTTTCCTGTCCAAATACTGTTTGTTGCTGTTCTACTCTTCAGACAAGCAATTTTAGAGTTACTTTGCAAAACATATAAGCTTAACTACTATGGACTCGTATTCATTTCACTGCTTCTCAATTTCTTTTCCCTTGGGAGTCATCTTGCTTGATATCAGGACTAGATATGTATGAGATAAGTGTCTTCCCAAAATAAAACTGCCCCCAGTTTGTTGGAAGCTTTTACTTGAAGGTGATTTTGACTGGAAGGGCTTAAACTTAAAAGCCATGAATATCGAAGTCAACTTGTGATACCAATTGATGTGATATTCTTGAATGCAGAATAAAATAAAATAACCAATAAAAATTAAGTAAACCAATAGCTATGACCTTTACAACAAATGCAGTCATATTTTGTAGCAGTAACATGTACCTCTTTTCCAAATATTTTTAAAAAGTTTATAAACAGTTAAAGAAATTCCTGTGCTTTTGAGGGAGAATAGCAGAGATTCCTGCCTAGCAGGTGTGGGAACAAGCACAATGGGGAGAACTGACCTGTCTGAATTTATGCAGTAGTCTTCAGCAGATAATTTAGGGCGATATGTGTTTCTTTGAAATTCATGTGTTTCTCAATTCTGTGTGTTACCACTTGCTTGTTCTTTTTTTCAAGGGCCTAATATAATAATCCCTTATTTTAATTCACTTCTTATCATCTCTCAGTATTCTTGCAAAGAAGTGGGCAGTATATTATGTGGTTGTTATTGCTATGTTGCTAGTTATATCTATTTAGAATTAAAAAATACTTTTATGTACTTTAACACATTATTTCTTAAATTTCATCTGTATTTAAGAAAAAAAATTAAACAGGTAACCTGTTACAGAAATAGTAATTTATTCCAGGTTTTTCTTCTAGTTGATATATTTTCATTTTTAATACAGTATTGAATTGTAATTATTCCTTGTGTCATCAAACCAAATAAAGTGTCCAAACCATTCTGTTAAGTGGTCATTTCAGGATGGTTCTCCAAATGAACTTCCTGCTCCAAAGCATTGTATGCTTAAAATAGACATACTTTCCTGGGTTGTAATAAACATACCAGGAAAAATACAGTGAATACTAGTTGTATAATAAAGTTACCCTAAGAAATAGTATTATATACCTCATCAAAGGACATTTAGAATTTTGTACTTCCCTTCTACATTACTTAAAGTTTCTGGCAGAGCACTGAGGTGCTCTCATATCTTAAAGAAAATTCTCAGCTAAAATAAGAGAATGTTCTTACAGTGAGTTTTTCAGATTAAAAAGATTATAGTTGTGGCCATAAAGTATAAAAATAGAAATAATAAATCCAAGTCAAATCTACGAATAGGCAGTTGAGTAATACATTTCATGTAGTGGAGGATTACTGTGGGGCACTGGCTGTTCATGTCATGGGAGAGAAGGGGTGGGGAGGAGTGATCCGCTTACCAAGTATCTGATGCTTTCAGTCATTTGACATTTTTATTGCAGCTCATTTATTGTATTTTATGGTCAGCTCTAAGTCTGACTTCGAAGGTGTTTGTGTAGGACGCTGCAAACTTTCTATCCAGCATCAACCTTACATTTAGATCATCTTATCAGAGGGTCAGTTCAAGCCGACCGCAGTAGCAGGATAACTGACCTTTTTCTGTAGTTTAATCTTGCTGCTTTTGGGTCTATGATGTGCAATTAGCAAAAAAACCTCTTGGATATTTGCTATTTGATTGAAAAAATTGAAATAAAGCAGGTTAGTGTAGGCTACTCTAGACTATTTTCAAATACAGGTTATTTTTAGAGATATGTGAGGTGAAAACCATAACATGCTAGAAAAGTCTAGTGTCTGTTATAATAACTCCAGATTCCAAATAAACTCCAGATTCCACGTCTGTGTCTTCCCAAGTTGTTCTAGTAGGAAATAGGAAAACTATTGTCATTCCAATGAAACATACTGTCCCCACCTTACATTATTGATGGACAGAAATCCTTTGATAAACTATTCTCCAAACTGGGGTTTTGTACTACCTGGCATGCTACAGGCATCTTCCCAATATATAACTATGTGTTTTGTTGTTGGTTTTGTTTTTAGTTTCTCCAGCAGTGGATTCTCAAAACCTTGGATGATGAATTGAGAATATGGTCACTTAAATTGTGAATTACATTAAAGTGGGAGCAGTTGAAGGCACTTTAGGATCAGCATTGACTGCTGACAAGCTGGAAGAATGACCTGAAATAAATCTCTTAAGAATATGTGGAAAGTGCTACACTTCAAATACAAATAATTGTTCAAATAAATATAAGATGGGGTAACTAATGAGGCAGTTGACTTGCACAATATGATCTGGTGATCTGTTTTAGATCATAAACAGAAGAGAATGTTTTACTAATATGTAAGGGAAGGCACTAAAGTTCTGGTGATTTGGTTTTTTGGGGTTTTTTAGTGTGGGGGTTTTTTGTTTGTTTGTTTTTTTAAAGTATCCTATAGCAAAACCAGGAAGCCTTTCATCTTCTCTGCTCAGTGCTATTGAGGCTCAAGTGGAGCTGTGTATCCAGTTTTGGCACAGCGAGTCAAGGTAGAGGTAACCAGTTGGAGAGTGTCCAGAGGAGATAAAAATGGTTAGCTGTCAAGGAAGTATGAAAAGAGAAATGAGTGAGAATTGACATTCCTTGTTGCAAGCATGTCTCTCTCTCTCTAGATAAACATTGAAAAACCTTTCGTAAAGAAAGGAATAATCTCTTTGTGAAGAAGACTAGGAGTAATTAATCTATGGAAGGAGATCTAGATATTAGGAAAAAATACTAATTATGAGAATAGTTGAGCTCTGTAATAATTTGCATAGGAAGTACAAGGCATCCGTATTGTCAGAGGCTTTTAAGAACAGGTTAGACAAGTGTCTAGGGTTGGTTCGTTCCTTGGTCAGATAGGTGGATTAGTGTTCTCAAAGTCCTTTCCAGCTGTTTTCTCTAATTATCTTGAAAATAACTGTAGTAGAAGTGGCTTGTGTAGAAGATAGCATTGATTAGTAAGAGTTGTTGCGTGTTTCTTTTAGACAAGCAAAGACTTTTTTTTTTCCCTTCAAAGCGCCAGATAATGTATTTGTTGGATAAGTTTAATAAAGTCCTGAGAGGAAAAGACTTCTGTACCTTAATGAGAGTGAGCTACCTCTCATAAATTTAAGTGCAAAAATTACACTTCCGAACACCTTATTTTTTTGAAAATGTATTTATTTTTATAGGTGCTTCTGCCTTGCCCAGTTACTAAGTTTAGTATGACCTGGCATGCCTTTCTTCACCCTGCCTTGTTTTCTGTGATCACTCTGGAAAAGTGAAGATGTATTCAGTAATTTAAAACTGGTATAGAAAGACACTAGGCACTTTTGTGGTGGACTGTCATAGTGTCTTTTAAGTCAAAACTAATTTAAAAAAATTGCTGCTTCTGGTTTTATAATTATTAAGGAGAAGTCACTGTTGTTTATATATTTATTAGTGTCTGTATCAGAGGACCATACCTTCATAAGTTTTTGGTAATTTTTTTTTTCTTTGTTTCTTCTGCTGATCAAAGAGGCTTAGCCTGGACTATATTTGAGGTATAGTATTATATAACATTAGTTTTTAATGCTTCATTTGAATTTTTTTTTCCCCCAGGTCTCTGTCTTGAGAAGTTGCCAATTTCTTCTTCAGCTAGCAACCTCCATGTGGACCGTGAACAAGAAATTGTTACATGCTACGAGAAGGCAGGGGATATTGCTCTTCTGTACCTTCAGGAGATAGAAAGGGTAAGCTGGGATGATTTGCTTAATTGAAGAACTGCGTGGCTCATCTTTCATTGATGTGGTGTTACCAACATTTTGGTAACTCAACTAAAAGATGTCTAATATTTGTTTTTTTAGGACTTTGATGCACACTTACAATTGGGCAAGAAATTAGTGTGCCTTGGTGGATGTCCGGTAGCTGTCCTTCTGACTGTTCTCTCATTCTGACCTCTTAGAAAATAGTGCTAGTAGTCTAAAAAGGGACAGAGCTCCTCTGAACTACAGTGTATATTCAAGATGCTGATCTGTGGCCTCTGGTACCCTATGGTAGTTTGTTTATGAACATGGGATTATGGTGTCTTTCAAACACACATATGGGAATATGTACATTGTATGTATATACTTATTAGCTTTTCAGGTAATTCTTAAAGAATTCATTTCAAAATGAAGCTGTTAGGATTGAAAATTGATCTTGTTGATGTTTATCTGGAGCCAATCGCTTCACTGCTCTTAAATCCTCTTTGTAAAACTACTTGAAGGTAAAATTCTGAAATGACATTGTACCTGTCAACAAGACACTTGATGTATCACTGGGGTGTCCAGAATAATAACTGAAAGTGTGTTCACTTCAACTAATAGGCACAATCCTGGGACAATGAAAAAATCACCAGATATGATAGCCAGATAAACATATGATTTTAAAATATAGGTAAACTTGAGATAAATCTTAATAGTTCTATAAATTGGATCAGGACAATGTTCTTGGACTTGGTAGCCCATTTGTCATTTTATCTCATGAATTTATTATTAGCTGTATGTATGAAACTACAGTTACTATTAAAAATACTTGGATATTTTTTCCTAAAGAGGCAGTTGTCTACATCTGAATCTGGACTCCAGCATTGCTCTACTTTTCATGCTACGTATGAGTAGAAAGACAGCCAAAAATCTGAGGTACTAGATACGTAGAAGACCTGTTTTTTATTGATGAAGGCTGATATATCTGAGCTTCTTAACTTTAGACAAAATATAACCTACTCTGCAGAATGTTAGGCAAGTTACTGTTTTCTTCCCCGCTCCCCTTTTATAAGTTATGGATTATGAATTATGGAAAGTTAAAGTTAGGCTCTTTATTTGTAAAGAGCGTAGTGCTTCATGATTTAAAAGCTTCAGGCTTTATCTGAATTTAAAGGGATACATAGGCTCTTTTATTTCCTCCTCTTGTTTTCATTTACACCATTAACCTTGTCTTCTGTTTCTTACCACTTAGCAGAAACCCTTCAAGTGTTATAAGTACTTTTTTTTTAAAGAAAGGAGAATTTGTGGTACCCTTTGTTTCTAGGAGTTACACACTACTGCGTTTTATTTAGACTTTGAGATATGTCTGGACAAAAGACAATACACTTGGGGCTCTAATCTTTGGCTTGTGAATACTGTTAGAATGAAGCAAGCTAGCAATATCAATCTGACCCTCTTTTTCAGACCTATTGCTTACAAGCCTCAGGCCTGTCATGTGACAGTTGTCTTTGAAGGGGTTATTAGATACAGTTAGGGTCACACAAGCAAAAGGAAGGGGAAAGAAAAGTTTGATGTGATGGGGGAAAGAAAAATAATTCACACTTTTAAAAATACATACACATTTTTTTTCCTGAGTTTTTTTTGCTTTGGGTTTGTTTTGTTACTGTCTTTTAGTGGCTGGTAGACTATGTGTGGTGAATATGAAGGCAAATGAAAGCTGATAGCTCTCCCTTTTGAGAGAGCATTTTTAATGTTGATGTATTACAACTTATTTCTGAATTGTTTTTTGGAAATCACTCTAGAGATCACTTTTAATCTTCTTGCTGCTTTCTGCAGCAGTCTTTCCTAACCTAACAGGGTTTTAGATTTTGAATACCATCACCTCTGCTACTGAATAAGGTTGCAAATATACTTTTTCATACACTTCTCTTTTGTACACCATTCTTCACAAAGGTTTTGTAATACTTTGTCAGAAATTTTTCTTAGCGGCATTTCTACTTGGTGAAGAAATTACCTTTAAGGGTATAGCCAAGAGCAAAAAGATTTATATTTAGGTGGGAATGGAGGTAAGAATAGAAATATTCTGCTAGCCACTGCCCACAAATGAGAGAGACTTCTCCAACATTAAGTATTAGCTTCTGCGTAAAAGTCCACAAAACTTGATTTTTAATTTTTTTCTAAATAAATTTTTTTTCCTTTTTATTTTGTTCTCTTAGGTAATTAATGCCAATATACAAAACAGAAGCCCTAAGCCAGGGCCTGCTGCACATGAACAAGAACTTGGTTTTTTCTTGGAAACAGGACTTCAAAGAGCACATGTTTTATATTTCAAGAATGGGTAAGATTTGATTATCCTTTTTTGTTTGTTTGCTCTTTTGTTTAGGTTTTGTGTTTGTGATCTAACTGGGCATCATAGCTTTTAGCAGTTGTGGATTGTGTAATCATGAGGCCTCTTTATTAATAAAGTAGTAACATTTTGATTGAAATAGTAAGGCTGCCCATATTGTATTTATTTACATATTGGAAAATAATTTAATCTAAGTATATTAAACAGAAAGCATTTTGTATTTTTACTTACTAAATGTGAGAACTTAAAATACCTTAAACTTTTAACTATTTGAAATTTCTTTTATTTTATTACTAGACACTGTTAGAAAGTGATTGACAACGTATTGAAACTCTTGATTTTTATAATTTCGATTTTGTAATTTTTTTTCCAAATCTCTTCAGTTATCACTTATTTTAACATTATGCTGCAGGATAAATGTGCATGAAGATCAACAGTATGTATATAAGTATATAATCTCCATTGTACCTGCTCTATAGATCCTTTTAGATTCTGCATGGGAGATCCTTTATAATTTATTTTAAATAAGGCTTCCCTTAGAAGCCTAAAAATAAATTCAGATATTACAGAAAATGAAAAAAGGAATACACCTCTCCATTTTTTAAGAGCTTCAAAACTTGGCACAAATGGTTTTTAAGTACATTTCTGACATTTGTTGTTGAAATCACATAGTTTAAAAATTTGTTTGCAGGGCTTCTTATTTCACTAGGAAAATGTGGTTTGATTGAAATATTGGAACTCTTGATGGGACTACTGTTTTGTACCAAAAATTTTTCTTATTCTTTCAAATACATAAACAGGAGATGAAGGGAAAACGTGCAGTGTCTGTAAAGAGTTCAAGATTTTAATGTACTGATGGTAGGGTGACAAAAGGCTATCCAAGTTTTCAAACCGTTCAGGGATTTCAGCATGGAAATGATCACTAAGCTTTTGGAATCTCATTCTTAAAGTGATGAAGTAGTGCTGCAACAGCACGTGATCTGAGTGTTACATTTTAGTTCTGTTTTCATCATTTAATTGCAGGAGAAGTGGAATGTTCCTAAAGTTAATTTTTTTCATTTACCAGAGCTGAAAATAAAATTTCTGTTTTCATGCCTGCACAAAAGATAAATAAAATATATGTAGTGAAAGAATCCCGGTGGCAATCGTGGTTAAGAATAAGCTAAAAATTCCACATTTTGGAGAATTTTGATGGAAGGCTTAGGAGTGGAAATGGTCCATTTAATCTGACATGTTGTGCCTAAAAGCAATCAGCAATAGGCATAGCAGATTAAGATTAATCAACAAAACAAAAACCAACCACACAAAAAAGTCATGCAGTGGGTTATTAAGGAACATCCAGCCCATAGGAGTGTTTTTCCTAGACCATATCAGTTGGTCTGGTGTGAACTTTGAAAGATTGATTGTATTCCATGTACACTTTAATCCTTCACAGTGAAGCTGTTGGTGTTCTTGTTCCCTCCTACATAAGCATATAATCTTTTTTGCAATCTTGAGTACAATGGTCCCTTGCAGTTTACAAGCTAATTACACATGATATATGTAATTTTAAATTTCTTCTTCCAATTTCATTGTCCAGTGCTAGGGGTTTTTTTTTGTGGTATGAGAGGAAGCGAGGTGTTAGGGAAAAATAGCTCTGTGCCAATCATCATTTTACATATTCCTGCCATTATATCCTTTAGTTTCCTTTCTTAATGTAGAGTCAATCCCAGTTCTTTCAAGATTTCCTAATATGGTCATTGTTCCAGGCTGCTACTTATGTTGCTGCTTTTATGGGTCCCTTCTTTGTTTTTTTAGTTTTTAACTTGGGTTTACCAGAAGTGAACAGAACTTTAAATACATACTTTTCTAATAGTGACAATAGCATGCATTTTAATACATTTATTTTAAGGATGCTTCGCTTGTTTTTTAAATTTGTCATCTCTCCTGATATTAGGTTTATAGAAATTAGATTCAAGATCTTTCCATTAAGCTTTGTAATATACTTCAAGTTTGAATTTAATCTAAAATTGTAAAGATTATATGAACATATTAAAGGGGAGGAAACGTAGATATCTTTAATATAGGCAGTTTAGAAACTGAAACATTTCTCTTAAATAAACTTTCTTTGCGGTTGAAGCTGTAGGTGTTAAAAGGGCTTCAATCCCGTGGAGGAGGCAGGGAATCACCAGAGTTTAACTACTTGTGAGTGATGGGGGAGAAGGAGAAGAGGAAGGGTGTGCCTGTCTGTTTCTGCAGGCAGACTAAATCTGCTATTCATATTGCAACACAGTGGAATCTCTTATTTGTGTATGTTCATGAAGTGAGGCTGACACTCAGAAGATTTGAACCTGAAATATAATGCCTTTCACCAAATTATAACCTGGCATTGGTTTGAGTCAGTTCAAATGTTTCTTGTTACCAGCATAGTGGCTATAGTAATTTATGCACTAGAGCATGCTTAAAGATCTGAGTAGATGTCTATGGATAAATGATATGGATTTTTTGGTGGGTTTTTTAGACTAGCGTTCTACTCCACTAAGTACTAATAAACATCTCTCAAAATCTGTTGGAGAATTGAATTTGTTTCAAGTCCTTTTGCTATAGAGTGGGGTTTTGTTGTTGTTGTTATATATGTAGGGGTCAGCTGGCTAATCGCTGCTTTTAATTACACTTCTTCCACTAGAAGTGGAAACATAATTTTTGTGCATGTGTCAGTTACAAACTAGAAAAGCAAATATACTTTTACACTAGCTGGAAGAGCATAATTTTAGCAGTAATGTAGGGAGTATTGCTGCCTACCCAAAAAGCTGGTTGATCTTCTTTAAATTTCCCCTGTGTTCACTAACTGTACAGAGATTTTTCTTCTAAGCCAAGAAATCAAGTTTTTGTAGAGGATTAAGTGACTATCTTTCAGGTATGCATTATCTTGTATGAAAAACTAAAAAATGTTTGAAACCTAACTTAGCCTAACTGCTAAGTGCTGGCATTTTGAAAATACATGGAAAAGCAATTATCTAAAAAAAAAATAGAATAAAGTGGCAATAGTCTGAACAGAAGAATGTTATTTTAGTGCTCTATTAAGACACAAATCTGAAATTAATGTTTTCTTCCAAAGTGTACAGAATTTTAGTAAAGAATTAAACTACATACCTGTTTTTCACTTGGGAGCAGAGGAACGTTTCAGCTTGGAAATGAATAACAAAGAAGTTGAGGAAGCTGTTCTAAAACTTAAAGTAGGGTTTATGTGCTTTTTAAAAAAAACATTCTGAAATATGTAACTTTAAATGTCTTTCAGGCTGATTACACAACTTCCATTTAGTCTAGTAGTTGCTTTGTAATTTCAGATTGAAGGAGTTCAAAGTCCTGGTGGTGTTCCAAGAAAATCTATGAGCACAGGAACTTTGACATTAGTACTTTAACCTAGCTATTTTCAAGTAAAATGCCCCTGAGAGAGAAAGGACAGCAGTTTATGTACCCAGTAATCCTTCTATCCTAGTATTTGCTTTGTATTCATGTTATGAGATAAACAAGACAAACTTAAATTGTAAGTGGCTTTTATTTTTGAGGTAGTAGTGTTCGGAAATATACTGGAAGTATATGCTCTTAAAGCAAAAGAGCTTTGTGGTTGGAGTCTAAAATCAGGTGGCCATCATGTGAAAACCAGACTCGGCTAGCTTTCAGAGGTCTTTTTTGTAGCTTCTCCTATATTTCGCACCCTCTCCAAGGATACTGCTCTGTCACAGTCCAGGATCCAGACTGCAGTTTGGTCTAATCTCCATCATGGTTCACATGCTGAATCAAAGCCTGAGGAACCTGGACCAGATGTGTACTGCTCATGGTGCCATTACCTGTGCTGGCACAGCTGCAGTGAAGCAAGACCTTCCCAGTCTTCTCCCTGAAGTTGTCTCTTAGAGGCTGGCTTTTTCTCAGTAGAAAATTAACCCCTGCAAACCCAAACCAAAACAAAAAAACCCAACCAGTTTTTCTGCATATAATTGATTTTTATTGGGTTACAAAATGTATGACAAGCACAACAAAAAAACCTAACTCCATAGAGTTACTCATGTAAAGGACTTGTCTATGTAGAATTTGTTTCTTTTATCTATTTTTCTTTTTCCACTGTAACACAAATAGGAATAGCATTGGAATATAGCTTTCATGTTAGTAAGTGAGGGTGAGTGGATGGAAGCCAGTCCATAAGTGCTTCTGTTGCACACATATACCTATACAGTGCTCACAGCTGGAGATTTTACAGTGGTGAAATCCATAAGAGAAGGATTTATGTAAATGCTTGACATAAATGCACATCAAGACACTGTATGACCAGCTGTCCACTGTATTAGAATACAGCGCTAGCTACCCATCACTCTGAATCTGTTGAGATCTTGTTGCATATCCTACATCAGTCTCAAAACAAGTTGGTCATTAAATAAAGAATAGAAAGTAAGATGAAATTAAAAAACATTGAAATTCTATGAAGTATTGCATTCTTTGTATGTGAAATACCACTGCTGTATTGTAAAGTAAACTGGAAATTACTTCTGTTGCAGTTTTCAAAACAACTTTGTCCTGGAGATAACTGCTTTCATGTTTGTGTGGTTAGGAAACTAAGGCAGAATATATTCTGCCTTAGAATATATTATTCTTATCTTCTATCTTCTATATTCTTCTATCTTAGAAGAGACAAACAGAGACAAAATCACTGTTTTGTGATTGCTAACAAAAATGTGTTTTCAAAGGATACTTTAATATCTGTCGTATCAGATGCTTTCCTCATCCTTATTTAAGATACTGTTCTTACTCTGTTAGTTTTCATTGAAAAAACAGAATCTCTTTGAATGTGAGGTGAAATTATTATTCCCTCAGATATTCAGAAAAAATTGTCCGTCAACAATGCTTTCTCTTTCAATCCATCTGTTGTGTGTTTATTGCTCAGAATTGTGCCTTAACTTCATGAGTTTAAAATAAAATTCCACTGTGAATTTATAGATGGAAAATCTGGCAGTTTTACATGGGGAACTAAGATGGATATAAACATGAAGAATCACTTTTATTCAAAATCACCTCAAATAACCTTTGTAATAAGCACTTACATAAAGCATGCTGAAAGAGTAATGTTATTATCTGAGTTGATGTTGAATTTTGATAATTTTAATAATTTGCATTTGGAATGCTGACTCTAGCTCACTTTTTCTGAGAAGATACTTAACGTTTTTTAGCCCATGTGCAAGTCTTGCTGACTGTGGCTGTTGCTCGTGTTTGCAAGCATCAAATTCAAGGTTTTGGTTTTATGTTGTGTTGTGAAGGGCAGCAAACAAAACGGTATTGGAGCCTTACACTGGGGAGGGAATATTTAGTGCATTTCCCCTGCTCCCCTCAAAATGCTTGCTTTACTGCTGTATTTAATGCTCTTGTTTTTATTTCCTTCTCTGGTTTTGATATTGTTCTGAAGAACGCTGCTTTTTGTCCCTTCCCTTGCAACTTGTGAGATATGGATTCATGGGATCATGCAGGTTGAAAGGGACTCTGGGGGGCCATCTGGGCCAAACCCCTGCTCAAAACACGGCCAGTGTAGAACGTCTTGCTCAAGTGCAGAACATCTTGCTGAGGGCCTTGGCTGGTTGTTCTGCATGTCGACAAAGATGGAGGTTCAAATTCTGATGAAGTTTGGGCTTAGGTGTTTTGTGAACAATATTCATGATATATATCACCTGAATGTGAGCTGCAGTAACCTGCAACTAATGAAGTCTTTCAAGTTTGTTTCTGTTAATACTGATTTTTCTCTAAAGGCCAGTTAGTTGCTGTACCTGGATAATAGTTATTTTCACCAAGAGAAAGATTTTGTTCTATGAATATAGCATTTGGCCATTTCCGTTAAAGCTTTAGTAATAGTTTAACATGGAGCTTTTCAGTATTTTGAATTACTGGTTACTAATTACATCGGTTCTTTTTTCATATTGAAATAATGTTTTTTTGAACTGATTAAAAATTATGGAAGCTGCCAGTTTTAACTGCATGAATGTTAATTGACCCTGTTAACTTCAAAAGGAGGAAATTAGCAGGTAGGACTAATTGGTGCTAGATTACTTTATGATAGTAGCAGAAAGTGATTTGCTAAGCATTAAGGTAAGTTTGCCAAGGACAGAGTGCATGTGTTTTGGTCACAGTGGTGATAAAGGGAGCTGGCTTTTGGAAGAACTAGGAGACTAATTATGTATAGAGCTTTAAAAAAAAAAAAAAAGACTAGTACTAAAGGGCGATCCATCTTTATTTTAAATAGCAATAACTATTCATAAGCTATTTTTGCAAAGAGTTACTGAATTACATTATTTGACTTTTCAACATTATCCTCTTAAGCTGTAGGCAGTGCTGTAGCAATCAAGTTGTACCAGTGTGTTTATATTCAAAAATCAGTGAAGAGAAGACTGGTACAGTGCTAAGAAAAGCTGAATACTGTGCAGGTGTTTGAGGCTGTGTGTGTCTGTTTTCATTCGTTATTGAGATTAAAAGCATTTGAAAACTCATCAATTCTTTCAAAGCATCCATTACTCAAATTATTTCCTTGTCATTGGCCAAACAATTTACAAAGTTGTTTCTGATTTTTTAAGATAAAAAGCAGTATTAGGCTGACCATGGTGAATATTCACTGCTGTAAATACCTTGGAGACATAATACGTGTTACAGAAATGCTAGCCACCAGTTGAAGCTTGAAAGGCAGGCAAGCTTTACTTTTGTGTATTCAGGTGTATACTGGAAAATTCCCCTTCCCACCTCCTGATTTCCACATCCTTTCCTTTTACAATATGTAACTGCCAGGATAATATGTTATACAGCTGGTTTACTGAGGAGTGCTTGTAAATTTGTTGTTGTTGACATGGAGGCATTTTGGTGTTTGTACCAAAACAGTTTTTGTTTGGGTTTGGTACACCTCTTAGATCTGACCTTTTCTGCCTCCCAAATTCACCTTCCAGTGCTGGCCCACTGTCCCAAATGGCCTTTTTCTGAACTCCCATTTGATACACTGTATTTTAAGCATGAGAAGGTGAAAGCAGCACTTCCTTCTCTGGGTGTAAGGTAGTGCCCTTGTGCATTTTATTTCTCTCCTGTGCATAAGCATAGTGCGTATGTATAAATAATTTTGACAAAATTTCAGTGCCTTTTTGTTTACGTTATTGCAGCATGGGTATTTTAAAAAAGAGTTGCTTTGGAAACAGGTAGCTCCTCAGAGATTACATTCAAACAGATGCATGTCTGGTAAGCAGTCTGGTAAGCAACTCAGCAGTGAAGTAATCTCATTTACTTCACTGTGATATTTTTACAAGCCTATTGGCAGGATGTTTTATAGAGGTGGTCTTACGTTCTCTCCTTCCTGAAAGCAGTGTTGCTCTAAGTCTCATGCTTAGGAATGCTGCATGAATTCTTACCCACAATGAATGAACAGAGGAGGAGTATAAAGGTGATTACCAATAAATATTCTGCTTGTACGTTTTTAAGTATTTGCACAGGGCTTTTCTTTCCAGAAAGTGTTGTCCCTGTTTGTAGATACAACTCATATTTTGTGTGTTGTATATAGTATGACTTTGGGGAGTTTGGGCTCTCTTTCCCTGCCTTTCCTCAAGTGAATGTATTCAATTATATCGAACACTGGTTCATGATTAATTTGACAAGTATAAAAATAAAAGACAGCTTAGTGAGCATTTTCAGAATTGCCATTGTGTGCAAAAGAGGAAAGAAAATCTGGTCTGCCATTCTACTTTGTTTTAGTATAACAGCCTGATAGCAAATACAAGAGTTGGCAATAAAAGGACAAAACTCTTACTGACTATACTGATGACTAAATGGCACATAAACACCTTAAAGTAGTGGGAAACTGTGCGTTTTCTTCCGATTTTAACATCTCTAGCTTACCAGAAGTGGTAGCTTCAAAATTAAACATCTCTAGGGTTTACCAAGAGAGGCTGAAAATCAACAGTGATTTGATAACCTCCTGTTTTGTTTTGGTTTGTTTTTTTTCTTTTCTTTTTTTCTTCTCCCTCCCCTGGTTCATTTTCATTATCATTTTTCACACTTGTATTGCTGTTTTCACACTGCTGTCCAATATATTATTCTTTGGCTTTCATGTTGGACAGGCATACAGCGTCAGTGAATCCCCCTTCACAACTCAGCTTAATTCTTCATAGGTGTTGCCCCTCGTTTGCTTTCATTGCAAGGGTGGCTCTCTATTCCTCTCACCCTTTCTCTTCGTTGGTGTCACCACTGGGAGGGCTGAACCACACACAGTACTCAGGGTTTGGCCTTCTTTGTTGTTGCTCATCACTGTCTCTGATTAAATATTTAATCTGTTGCTTCAGATTAGCTCTTTGGGTTCTATCAAATGTTACACTTTCGTTCATGCATCCCAGCTGTTTTGTTGGTGCTTAAAATCTTGCATCTTATCGCAGTATACTTCCTTTATGGTGTCTGCTGCTGATTTCTGACCTTTGAATCTTTAAGGCAGGTTGTAAAACCATGCTCATGTTGGTCACCCTGCTGAAGTTCTCCATGCTTTTATCATGCTTGATATTAAACTGAGTGGCCTCCTAGGTCTTCAGTTTGGTATTCTAAACAAAATCACTGTTGGTGCTGCACGTTCTTCCTTCTAGTTCTGTAGTAGTTTTTATATTTTCTTTTAAATACAGATAAAATAACTCTATAAAGTTTATGACCATACAAATTGATTGATGTGTAATACAATATTAAATACTTACCAGAGTAAATTCTATTTACTCTATTCCCTCTGTTAACTTATTTCCTTAGTAAAATTTTCTGTCATGTTTAGCACTTTCTTCTTGTGAATTCAAGAATGGGCTTTTTTTGTTTATGATTTTCTTTAGCACCTTCTTAATCTACCCCCATTTCTTCCTCAGACTAGATCTCTGCTTGAAAGGAGAAACTTGCAAAATAGTAGGAGGCAAAGGGCAAGACTTCTAATGCACTCTGTCTCCAGTAACTGGAGAAGTCCTTTTGTGAATCCAGTCTCTGTGCCTTAATAGTTGAGTCTGGTACTTAGTGTATACACATGCACGTTTATTCATGTTTATAGCGTGTTGTATATATACACTTATATGAAAGAACAGATAAGTGCATATGAAGAGGAGCTGAGGTGGTGGTGTCAAGAGAGGTAGTAAACAAAATGTATAGCACCCTGACGCTGTAAAGTGGAGTTACCTGCTCTCACCTTCCCCATACCTACACTCCCGCCGTGCATTTTTCTTGTTTGCTTTTTGCTAGTTCAGGTACTTGTTTGGCTCTTCTGTGGAGTCATTTCATTCTTCGAAACAGCAGAAAACAAACAGCAAAGAAATTACAGCTTTCTGTCATTTTAGTGAGATGAATTGATTCACTGGAAGGTGTGATAATGGCTGGTGTGACTGTGAGAAAAGAGATAGGACCATGCAAGGGAGAGTAGGAAGATGTGAAGAAGGAAGAATGGTGGAAAAAGAGAACAAACACCATGAGAGGAGAATGGGAGAATGAGAGCTTCCTCTTTTGGTAGTGAACTATTAGGTAGACTTAGCTACCAGTGGAACTGCAGTCTAGACAGTAAGTGTTTTCATTTTGGATGCATAAATGCAAGAATTGGTGCTTGATTGGGCTGTTTCAAATACTTAGGCTTGTGTAACTGTAATGGCACACTGAAGATGTTTCATTTATAAGCCCAAACATCAATCAAGAACCTTCAAGTATCAAGCAAACATGATCTTCTGTAGTGAATTTGAGATACCTGGGATTTTTTTTTCTGCAGGAGTCAACAATGGGTAAAACGAGAAGTGTATCACGATGCCTTTTTTTTTTTTTTTTTTTTGAGTGTGCTGAAAAAAAGAGTGGTTTAGATTCTGGCAGGAAATAAAGGATTTTCTACATGTAATTCAGAAAGTAATACCTTGTAATAATCAATGTTTTGTGGAAATTATGCAGTATTGTGAGAATATTCAAAGTATAAGTATGAAAGGAATAGAGGGAAACCTGAGAGGGAAAACAGAACTGTCTGAAGTGGAAACTATGTTGCCTTTTGGGGATACATATCTGAACCTTACCAGGATGTTTGCTTGAGGTGACTTGGATGGCATTAGATCCATCATTTTTCTAATTGTGGATAAAACGATGTACATCCCCTTTCCCCCTTAAACCTGGGAGAAAACAGACACAGACATTAGTCACAACCATCTGAAGCATCATCAGTTGTGCAGAAGACTTAGCATTGTCCATTTGGTCAGACCTTTAATGAAATTATTGCAGAAAGCCATAGAATTTCAGTCCTTTTTATTTTTTAAAATCTTTTTTTTAAACTCACCTTTGTAGGGCTATATAATGCAATTGCTCTAGTATGGTAAATGGCATGCCTTAGGATGATGTTCTGTTACTGCTAAGGAGTTAATCTCTTGATTTGTCACATTTCTTGCTTTTGCTTGTATAGTAACGTGATTCAATATGAAATAATTTCTGGTCTTAATACTGTGTAAATTACTCTTAATTGGCCGAAAGTTATTAGCTAGAGTGTATGGATTTAAATCGTTATGTTTTTTTTTCTAAACATGTCAGTCATAACAAAGTTACTGAAATGCCGCTGTTCTGATTGGCATGTGTATCAAGAGTTTTGCCTGGCCTTACTCCTTCCCTTTAAAACAAATACCTTTCCTTTCTTTACTATTTGAATTATTGGGAGAAAAACCCAAACTTTAAAACTTACAATGTACCATTGAGTTTACAAACATTGCATTTCTTTTTCTGTATATAAACATAGAGAGAAAGAGAGAGAGAAGGAGACAGAACGCGCGTTTGGGAAGTGGGCTCAATTCCAAAAGCAATTTCTGTTTCATCACTTTGATCAAGCAATCTAGATCTCATTGTTCGTGGTTTTTCTTCTTTTAAAACATGAATATTTTTTAAATGAGATATAGTAAGCCTCAGCAATGAGGTAATAGTTAGGCTAGTATGAGTAACTCAGCCTGGTCACTGGCATGGCTCTGGATATACTTTTCTCTCTTAAATGGGAGAAGTACTGACAATTTAGCCACCAAATTGAAGAGCAGGTGAGGTTTGGTCTAAGCTCACTAAGCAAAAATTTATTCTAATTCCATGTTTAATCTATAAAAGGCAATGTTAGACTAAATATTTGGGGTTTTTAATTGATAAGCGTAAGAGAAATGCCTGACAAACAAAGCTGTTCTCACACTAATGGAGAAGTTATTATCAAAATATGCTCTAAATACAAAGTAATTAATCTTATCAACCTTTCTGAGGTTAAATTTAAAACATTTCTTTTGTAGCCTGCTTTGAGTATATTGTGATTAGTTCTCACTCCCTTTTTTATAAGGAATATTGTTTGTCTTTTTTATCCTAACATCTTTCAAATATAGATTGCTTCTCATTGAGCAGTTTCTTTCATTCTTTTCTACTTTTTTGTGTGTTTGTTTAAAAACACAAAGATAAGAAGTATTTGTCTGGGGTATGAGGTTTATCTAGACCACTAATGCCAAAGCACTGTTGTCTGGTGCCAAACATGCGTTTTAAAACCAAAAGACTTCTCGGTGGTGATGGTAACAAATATGTTTGTGCCAAAAGTTTGCTACTGCTGGCCTACATGCTTATATTCAGGTCTTCTGATGCTGCATTGAAAGTCTGTCCTTACTCCCCCTTTGCAGTTACTGATCTCTCTCTTTGTTTAGGAGTGAGCACCTTTGCATAGATGCAGTTAAAATATTTTCATTATTCTAAACAGAAATGCTGCCTGAAGTTTTCAAAGGAGCATAAAAGTTGATCTTGCATCAGAATAACTAATTAGGTTCTAACATAAATTGTTGGGGTTTAGGGTGCAAATATGTAGACAGACAGGATGCAAATTAGCCCTAAGGGCAGCAACCTGTATAGACTCAATAGTAGATTGTACCTTTAAATCCTGGTTCTTAGTCTTTAACTGGTATAGTGCTACTTAAGGAGTCAAAGTAGGTTGTTTTTTTTTTTCTTGAAGATTTAGAGCAGCAATCATTTTAATTAATCTTTAAAAACTAGGAAGATGCAATTCAAAGGGTTTGACTCGAGCATGTTCTAATTGGAGGCAGTCATATAAACACACACATACGCAACTAGCGGTGTCTATCTGTGGACTGTCTTCGTCTTGTCTGAAATTACTGAAAATGTGTCAGCTCTGAGTGCATGTTAATGTACCTTAAAATTCCTCGTCTTGAGAACGGAAGGGATCTCAAAGTTGTTTACAGACACTGTGGGACGTTGTTTTCTAAGTTAACCTGCCCTTTTGCTCTGGCATTCGATCAGCATGGGTGGAACTGCTAACATGAAGGCACATCGTAGTGAAAAGCAGGTAAAAGTTGTGAGCTTCCTAGGCTAGGCAGGAAAAGTATGTGCCAGAATACCTGCCACCCTCTTCTCCCCAATGTTACAAACTATTAACAAATACAGGAAATGTACTTTGCTGAAAGCAGTGCAGTGTGGAGATCTACCATATTGTTCATGGTATGTTTTGCTTCATTACTTGTCTCTCAAAGCATTTAACTCAATTTTTGGGTGATTTAGATTGTAGTTTTGAAATTTTTTTGGTTTTTTGGTTTGGTTTTTTTTTTTAGTATACTTCATGTAGAAGATGCTTGACAAGTCTGTATTGTGTTTGTGTTCACTTGTGCAGTGGATCAGTGTTAAATGCTTTATGAAGCAAAAAATAATTCTGTATTTTAAGTTGTTTTTTTTTCCTTGTACAATCTTACTGCTTTTTCTGTGATACAGTAGAACTTCAGTCACAACTTTCAGTCCCGTGCAGATGCTTATAAAAATGTAATAGGTAACTAATAGCAACCTGTCATGAAGTTCTTAAGGACTTTTAAAAGTTGCCTACTTTTTCACAGAGTAATTTTTTTGTTCTTGTAACATCAAAAGATATAAGCTTCATATGGAAAAAAATGCTAATTCGTAAAATTTCATAAAGATTTAAATTTATTGTGATTTGAAGTTCTGCGACATAATGTGTGTTTAATCTGTACAGGGAAATTAGTGTTTCAAGCTGACCAGTTCTTGCTCTTGCTCTTTTCTGACAATTTTGCAGGGAACATTTCGGTTTTTTGGCAAGTCTGTCTGTTTGGTTTTTTTAAATCTTGTTATGAGGACACATCTGTGACTTTGCAATACAGTCCCTGAAAGAAAGCTCCATTCATGGGAAATATGCACTTAGAGCAGAGGACTTAAAGCTGGGGTTCCAGTGGTCTGGTTTTGGCGCGCTCAAATATTTGGCATGTAGTATTACTGAATGGTATGTATTATGGCTTTCCAAAGGTGCTGAAGGTATCCAGCTTCCATTGAGTTCAGAGTTTTTCTTAAAATTTGGCCTACTGACTTTCTGTACTTACTTCATTAGCATATGAAGTTGGTGTAATATTCATTAGCTATTAAGAGACCTGCCTGTGTGAAATATATAAATAAACATAATCTTTCATGCAGTTGTTTCCATGTTAGATGTATACACAAGATTAATTTTCTTTAATATGTACTAACTGGTCACTCTGTGGTCAAGCTCTGCTGTAACGTGGACTTCTTACAAACAATCATTATTTCTTGTGTGACTGGTGATTATTTCTTTTTAACCAACTGGTGGCATACTTTGACATAACTCTCAACCTGTTCATACAGGTTTTGTTATTTGGAAATGCTACGATTTTTTAAATGAGCTTTTATATAAATGTATTTTAGAAGGTGAACTTGTGCTAGTGAAAGATGTCTGTCTGTACTGGAGACTATAAAGTTTCTGAAATACACTGATAATCCTTTATTATATAAAACAGAACAGAGATGACCTCTGTCATGTAATCCGGAGAGTAAAATAAATGAGTAGGTCTCTAGGTAAAGTGGTAAGAGTTCTACAGTTCTATAGCAAGATCTCTTGCATCAAACACTCGTTTCAGGTATCCTGCAACTAAATTTAAAGAAAGTGTCTGTGTAAAAATGCTGGCTTTTTTTGAATTTGTACAAAGTTGCAATCCAGAAGATCAGTATTTTAAATATATTTGTAAATAAATACATCAGAGTAAGGAAGGCAATTTCAACATCAGCTTTATAGTCCAGTGTAATAGTGCTTTTACTTATGAAAAGCTTACACAGTATGTAATAGTTCTTTTCTCTTTTGAGTCCATGTTAGGTAAATGTTATGCAACTTGCACATAAAATCACATCTTAAGATAATATAACTATATGACATAACAGGAATGATTTAACACAAAACATGGTTTTGATCAAATCATTGTGTTTTGCGACTAAACTTCAAATACTGAAATGATTGTCCTATGTTACGTGTTGAGGTTGCAGAATTCAGTTGTTCAGCTCAGCAAAAAGCCAACCTAGTCCTTCACCAGTACAAAGACAAACTGTATTAATATAAAATAAAATATTCTCAACTGCTTTTAAGTGCAATAAAAAACCAGATAGCTGACATAACTGATATAGTGATGAGAAAAAGATAAAGCTGTAAGACCATTCAAAATAATCTATTGTTTGCGAAGAGAGTTCAGATCTGCTAGAATTGTTAGTATGAATGATGCCCCCTCTCTGAGGGTCTTGAATCTCTTTGCAAAAGCTGTTTAGGCAGTAGAAGTGGAAGAAGCATAGATGAAGAAACTTGAGTTGCAGAAGCCACACCGAAAGCCAGCTGGAGCCAAGAACAGAACACTGATCCCCCAGTCCTCTTCTGGCCACACAGTGGGCCTTGCTGTGTTTGTGCTCTTTCCTCTCTGAAAAGGAGTTTAAAATTTTACATTACTTTCACTGAGGATTACAGTATTTACTCTTTTTTTTATTTCCCTATTTTAAGGTATCCAGAGGCAGCTAAAATGGATTTTTTTCTCCCCAAAGTTTATACTTTGAAGCCTAATGTAATTGAAAATTAAAACCGTTGTAGTAGCGAGAACAACTTGTTTTGTGTTTTCTCCTTTTGGGGTGGTCACTTCTTAAACTTTTCCTTGCTTTCTCTTGAGCTATCTACTGCTCAAGAAAATGTTTCTTTTTTCAATAAACTGGCAGGGAATGTTGTTATAGTAATCAGTGGTGGGGTTCCCAGATGAATGAAAAAAAAATCTATCTCACAGAAAGGCGATGATGATATGCAGGAGAAAAAAAAATTATAGCATGGATTTTAGCAACTTTATCAAGTAATATATTAAGGTGTTACTACATCCAAGTTGGAATACTGTCAAATTGTGTGTTTCTGTACAGGAACTTGACGAGAGGAGTTGGTAGATTTAGAGAGTTACTAAGAGCTGTCGAAACAAGAACTACACAAAATCTGCGAATGGTAAGTTATATTAAACCACATTCCTATTGCAGCATCTGAATTTTAGTAGGCAGGTAAAGCATAAATACAGTGGATGAGTTAGAGACAAGTAATCAGATACACAGCATATTGATCAGGATCTGTTATCCACCACTTTGTAAGGTTACATTTCCTGGCTTAAGAGAATGATTAAAATAAAAAGGAATGTTTGATACTCAGTCTCTCCGCTATTTCTCTTTCCTGTTTGTGATCATGGTTAAAACCTGATTGGTGTCTGACTGACCATACTTTCAACCTTCATCATAATTGCCCTATTTATGACTTACCATAGTTTCACAAGGGTGTTTTGTCTTTTTGTAAAGTAGTGGGAATGAGGACAGAGTGCAGCATCTTTATGTGTGTTCTATTAAGTTGGAAGTTATCAAATTATAATTTATTTTTGTGATAAAGCCTCTTAAGGGAAAACAATAAAAGCAAAATCATGAAGATATGTTATTTATATTGTCAGAAAATAAACCTTTACCAAATGAGTGATGTATCTTTTTTGCATCTTTTATATAATAAAGGGACAAGGCTTATATCTTTTGCTCTAATGTAATGATTTTCAAAATGTCCTAGATTAGTTTCCTAATATTAGGCCTTTAAAACTTACAAAGTGGTAATAAAGAAGGTAATTGGTTTCTTAATTAATTTAATAACTGATTCCTAGTAAGGATATTAAAATTATTAAATAATAGACTTTCAGTGGAGAGGGATAATGTTGCAAACTTTAATAGAATAAAAGATGAAGAGCTTCTTATGGTATAGGAATTAAGGTGGAAGATGCAGATCATATGGTGCTGTCTGTGGCTTAAACATTACATGCCTGTTGCTGGGAAATGTTGCTGGGAAATACTGGCAGTTCTGATGCAAATGTAGATCTTGCCTTCTTTCTACTGCCCTGGTACTAATCTCTGAGTTTTCATCATTGTGATATATAGTCGTGTAGCTTGTATGTATACATATTAAACAGTAAAGAGGAGCTTAACCTGATAGTTATGGATTATAGGATGACTTCAAAGATTTAAATTAATATTATTTACTTAAGTAATATATATGTAAGCATTTCTATACTTAAATATAAGTTACCAAGAATTGTTGGTCAAAATAACCTTTTTCATGGTGATCTACAGCCTTGTTTCACTCTTGCTGAGCCTTACCAACAGTAGCAAACACAAGCACCTTCAAGTACAAGTTGTCAGAAGCCCCAGTCAGTTGGGGTTCAGACTATAACTGTCTGTGGTGGGTTGACCTTGGCTGGCTGCTAGATGCCCACCCAGCTGCTCTCTCACTCCCCTTCCTTAACATGACAAGGAGAAAATAAGATAGAAAAGCTTGTGGGTCGAGGTAAAGACAGGGAGTTTGCTTACCAGTTACTGTCATGGGCAAAACACTCAACTTGCCGGAAATTAACTTAATTTATTGTCAATTAAAAGAGAGTGGGATGGTGAGAAACAAAGACAAAAACTAAAACACCTTCCTCCCCACCCCCCTTCCCCAGGTTCAACTTCAGTCCTTCATTCCTGACTCGTCTACCTCCTCTCCCTACTCTCCCACTCCCTGAGTGGTGCATGGGGGGTGGAGGATTGTGGTGAATCCATAACAGTTCCTCTCTGCTGCTCCTTACTCCTCACACTTTTCCCCTGCTCCACCGTGGGGTCCGTCCCATGGCCTGTGGTTCTGTCAGGGAATATACGGACCACAGGGAAATACCTGGTTTCTCCATGGTGTCTCCCACAGAAACATCTGTTCCAGGCCTGGAGAGGCAGTGGAGGTTATTGAGCACAAAATACCTGAAAATATACCTGAATGTGCTCCACTCTTAGGACCAACAGTTGGTGGTGTTGATACTTCAGAAGTATCTGGATTTAACTGATAAAATTGAAAAATTGTTTGTTATTGCCATTTTTTTTCTTTGTGTTTAGAGAATTGAACTGGATAGTTGTACCTTTCAAACAGCAGTATGCCTGGTTTTTTGGATGTTTTAAAATAACAAAATATATTCTACCTGACTTGTCTTCATTGGAAATAATCCAAGTGTTTTTGAAGAGTTTGTACTCAGCATTTCTAAGGAAAATATTTATCTTTACTGAGAGGGTGCTCAAACACTGGAACAGGCTTCCTAAAGAGGTGGTCGATGCCCCAAGCCTGTCAGTATTCAAGAGGCATTTGGACAATGCCCTTAATAAGATGCTTTATCTTGGTCAGCCCTGAATTGGTCAGGCAGTTGGACTAGATGATTGTTATAGGTCCCTTCCAACTGAAATAGTCTATTCTGTCTTTCACTTTTACAGACGATAGCGAGACAACTGGCTGAAATTTTGTTACGAGGCATGTGTGAACAGAGTTATTGGAATCCACTGGAAGATCCTCCTCACCAGTCACCCCTAGATGATCCACTTCGAAAAGGTTCAAATACTAAGAATTACGCGCTCAGTAGAAGACCGCGGGTATACACTGGAGAAAAGTATGGCTGAGTTTATACCTCTCTTGTTTCTATAATTTCAATTGTTACCCAGTGCACTGGGTAATTTAGTTTATATTGTTGAAAATGTAGAAGGAATGGGGCAATGTGAATGGGAACGTTTCCCATGCTGTGTGTATATACATATTCCCTGAAGAGAACAAGGGAAGCAACATGCTTCTCGAAGCAGAAGTTTGCACTGTATGCGTGAGACCTTCTGTTGTCAAGTCTCAAAAACCTTTTTTTTTGTTCTATACTGGGATATATGGTAGAGTCAATATCTCGTATTATACCTGGGATACAAAAGAAAACATGAACTGAGTGGCAAATCTGAGACTGCACGTTTTAAAAGTTGTGTGCTGTTTCTAGACCCCTATTCTGCCTTATCATAGAAAGGAAAGAGTTAGCAATATGGAGATTCAAATTCATCCCTGAAACATTATAAAAAACCAAAACATATCTAGCAATTTATCTAGCAATTTATCTAGCAATTTCAAAGGTAGTTTATTTCCCAAGGTAGCTACCTTTTAATCTTCTTAGGTTAGTTTTGGCATTTCTCTATGATGCCACCTTTTTGTTGAGTTTTATTCTTTCACTGGTGCAGATAAGTGGTATGCTATGGATCATTTTTGTGTAATATATCCCATGGTTAATTCTAGAGTAGCCTTGGTGCGTATCTTTTCCTTCTTGAAAATGTGTGGGGTTTTTTCAAAACCCATCACCATTAGTATTAAAAGTGGATAGCCATTTCCTTGAATTTGAACTTTTTCTTAAAAGTTAATAGCTTGGTTTTTTGTATCTGATCAAATGAAAAATGGTTTCTAAGGTAAAGTTGTTTTCCTTAGACACACTCTGACAGTGCCAAAAATATATATTGCCAAAATTTTGCACTTTATTATCGTCCTTGGGTGTAGTTTACTGCGTGAAAGTAACGTGCTTGTGTCAAAGCATACTAGTAAAATCTTAACCATTTGGCACTGTCTTTTTTAATTTATTTTTTATTTTATCGATACTAAGTTTGATCTGATGAAACTTTGTTGCATGCTTGTTTTACATAATCTGCAACCTTTGCACTGCTCTACTTGTATTCTACATGCAACTCCTTGTGGGATCTTGTATTTTGTATATATATATTTAATATAGTCAACAACTATTGCTTGCTTGTTTTGATACATGCTGGAAAGCACTGTGAGCCAGAGAACTGAGAAACAGATTGTAGCAGTGAAGGTAATGAGCTAGCCAAGATTGTGATTTGCCATAGTAGGACAGTGCTAAGTAATGCAGATGGAGAAGACTGAAATTCCATGTAAACTTAAGAAAAAAATTTTACAGAAGAGGTTGTGGAGTCTGGAGAATATCACTGGAGATATTAAAAATCCAACTGGACATGGTCCTGAGCAGCCTGCCAGTTGACCCTGCTTTGAGTGTAGGGGCTGTACTAGATGATCCCCAGATACCCCTTCCAACCTGTGATTCTGTGAAATTGGTGTGATCTGGGAATCTCTTTTGAGGAGACTGTTGTCTGTTCCATATGAAATTTTTGACCCTTTTTCTCCAAAGAAATAATAATAATAATAATTATTTAATACTGTTATCCAGCTGTAGGATTAAAACCCAGGTATTGTGAGTTTTTTAATTTCAGTCTTGTCTATGTCTAGGATGTGAAGTCATTAAAAAGCAGTCTTTTGAGCTTTAGGAAAAGATGCAGGCATAGAGTTGAACATTCAGTTTGCCAAAACAACTACTGTGTTTCTCTGCAAGTATATAATTAACAAACTGTACATGCAGGCAAACTTTTTGGTAAAAAGGAAGTACCTGGTTTGTGGATACACCTTGATCACTGCACTTAAAAAATATGCATTTATTGCCCAAACACGAGGAAATCTCCTTTATGCAGTGTCACACATTTTCTCATTCAACTACTTGGTTTCACACAGCAAATCCTAAAGAACAGTCTGTTTCTCTCTTACAGTATATATGTCTTATTAGTTAATATGACAGCTTTTTTCCATAATGTGACCTTGTTATGTGCAAAAGAGTCTGCTTCTATGGTAGACTGCTTATAGAAGTAGTCCTACCTTAAGTTCTGAAGAGATGTTTTGTTTTAGTGTTCACAGTATCTTTATATTGTAACCTAAAATACTGTCATGCTGGGGGCATTTGAGTTGTTTAGCTGCATTTATTGCAGATTTCCATTAATGAATACTTTATACAGCAGCAAGCCCACATGATTATGGTGTCATTATTACTAGCAAGTAGAATGGCCTTTATCTTCAAAGATTTCTAGCAACTCTCCTTCCTTGATCCAGAATACTTCGAGCAGGTTTCTCAGGCTCAGTCTTTCAAAGTTCTTCATTCTCAGCTCATCCTTTTGTAGAAACATGCCTCCTGGCAAAAGTGGGGCTTTGTTCAGTGTAATTTTCTTGTTCTTGGGACATGCAAGTGAGGAGTTCCACAATTTCAACAGAGCATGTAGTTAAATCCTTTTCTTTTGTCACATCAGAGTGATTAACACCAGATCAGATAAAACATGTCTAGCCAAGTATCTCATCTCCAGCAGTGATTGAAAGCAAGTACCTAAGACAATGAGTAGCAAGACAGACATGTAGGAAACTTCTTCCTAGGTATTCATCTGACCACCAATTCTGTCTAAGTCTGAGATGTACTGTTTGTTTCTAAATGTGCTGCCTGTTACATAAAGTAAGCGTACTGTGTTCTTTTGGGGATGGTGAATGTAGTTTGGCTAATACCATGTATGACTTTGTAGATCTCAGTGTTAACTGCCTCTTCAGTTTTTTTTATCCTCACTTGAAGAAATGTTAAACTTCTTGGTTTACCTTTGGTTGGTAGCCATTTCATGCTTCCAGTTGCCTCTTTTGCTCTGCCCTGTTACCTTGGAATTACTTTACTCCTATGCCTGCATCTGTCAGGAGACACAGAAAATGTCTGAGTTCAGTCAACTAAATTGAGCTTTTTGCGTACACAAGTCAAAGAAATTTCCCAGTAATTTCTGCATGAAGAGGATCTTCATTTTTTGAGACAAACATCAAGTTATTTACCAAAATATATTCAAAGTTGTAGGAGAAAATGTTTGCTTTTGTTTTGATAAGTGACTTTTTAGTAGTTCTCTTTGGGGCAACTTCCCTTTTTTCTCCTAGAAAGTAATTTCTCCAGCAGCTATTTCCAATCATTATTCTGCTTTCTGGGAACCATTGCCAGTCGGTCAGGTTAAATCTACTTCCAGGTTGCTAAATTCTGCATTGAAGGCTGTATAAGTAAATAGGGAGTGCTCTGATGCTTCCTCTTCACTCCTCATTCCCTGTCCTGGGTGGTTCTTATTCATGAGTAACTCTGTTTTGAAATTTCTTTGTTAAGTAAAAATGAAAATGTCTAAAGACTTAGAATACTCTTCACAGTCTTGTGAGCAACTCGCATTGATTAAAAAATGAAAATCCGACAACAAAACAACTGCCCTGGGGTCTTATTGTATATTACCTGCCCTGCTGTATATTACCACAGTACATTCACAACCTTGCTTTCAAACCACCTGGAGTTCAGATGTGTTTTAGTTTCCATTACCCTTCAGGCATTTAATTACTGCTTAAATTTCCAGTGCATTTAAAAAACCCCAAAAGATGTTTTAATCTCAGACAAGTTTAGTTTCCTGTCTGTAATTTATTGTAGTGTAAGCACCCTTGGGACTATAGGAATTGCTTATTAACAACAATAAGTTATTTTCTACATTTAAGCAGTTAACTGAGGAACTATTGGTCTGAAAACAGGAAATAGTACTTGTGCTAATTCAGAAACAGTTTAGAGAAAGAAATCTGGAGAGTTAAAACACAGTCACTGTTTGTGTGTGTGTGTGAGAGAGAGAGAGAGAGAGGGAGAATGAATGAATGAATTCCTACCAGTCATGTATCCAATGCAGACTACTGTTGTCTGTCCGCCAGCATAGAAAAGTATTCAGAAAGCATCCAGTGTTCAGAGAAAGCAGTAAAGTTTGCAAACTAGTCCTATGCAGACCTTCAGTATTAAGTCATAAGGAAGTGTACTTCATTAAAACCAAATATTTTAAGTGCTTGGAAGTAACAGTGGTTATGGCAAGGAGGCAGAGATTGCCATGGCTCTATTTAAAAATAGTCACAGTTATTGAATGCATCGGGAAAACAATTCTCAAGCATATCTGATGAAAGACTAATAGAAGTGTTTATTCACATATTACCTAAAATACAAAAGTTATCTTGTTCTTGTGAGAGAGTTTCTTGTTGCCAACCTTTAAATCAGTGATGTAGATTCAGCTCGGAGAGATTAGGTGCCAGAGGCTAGTTAAACTATAGGTACAGTTTTTACAGTTGTCAAATTATGTGCCATTTTGGGATATTTGAATGTGTTCAACTCTGACAGCTGTGGTGGTTTTGTTCTCTTACTGTGTTTGGCCAACTTTTCTGAAATGCAAATTTAGAGCATTGCAAAGAAATGCATTTTAACCAATCATTTTTTCCATGCAAGTTACTCTCTGTTATCTTTTCTGGAAATTTTCAATTTTTTACAGTACTCTTACTATATTTGTGTAAGCTACTCCTAAAAGTAATGTCTTCTGCTTAAATAATTAAATTCTTGTTTTGAACAGCATCTTTTGTCCTCAAGAAAATACAGAAGAAGCCTTACTGTTGCTGCTTATTAGTGAATCTATGGTAGGTAAAATGGAGTGAATGTGCATGTGCTGTATGTGTGTGTTTTCCTTGGTTTTTTTAAATGAAAATAGAACTTTTTTTGTCATGCCTTACTTTGACTTGTGTTTTATTCTCTGTTAGGAAAGCAGGCAGTCACTTCTGAAACTCAAGCTTCTGTTCCTCTGAGCCAGCAAGATGAGGTCTCAAGTGTTATGAATAGGAGCTTTTCTCCTTTAGAGTAGCTGAACCTAGCCTCCTTCTAACCATAGGCAGGTGAACATAAAGCCAGGTCTTTCATTTGGCATCACTTACCAGTATGAACCACTGTTCACCAGCTGGTTGCCATTCAGACAGGCTGAAAATGTAAGTTATTTTTGTTGTAAAAACCGAATCAAAGACTACTAGATGAGCATAATAAACATAGCCAAAAAGTATTTTCCATTGTGCATTAAACATTAGATGTCACTCAGATTTGTAAATGATTTTTAAAGATACTGACATTCAGCATTTGCTACTGGATTTTTTTTTTTTTTTATGTCCTCATTTCCTCAATAGGTGATTCCTTTCGATGGCCTACTTGTGCCTATCATCACCCTTTCATATTTGCCTCTAGTATGATTTTACTAGTCATCTATCAACTGCCACATACTGACATTCTCATACCAGGTCAGTTATATGTGCTGAAATGGCAGAAATGAAAAGCTGAAGCTGGAATTTTTGCTGTTTTTCTAATTGGAGGGGTGGAACCTCTAGAATCTCAGGCATCATATAGTAGTCTGTCTCGCTGCACATCAATGAGACTTAGTCTTTTAAGTTCTATAGGCGATTCAAACATTTTGATGCTCTGGCATAATTTCTGTTTTGATACAGTTAAATAGGATCAGAACATTTTAGTGAACGTTGTCCTATTTGAACTATTTTAAAGTGGCAAACACGTACATTGTAGTGCAAACTACTTTCCTCATTCCTAGTGGAATGCAATGTTCATGACAGAATCTGTCACCAGAAAACTAGACTGAGGAAACATTTCCATATATCATGTGTTGGTTTTGCTGCAGTATATACTTACCACTGAAAGGGGCCGCCTGTGCCTCTGTAAGGTGCCTGAGCAGCTTGTGGCGATATACAGAATTCTGATGTGAACTGTGGTCATGGTGTGAAGTGGAAGCAGTCCCAGTTCTGCAGGATCTGACTACTGATTACTGCATTTGCATGTGTACTTCCTTGCATATCAGCATTAAGAAGTCAAAAACCAAATTAAAGTACTGCCCTGTTAAGTCTGCTTTTAGGTTACTTACAGCTTTTCCTTTGTGAATTAGATCTGCCTAATTATATCAAATGCTTGTCACTGTAGAGCATATACCCTTAGTAAGCTTTCAGTATTTTTTTTCTTTTCAAGTAATTATTGCAGGTTATCTGAGGCAAAAGAGTTTGTTTCGGGGGAGTATAAAATCTTTCACATGATTGACTTACTTTGGCTAAGCCATTTGTTCAAATTAGTTTGGGGGGAGGGGGGAAGATTGAGCAGAAAAATATTCATCACTACAAACTTACCTTTCTGAGAGCTGTTACTTCAGCATGCTAACTTTCTAGCTGTAGTAGTTATGAAGTAGTATGTAATTTATGATTTTGAAACCAGTGTTTGGGAAAGAAATAAGAACAGTTACAGAAGACTGAGTAATTATTGGTGTTTTGAGATGGTATTGTGTTATTAAAGTAGCATTGTCTGTGAATTATTAAAAACACAGATAAGGTGTCAAGACCTGTCCTTCAAGAATTTATTCAAGTATATATTGGAAAATAGAATGATGATCTGACATATAAGTAGCATTTTGTGTAAGTAAAAGTAATCAAATCACTGTCTATATACAAGCCCTAAATCATACTGCTAATTTCAGGGAAGTGGTGCACTCTAACATCATAACTTATTTGGATTAGATCTAGTGCAACATATATCCAGAAAATAGAATCTTGCTAGTAGATTATAAATGCTACTTTTCCGTCACCTTGGGTTCCCTTAGTTTCTGAATTAAGAAAGGATGCTTCGAGTAAGATTTAAATTGTAGTATTTATGAAAGAAATGCTCTGGGAAAGATAGTTCTGTGCTTTTCAAGTGTTCTAATTCTCTTATAGGTACATTTTAGAGTACAAAATGTCTCTTTTAGCCCCATGACTGCTGCTACAGTGTATTGTCATGCATAATGAGGAAACTCAGCTGCAACTCTGCCATCACTCTTACTGTAAGACGTCCTTGTATTCTAGCTGTTACACTTGCAAAGTATAGACCAACCTTTCCTTATCTAGACAGGAATGAGTAGAAAGGTGGGATGTGAAGGACTGACATCTTCACTTTACAGCACGTGTACATGTTGCTGCATGTCAGCTGAGCTGTAATAACAGAATCACAGAATGACTGATGTTGGAAGGGACCTCCAGAAGTCATTTTGTCAGGGATGCCTGGAGCAGGCTGCGTCTGTGTCCAGATGCATTTTGAATATCTCCAAGGAGGGAGACTCCACAACCTCCCTGGGTAACCCATGCCAGTGCTCAGTCACCCTCACAGTAAAAAAAGTGTTCCCTGATGTTCAGAGGGAACCTCCTGTGTTTCAGTTTGTGCCCACTGCCTCTGGGCCTGTCACTGGGCACCACTGAAAAGAGCCTGGCTCCCTCTTCTTTGTACCCTCCCTTCGGGTATTTGTACACATTGATAAGGTTCCCTACCTGAGCATTCTCTTCTCCAGGCTGAAGAGTCCCAGCTCTCTCAGCCTTTCCTCATAGAAGTGATACTTCAGTCCCTTATTCATCCTAGTGGTTGTTTGTTGGACTGTCTCCAGTAGCTCCATATCTCTCTTGTACTGGGGAGCCCAGAACTGGACCCAGTACTCCAGCTGTGGCCTCACCAGTGCTGAATAGAGGGGAAGGATCACCTCCCTCAACCTGCTGGCAACACTCCTGCTCATGCAGCCTGGGATACCACCAGCCTTCTTTGCAGCAAGGGCACGTTGCTGGCTCCTGTTCAACTTGGTGTCCACCAGGACTCCTGGGTCCTTTTCTGCCAAGCTGCTTTCCAGCTGGGTGACCCCCAGCGTGTACGGGTGCCTGGAGTTGTTCCTTCCCAGGTGCAGGACTTTGCACTTCCAAGTCTTTGTTGAAGCCTTTGATGAGGTTCCTGTCAGCTCATTCCTCCAGCCTGTTGAGGTCCTTCCAGATGGCAGCACAGCCCTTTGGGGTACCAGTTCCTGCTCCTAGTTCTGTATCAACACCAAACTTGCTGAGGGTGTACTCTGCCCCATCGTCCAGAACATTAATGAAGGTTTTGAACAGGATCAGGCCCAGTATCAATCTCTGGGGTACACCAGAAGTTACTGGCCTCCAACTGGACTTCGTCCCACTGATCACCATCTCCTCGGCTCAGCCTTATATGTTATTCTTAGCTGATGGTAAAATGTCTGAGCATATCCTTTTTGCACTGTGGGTGAACTAAGTTATACTGCTTGCGTTTGCCTCAGGCTTAAAGTGTGTATAGGGTAAGTGTGGCCAGCTGACACGTTGCAGCTTAACTAATTGTCACTTTATTGTGTCTGAGACTGTGGCAGTTCTGAAATGCTGAGCACTTAAGTTTGTACGTACATTCTGTTTTATAATTATGCAGAAAATGATTGTTCAAGTGTATAAGATATCTTTAATAGTTACAAGGCATCCTCTCCTGTAATACTGCTTTGGCATTGTCAGCCACTTTTTCACAAAAAGTGCTAGTTCACAGCTTGTTCTGTACTTGCAAGGAATTGAGTCAAACAATGATTAAATGTGGAGTTAAAAAGGAAGAAGTTCTTGAAGCTGACTAAATATTTATGCAGTGTAGAAAGGAAAAGCCAAAGACTCCTTGATCAAAAGAAAGCAAATTGTCTGTTTTGGGGTGCATGTGTGGGGGTGTGTGTTTTCAAACCAAGCTGTGGATTATTCAGTTGATAAATCCTGAAATGTCTGTGCATTTTACGCTCCATGTATCTCTTTGAAAATTTCTTTCAGTATTTAATTATTCTAATTTTAAAGATGTATTGAGTATGTTCAGAGCTTAAAATGTTACCCTGTTAAAGCAGAGAAACGATTTGTTAGTTCTTAATGTATGTCATTCCTCCACTCTGAAAAAGGGGCAAATAAGCTGCCCATTAAAATTGAGTGTATTTAAGTAAGGGGGGCCATGCCCTGTGTAATTAAAAAAAAAAAAAAAAAGAGGGAGGAGGCAGAGAGAGAAAAGGATCTTCTGACTTCAGACTAGCAGATATGCTAGCATTTGTACCAATGGGAATATTAAATGTCAAGAAATTTAGAAATAGATAAGATACCAAGATAAGGTATTTTCAGCGGCTTGATGGTATAGTGAGAGAAGTACTGGGTCGTTGAATATAGGTAATCTTAGCTACTGGGAGACCTGAATTTTATCCTTTGTTCTTTAACAGGATTTCTTTGTGAACATGGTCAATTCACTTAATCCTGTTCTAGCTCAGCTTTCTTCCTTCTCAAAAGGAGAAGTTTAATTAAGGAATTAGGTTTGCCATATGCCTTTCACAAAACAGGACTGAAAGTACAAAGCCTTACTGCAAACATGGCCTGATTCCAAACCAGTGCTCAGAACCAGGGACAGTTTTTGCTTCTCACTACTAACTCCTGAAGGTGATTGTGTGGTTATCCTGGGCAGGTTACCGCTCACAAGTGAGAGGGTAGTGTCATAATGTTATGAAGAGAAAAGAAATCGATTGCCTTATTTTACAAAAGATGGAATAGAAGATTTGAAGATCCTTCTTAATATGTTTTACCTGCATACAAAAAATAAAATTAAAAAGATGAATATACATTATATTAAAAAGACCCCCTTATTTGGTTTCTGAGAACTCTTCAATAATTTTAAATATGTTACCTAATTTATGTAATTAGAATCAAGTAATTAAAAATAGATCCATATAGAAACATAAATCTTTCCACTAATGTATAAAATTGGCGGTTCTTGCTACCTATAAATGAGTAGCAGATACTGTCTCTCTGTATCAACTATATCAACTGCTGACTGTCAGTCTGAATAGAATGGTAGTTACCTGAGCAAAAATACAGGATGGATAACAATGGATGACTTTTTCTTTTTTCATGGTATGTTTCAGGCTAACCGTGATGCTGTACTGAGCAGAATACCAGAACACAAAAATGATCGTATCATCAGTTTGCAAAGTGCATCTGTAGTCTACGATTTACTTACTATAGCCTTGGGAAGAAGAGGCCAATATGAAATGCTCTCAGAGGTTTGTCGATAATAGTGAATATTCAACTGTGTCTTTGTTGCTATTTCTGTTAATCATGTTAACTGTGGTAGTACTTAAGGGCTAAACAAATATAGGACACTGTTATTCTGACTACTGTATAAATACAGTAGGTAGTTTCCACCCCAAAAAGTTTACTGTCTAAATTTATACAAGTGACTTGAGGTGGTCAAGCACAGAGATTGTGTGAAAGGTGTGATAAATGTGGAGTGGCACAGCAATTCACGTGGTTTTTAGGCAGGGAGGCATGGATCTGCTTAACTTTAGGATACACATTAAATGGAGACAGCAGGAAGGAATGGCAAAAGATAAAAGCCGTTGTGGATATAAGTGATAGATAAAAATACCTAGAAAAAGGATTTGTGATGTTTTATTTCAAAAGAAAACTTTCTTTTACACTTCATAATATTTGGAGTGCTCTAAAGTCCTCATAGTTTGTAATATGGCTTTGAAGTTAGTAAAATGGAAATGTATTACTTTTTCAGGTCTGGAGAAAAGTGTGTTCTCTGTCTCAAATGTCTTGTGTTCAGTTATGCAACTTGCATGTGTTTTGTTAGATTGTGGCGACTTACTTCTTCCGGAAATTTTCACGTATCGTTAACAGTTTTATATTTGAGAAACAACTACAGCAATTTGGGCAGAGCAGATCTTTCTGCTGCTCCAAACAGTGCTCACCCAGCAGCAGGATACCATTGCGGACCATGATTAATTATTGGTATCCAGAAAGAATACTTCAGCATTTATGGTAGGAAGGCATATCCAGGGATTGATTTGCTGAGAAATGGTGTCTCTCTACCATAATAGAGAACTTTTATTAAGATAAAAATGAAAAAAATGCCCCAGTTCTCCTCTGGTATATGTTGATAGTCACCCTTTAATCTGCATCTCCTGTGATATTAAGCTGTGAATTTGGGTATTCTTCTTGAAAGTACTTCATAGCTGCAAGTTGGGCATACAAGTCAGTTTTAATCAGTACAATAGAAAGTCTTTCACAAAACTAAGAAGTATGAAAGCTCAACTAAGAAGTATGAAAGCTCACACAGGACTGTCACCCTACAACATAATCTAATCAGGAATATTGCCATTTACTTGCCGCTACAGACGCTATCACCTTCATGAAGTTCTAGGCGGTTGCACCAAAGCTGCAAGAGATGAGTCTCCATATATTTTAGTCTAGAACTTTTTAAAGGATAGACATCGACATAATTGTAAAACAAACAAGCAAACAAACAAAAAAACAAAAAACCAACCACCCAAACAAACAAACAAACAAAAAACCCAAACAAACCAAAAAGCTTAAAAGGTAACTTTCATTTCTTTTTTCTTTAAGCAGCTGACAACCTTTCCTTTTTATATACTAGCCTAGCAACTAGGCAGGAGTAGAGTAGCTCTGGATTCCAATTCTAGTTATTTTATTTTGTCTGTGGTGGTGTGGTGGGGGTTTTTTTTGTGAGATTTTTTTGTCTTTTTTAAAATGTTAAACAACCATTATCTTACTGGGAACATCACACATTCCTGGGATTCCTCCATTGTCTCCTGTGGAAATCTTAGTAGTATTTCTGTAGTATTTATGTCACAATAGACACAGCTTCTTGTTTGCAATTCTTCTTGCCTTTCTTAATAGAGAAGGGTTTTTTGGATTTACCAAGAAAGCTAGAGGTATCTGTGTTCTTAGCCATGTACCTTGAAGTCTAGGACATTACCCTGAAGGGTAGGATGAAAGCCTTTTAGTCCCTTCATGGGGAGAAAAGCATAGAGCTTGCTTCCTTCACTGCTTGTGCGATTGGTTTAGCCCATGTAGCTGACAGACAAGTACCACTGCCTGTTCCTTGTCCCGCTGTGTTTTGAGCACAGTTGAATGTTCTAACTAATGGAAGATGTTTTAACTCAACTTAGATCTTGGATTTCAGTGCCTTTTAGAAGTTGCTTGTGCTGGTGGTGATCTTGGTTACAGACAAAAGCAGAACCACGAGTATCTGGAAAGTTAAAGAGCCTCCATGTTTGACCAGCTTCTCAGCTGAGGGGTTTTAGCCACTGCCTTGGGCTTTGACACCTGAAGCCTACCTAAGGCTTGTTTTAAGGTCTTTTCTTGTTCTTTTTTAATACGGGTCTAGCATCTTTGTAGTTATATTCCATCAAAATTGTATGTATATTCTTTTGAAATGTTCTCTTTGAAAAATAGAAAATTCTTCTTATATGTTGAAAAATAGTTTTCAATACAGAATAATTAAAATATATTTATTATATGTCCATGAAGTAACTATTCTGAACATGAAAAAAATAATCTTATGAAGACCTGATGTAATAGACAATAGTTATTTTAGCATACAGGTACTCTAAATATACAGTTGAAGCAGGAGCTTATCAGGAAATGGTTAGAACATCTCAGTTGTTCCAGTTCTTGTCATCCAAAGCACAGCAGAAAACATAGGCTTTAAGAAGCCCTTACAGTTTAGTGAGTGGTTCAAGGATATCTGCACTCAAATCCTGCTGCCCATAGTCTGAAACTTTTATAACTTAGTATACTTATACATATATTATATATTATACTTATATAAAATATTATATATGTTGTAATACTTGGTATACTAATATATAATATTTTAAAACTATATAAAATATTATATATATTGTAATACTAAGTATTACAATAAACACAAATTTTGAAATGTAAAAACCTTCTGTTCAGTTATGTAATAGGAGTGTAATTTTTTGCCAGCTTCATTCTCTGTGAGCTAATTATAATTGTTCTAGTGGAGCTGGTGTAGCTTCAAGTCAGAAAGCACCATTGTTCTAACTGTGGAAATGGTATTCACCCACCAGTTCCAGTATCTTATCATCATCTGGTTTAGCTATAGCTGATTACTTACAGAAGTAGTTAGCTGCGATATAAGAACATTAAATGACCAAAAATCTGCCTCTTCCTTGCTAAACTATTCTAATGCTGAGTCATGTTCTTAATTGAAAAGGTCTCATTTCTTTATGGAGTTTGTATACCATGGGCTTTCAATTTCTTATGGCTTTTTCAACTAGATCAAAGAACTTTTCTACTGTCATAATTCTCTCCTACATAAAAGTACTCTTGACTGTCATCAAGTTGGTTTTTAAGCTTCATAGGATATGACATAATGAGCTTATCAATGTCCTACTAGGAGAGATGTTTTCCAGACCAGAAATTTTCCTAAATACTCATCTTTCAACTCTCTAACTTCAAGCATATTCTTTTCAGGAGGAGACCATAGTGCTAAGCAACAAAATTCAGTAATGCCTTCAACATTACCTGTCCATATAGTGATTTGTGATTATTTACAAGGCAATATCACCAGCTGCATTCCTGCCTTTCAGGAGAGTTATTGTGCTGAATGCGTTTTCAATTAGTTAAGTCAGTTGCCATTATCCTGAACGTTATCTTAACTTGCAGTTTTCCAGGGTACCATTGCTTGTTATGTATTTCTCATTGATTTCTTGATGGAGCCTGTTGCTCTTTGAAATTACTTGTTGTTACTTGGTTCAGAAGAACCCAGTTTATGAGGTGTTCGTGTTGTTGTGTAGGTCACATACACGTATGTGCACATATACTCCTTACCGCCGGCACATGCTAACTGCCAATTTTGTGATCTTATGAAGAAAAAAATCATGGAACATGTCACATTTCATACTGAATGAATAGAACTTGAAGTCAAGGAAAAAGAACGGTAAATAGATCATTAGTACGTTGAAACTCAAGCCTTTTAGAATAATCTACAATTGTGTCCTGTGTCCCTATAAGTACAAAATTATAAAAACCTAAAGTATCAACTTCTCCAACTTCTTTATTTTCTGCCAGTTAGAATTGGCAATTAATTTTTAAGTAAGCAAGGCCTAGAAAATAAGATTTTTATTTTTCTAATTGTGAATAAGTACCTCTATATAATTAGTGCACGTGTATACATATATGAATATGTAAAAATGGGAGAAGAAAGTATGATTAGGCAGCCTAAAAAGTTATAAACGTACTTTGACTTTAAGTATTAAGTTTCCATGGACTACTTGTTTGTGTGAATCTCTGGGATTAGATGGCTGGTGTAGGTCAGAGTTCTGGAAGAAATGCTGAAATTACACTGGTATCAAAACAGGTATAGTGAGTTGTATTTGAAAAGATAAGCCTGAATTCATTCTCCTTCATTTAGAGGCACTCAGGTTAGCACCATAGTTATACTAATTGGTGGAGAGAGAGAGAAAGGGATTTAGCAACTTTTGTTTTCTGCCGAGTTCATGGAGGGAGGTGGACGAGTGTGCCTTACCTAGGCATCTCTGTGAAGTATCCAAAGTAATAGAAGGTATCACACGTAACTAACTTATTTGTTCCTTGCTGTGATCTTTTTGCTTCCACTGATGGAAAGAAAGTCCAATGGGAAAATAAATCCCGTGTTGGTTTTCTTAACAGATATTTAGTTAACTTCCTACACATACAATCTGATGACGAATTTGTAACAACAGTATTAGAAGGAATTTGTTTTTAAAAACTTCATTCCTCTATAATACTTTAATACAAATTCTGTTTAGCAGTAGTCTTGATACTGGACATTGTGTAGTAGGAAAAATTCTAGTACACATTACTTACATGTTGCAAATATCGCACTTCTCGTATTTGTTTTGTTTCATCCTCAGTGTGTTCTTTGCTTCAGGTTCTGTTAAAGTGTGGGAACACGCTACACACCTGGCTGTGCTTTCTGTAATGTTAAGGCTGAGTTTGAATGTGAAAAATAATTCATGGTATTACAGTTTAGTATATACATTATAGCTATCAGAGCAGAAAGGCTGCTTCATGTAATTGGACTCTGCAGACTAGGAAGTTCATTGCTAAATCAGTTTAATCCAGAAAAGTATTGCACCTTTCAACTCTCTGGAGCTGGCCTGATTAGTAAAAATGAGCACAGCAAAGTGAAATAATTCTTACTGACAACAGCAGATATGAAACCTTCAAAATTAGCATATAATGCTAGTTTAATATATTTAATCTCATTATAGTAAATAATGAATTTCCTTTTGGCATTCAGTTAAGTTGAAAATATCAGCAGAATATGGAATGTGAAGTTAAAATTCTTAAAAATGGAAATAGTACTGTCATGTGAACCTTTTCCCCCCTTTTTAAGCGGTACTGATAAGTCCTTGTGCCATTGCTTGTTAAGGTTCACAATTTAGGAAGAGTGCGTGTACAGTTTTCCTTTTCACTTAAGACTTATCTCCTGCCTTTTGCAGCTGATACCTTCAGTAAGCTGGTATTTATCATTCCTTCTTTCAGACTAAATAGGACAGTGCCAGCAGGAGTATTTAAACAAACATCATAAATGGGAAATCAGTTTTCTGTTCAATTCTTTTTTTCCGTGTAGAATCTGGCAGCTGTTTTCACTTAACTTATTTGAATGATTTACATTTTTAACTACATGTATTTTAGATATGAGCTTGTAAGAAAATTTTTATACTAGTGTATCTTCTTAATAATTGAAGAATGTGCCCTTAAATAACAATTTTCCCCCAAAAATTAGTGTTTAGAAAGAGCCATGAAGTTTGCGTTTGAAGAGTTCCATCTCTGGTATCAATTTGCATTGTCCTTGATGGCAGCAGGAAAAGTAAGTCTTAATTTTTGGATGTAATTGTTGTATTGATGGCTTTTGATAACAACTTTTGGCACTTCCATTATTTTAATCTATAGTGTTTTTGAAAATAATTCTAATCCTTAAATCAGCTAAGTACACTGTACACCTGAATTTATGCCTAGTGCTGTACAAACACTGTTGTTATTTCAATAGTTTCTAACTTAGGAAGACTGAAAAGTGATGATAAGAACTGTCTTGCCAACAAGGTTAAGCTAAGCTAATTGAATATAAGTAGTGAATTATACCAGATCATATTATCCAGTAACAACCTTGTTTAAGTGCTGTTTTGATGAATGAATTTTACGCTTAGGTACAAATGAATGCTGATTCATGATGCTCTTGCCTTTTTTTTTTTCCTTTGGGAATTTCTGATTGTGTCTTTTTTTAATATTACTGTCTTGGAGACTGTGTATTCTGTGCAACTAAAGTGAGTTGGATTTAAAAAAAAAAAAATTATATAACCTAGGAACTTATGTTATCAGATGCAATCTTCTATTTTCGGTTTCTTTTGTTTTTCCCTGTCATGTTACAGAAAATAAATCACATTCATTATGTAATATAAATAATACTGATTTTCTAAAAGATCATTCTCAATGGGGGTAATTTGCTTATCTTCAGTATGGGGGAAAGGAATTATTTGTATTTTCTTTAGAAAATATTTTTAGAAGCACATTGGTTCTGAAGGGGCTTGATTCTTCTTCTCATTCTCAGTTTAGTTAGAGTTATCTTCTAAACTGTGATTGGATGGAGGCAAATGAATTAAAAAAAGAGGAGCAGTGCCACTCTGTTATACAATCTTACATCAGAGCTATTCCTAAGTGCTGTGTAACTCCCAAAGAGGACTAAAACACTGCTTGTTCTGAAGACTCTGTCCTGTTCCTGCTCTTTCATTTGCCTGGCTCAAATGTTGTGAGCTTACAGGCCTAGCAAAGTTTTAAATGCATCTCAAAACTGTTTTCTGAATCATATACTATTGGAATTACACTCTGGGCAAATGTTTCACTGGGGACACTTAATGATAGTTCATAGGGGTTAAATAATGGCAGCAGTGCCTAAAGTCTTGTGTTTCACTTGCATGAGGAGTTGTGACAAATTGTCAACAAAATGTTTAGTAAAGTCTCCTTCACGTGGGAAAAATAAAGTAAATGGTGGAAATAGGAATCTTCTATCTGTGAAACATATTTATGCTTTTAGTAATTTCAATGGGAAATGTTTTTAACAGTCTGCTCGAGCTGTTAAAGTCTTGAAGGAATGTATACGTTTGAAACCAGATGATGCAACTATTCCACTCCTTGCTGCAAAGCTCTGTATGGGATCTCTGCACTGGGTAAGCTTTGCCACTCTTTGTCTTTTCAGCAAGAGCTGTACTACAATGCAAGAAAATCTTGGTTTAGGGTTGTAGCAAATCCTTTTGCACAGTGACTACGTGCACTTGGTCATCTCTGAAAATACAGCCCAGATACATATATGCACATGTGCATCCCTGTTTGCATGGCTAATTTAAAATATTTAACAGCAATGGTTGTGTTTATCAAGGTAGCATATCTTTATATTGATCTAAGACACAGCTAAAAATGTATTAGAAATTGAAATGTAGGCATACGGAGATTAAAAATGCAACTTAGACTTCCGTTTCCTCTGTGCAAGAGGAAAATAACCTTTTTTGGAAGATAATGAGACAAATCTCATATTCAAGAGACTCTTCTGGTGACACCATGTTTGCAGACAGCTGGGGTTTATGAATTCCTAGTAGGGACAGTGTCTTTTTAAAAAATATTACTGGAGTTGTATTTTAGATACCTCGAAATTGGTGTGTCTGTACAAAAAACATTAAGGTGATCAAAGTACATTGTGTGGTTTTCAAGATAGACGTGTAATTTTTAGAAGCATGAGTGTATTTAAAAAAGGAGGAAAAGACGAGGGAAAGGTCACAATCAGAAATTGAGAAAATAGTGCAGTAGCAGAAACATGACTTGCTGAGTCTGGCAAAAATACATTCTTAATAATTAACGTAGATCCTAGTTCTATAAATTGTTCCTTATGGATTGACTCCATATGGAGTAGCTTACTGTACTTAGCATTTACATTTACTGGAATGGATTCAGATTTTTTTTTTTCTTTCTAGATTGTTAAATGGTATGCTAGCGTCGGTTTGCAGTTAAACCCTGATCTTTTACATGTTTCTCTATTTATGAGTTCACATACATTCAGCAATACTGTATGTGATGCAGAGGTCTGCGTGGCTATGCTTTTTTTTTGCAGGGTTGAAGCCATAGTTCTTGTAATTGATTTTCCTAAAGAAATGGTTCATGGGGCAAGAACCCTATTTATGAAAGGCAAAAGTGGTAGATGGCATACATGGACCAGAAATGCCTTTTGTATTTAAAAAGAAAAATAGCAAAAACACAGGAAGTTTAGAATGATCTGTGTGTTATGTGCCAGAGTTTCTCTCAACCGTAGGAACAGGTGCTTCAGCTTAAATCTGTGTTATTTACTCAGTATTTAGCAGGAAAACTAAGTCTAATGAAAAACGAAATAGTCCTTAAAAGCAATCATGGCTGATATTTCCGCAGACTCAGTGCACATAATACACATGCTGTGCGTTCTTCTCATTATAATGTAAGCTTTAGCTAGTTTTAGACTTACTTGGATGTTTTATAATGTTTTCAGTTGGAAGAAGCTGAAAGATTTGCCAAAACAGTTGTTGATCTTGGGGACAAAACAGCAGAGTTCAAAGCAAAAGGCTACTTGGCACTGGGATTGACTTACAGTCTGCAGGCTACTGATGGTAAGATAAGAAAAAACATTCACATTTGGAAATTCCCATGTTACCTAAAAAAGGATACCTAGCAGAATGCTAGACTTAAAATTAAAGCTTCTGTGTGCAACCATTTTTTTTCAGCCCATGTATTAAAACTTCTTCAATGAGCATGTGGAATGAAATCTCTTGATCTTGCATATCACTGATTAAATATATCCTTTTCAGCATCTTTGCGAGGGATGCAAGAGGTCTTGCAGAGGAAGGCTCTTCTTGCATTTCAGAGGTGAGTGGGTGTTAATCTTTTCATTTCATTCTGCTGTATGTAGTGAAAAGCTTTATTATGTGTTAAAAAGAGGGACTTGTAAAAGATTGTGTAATGAGGATTTCACCTCTGGGAGTCTCCCTTCATGAGTACAGGATGTATTTCGTTAGCATTTACTTCATCATTTTCTGTCAGAAATATCTAAATTGATTTCTAGGGATTTCCTTTTATTTCATTTTAAAGACATTTGTGTCGTTCTCTGGTATAAAATATTTGCTCAGAGGAGTATTCTGTTCTGATCTAGAAGGGAAAATGGTATGATGCAAGGTTTCCAGTGATGGTTCAATGTGGTAGTGTTTCTAGAGGAGTTGGTTGCTGATCAGGTTATATAGCAGGCTCTTGCAATTATCTCTGTAGAGGCAGAGCAATAATTGAGGCCCTGCTGCTGTGGATGAGCGGTGAAATGCAGGTAGTAAGGTAGTAAGCTAGGGCGAAAAAGAAAAAATTCTATCTGGAGATTTAACAGCGTAGGCAGTGACAAAGCAAATGCCCCGTCTTCCAAGTGCCTTACACAGAAGTAGTGCTGCTGGGGATGACAGTGGTTCATTCTCAAGAGTTTGACTCTGCAAACGAAATTACAATAAACAGGTGAATGAGAACATCTCTACCGTAATTACAGAAGAAACAAATCTTGATGGCAAAGGTGGCAGAAGTGCTGCAACATCTAAATATGTCTCTCTTTATGTTTATATAGCCTTTGAAAACCCTACTTTGGTGAGATAGGCCTAAATGCTTCACGGAAGCTGATTTGTGCATTAATGTGAAAGCGAAGTCTAGGATTTTTGTTGGTGATTTTGTGTCTGAGGGGACAGAGTTGAAAAAGTGTTTTGCGGGTAACTTTAGAGTGAGGCTTGTATGTATTGGTCTTTCCTTTTTCTGTCTTAATTATTCCTCTGTATGTAAGTGTGTTTTAACATATCTTTGCTCTTCCCGTTCCTTAATGGAACGTCAGCATTCTTTCTCCATGTTGAAACTGAACTTTCTACCTCCTGGTTTATACCTTGGTTCCTCAGACATTCCTCTTACCACTGACTTAATAATCACTGTTTGAAAAATACTGTGCTAACCATTTCTCACCATTTCTACCCATTTGCTACTCTTGAGGTTCTAATAGTGATTTGCTTTCTTCTGCTGATTCTTTGAAGCAGCAAGGGATGAAATGAACCATAGCTTGAAGCTAGTCCATTCCAGTTCAGTGCCTGCTGACTCCACCCTCCAGTTTAGTATAGTGATTCCCAAAATTCGGAGAGTTGTTCCCTGCTATTGATGTGTCTGGAAAATTTTCATTTTCTGAGGTTTGAGGTTGTGTAGCGTTTTGACCACCCGTAAATATGAGGATGCTTTTATAGGTAGCATACTGCTTATTGTGGTAATATTTTATTAGGTTGTTCTAGAAAAATAAGTGGTTTGAGTTAAAAGAGAATAAGCAACACACAGTAGGTTAGGAGAACTATTTTTCAAATTATATTCAGCTTCTTATCACTGTGAGATTACTCTTTCACACTCTCTATTCAAATACTGTTGCTTGGCTGTGTTATGTCATCTTTCACCCAGGAAATTTTCTGTTTCATTCTCTACAGCTGAACAATAAGCCTCTTGATACCTTCTTAACTGTTTGAAGACTTCCTAGCAGCAAATTGTGCCAGCTGAAACCTGAAAACATATCTAGCATGTCTTCAGTGAACCATGACAGATGTCCTTTAGCTACATAGGTTGAGTGGAACTTCAGTTTTGTAGTGATATGGAGCTTTGAAATATTTGTGCTTACTACCAGAATATAAATTTATACACAGAAAGTCTTGGGAACATGAGGATTAATAGCATATGATTTCTATGCATCTTTCTGATGCTTTGGGGTTTTCTTTGTTCTTTTCTTTTTCCAGTTGATACAACCTCCTAGAAACAATGTTTTGTATTTTTAAGTGCATGTTCCAGGGTATTGATGTTAAGTTATATGTTCATCCTTTCTGCTGGCCTTTCTCAGAATGAACTTGTACATAGGCTTTTCATTAAAGTATCTTTCGGAGGTTTTAGTAATGTGCAGAGTATAAGTTTTGAAAACTCTAGTGAATTGCTAATATTGCTGTTAGTGATATTGCTGATATGAGTAGCTTGGACTCTACACAGAATCTTGAATAGAATGGTTTGGCCCTTGAAAAGAACAGAGTTTCTGCATATCAAAAATCCCATAGCTACCTTCTAAGAGAAGGGGAAAAGTATGTTTTGAAAGGTGATTGTTCTGCATATTAACGTTTCCCCACTTGTGTTCATAGAGAGACTCACACCTGATAGATCAGCTGTACTGGAAATACACTTCAATGTGGTTGATAATGTTGCTGGTTCCTTGTGTTGATAACATAGGTATAGGATGTTACCGAAAATTTGTTACCACAGAGCGTATGTTATGCTCAGCATACCAGAGTCATGCCCACTTTCTCTTCCCACATCTTAAAAATAAATGTTTTCCAGGAGGTGGAAGTTGAAATTCTCCGTTCATCTCCTGTACAGTTAGTAAAACAAGCAGCAGTACTGGGCTCAGCATTTTGATCTGCCAAGTTTTTTTTTGTGGTTTTTTTTGTGTTTTTTTTTAATCGCTTACCTAGAGAACCAATTCCTGAAGAAATAGAGGTCCTGAAGAAACACAGTTATGTTTCGGACCCTTGCCTATGCCAGATTTCAAGGCTACTAGTTTGTGATAGTGGCCATTTGAGAAGGTGCTTGTTTTTGCACGGTCTTTGCATGGTGCTGAGGGGGTGTTTGTTTCACTAACTTTTTTTATTTATTTATTTTGGAAGACTTTCAGTGCTTTTCCTGTGGTTGGTGTGAATTGGAGTTTCACAGAACTCACCAAATGGTTGATAGATAGTAACAGCTTTATTCTTTCACTAGCTGAAGCTTGGGTGACTGAACAAGTACTCTCTAAGTTTAAATCTCTTGTTCTCACTTAGTCTTGCTTAATTTGTGAACTTAAATTTAAAAAAGGGCTGGACCATGTTAGGCTCTATATTTGACTCTAATCTCCAATTTAGAGATAAATTTAACAAAATATGAAACTGTATCCTAATAACTTAAACTACTTTGATATGCGTTGAGTGTAGTTGCTAAACTAATGGAGCTCTCTCTTTGGACTTGAGAAGACAGACGTTCATGATGAGTCATATTTTATGCTGCCTTTTACTATAATGCTATGATAAAGAAGCTGTCCGGCCTAGATTTACATTGCTACATAGCAAGGTGCTCTGCTAACTTAATCTCAAAGCAACTCAGAGCCAAGATGTAACTGGCTTCCTAGAAGGCTTAGTATGCGGGACTGAAAATGTGCTTAAACTTTGGCAGTCTGAAGAATGAACAAAACTCTGATCTACTTTGCTGCTACCCTTCTTCTTTGAGTTCTGTGCTTCAGAACCATCCTGGTCAGGGTTGGTGCGATTGCTTGGGTACTTCTCATGCAGATGACATTCTTGTCTTTGAAGGCATGTTGTTTTGTAGGATTTTTTGTTTGGGTTTTTTTTTCCTTTTCTTAGATAATTACATGTCATGTTTGTTTAGGAGTATATTTTAATTGAAGAATCATTTTGTATTGCTCATTTTTAAGATTTATACTGAATTACATAATTTCTATTAAAAATGACATAATTATGTTCTATTGAAAGTGACAGAAAAGTCACTGGAATGAACACCACTTATATCAAAATGTAAGCATACATGTAGTGAAGAGATCTGAATATAGGTACATGAATATATATGCATTTGTGTGTATGTCTAACCTGTAGTAACAGGGGAAAAATTCACTGTTTTTTTTTATTTTGTTTCTGTGTTTTTAAGGGCTCACAGTTTGTCTCCAACAGATCATCTGGCAGCATTTTACTTGGCACTGCAGCTTGCCATATCCAGACAGGTTAGTTGTGTTTTAAAAGTGCAGCCTCACACTGTCATATGAAGATTAGAATTTGTATCTGTTGATGGATACAGATGAAGATTTCTTCAATAAAAACCTCGTTTTCCTTGTGCATATAAGCATATCTATGGAAAAAAACTCCAAAATATTCTCTCTGAACACCTTCAGTCTTGCACACTTCTCCAGAGTTCTGCCACTATATTTCCAGCTCTAGGATTACAACTAAGACATAAGTAATTCAATTTCTTTGTGTCAGCATTTATGTTGCTGTATGGAGAGAAAAAAAAAAAAAGTCAATTTTCACCCTGTTTTTACCTATTACGTGTAATCTCTGCTCAGACTGTTTATCTGGAGAGTGGGACTCTTGAATCTAGTCTTTAATGATCTTGACAGTGCTTAAATCCTGATTATCTGTTAAGATCCCTGCCTTTTCTGAATACTTGTAGGACGTTTGGTTATTGTGAACAAAATTACAAAAATGTGTTTAAGAAAACTGGAAAATATTTTAAAGCTATAAAAGAGATCAGAGCTCAGTCCAACTTGTACAGCTGTTACATTTAAGGGATTTAGGATTCTACCATATATCACATGAATTTGGATCCTGTGGAGCTGCCTTGTATATGTCATGGTAAGCCTTTTCCTGTGTCGTGTTTATTTTAGGAAGTAGTTTTGAGCACAGTAGTTTACATACTCTAGGTGCCTACTTTTCATTACTAATGAGTATCAGAGACCTTGGACTATGTCACATTAGAGTGGAATGGATTGTCACTTTAATAGCACAACATATTTTTCAGTAGCAGGCTATGACTCTGTACTTCTGAATTCCAAACTTCTCATGTTGCTTAATTAAATTTCCTGTTTTTAACATTTAGTGTACTTATTTTGAGCAAAAGCACATGCAGCTGAGGAGATCATGAAACTCCATGCGAAGAAAAGTTACTGTTGTAGTCTATCTGTACATTTTAGTTAATGTATTACAATTAAAATATTTTCAAAATCATATAGAAATACAAACAATACTTGAGAAAGAATAGTAAGTGAATATTTTAAAGGGCTGAAGGGAACTGTTTTAATAAAACTTGTATCTTATTTTCCAAGGCTAATATATTATTTAATTTTTACTGTTCACTGTAGAGCATCAGGTCCATTTTAAACTTCTGAGTAGGGTCTTACAGGTGTCTGTAGAATTCTACATGGTATCCAGGTGAATATTTTGAAAATTTTATGGACGTGCAATCAAGTAATAGGCAATACTTCTAATAGTGGTGCTTTCTTTTTCTGCCCCCCCCCCCCCTTTTTTTTTTTTTTCTAAACAGATACCAGAAGCTTTGGGTTATGTTCGTCAGGCTCTGCAACTACAAGGAGATGATGCCAACTCTCTTCATCTCCTTGCACTCTTGCTATCAGCCCAGAAACACTATCATGATGCTTTGAATATCATTGATATGGCCTTGAGTGAATATCCAGAAAATTTTATGTGAGTGAATGTCATGTTTGCTTTCTACACTTTCTCTCATATTTATTTTTCTTAGATTCTCATCTCATTCATTTCAAGAAGGGGTGGATTTGAAGATTGGTCTGGGGTTTTTTTTCCAACACTCTTCCCCCTGCCCATTTAATGCAAGTCTGCTTTTGATTAAAGGCTTGTTAAATAGTGATTAAGGATTTGGTTTTGGAAGGGAGGCTAGAGCTGGATAGTTGATCTTATTTTGTCTTTTTCTACAGACTCTTTGTTTAGATAATTTCTCCCTGTTGCATGCATTAGAGTATTTTTTCTTTCTTCTGTTTTTATGCAATATTCTAAGAAGGATAAACTGGACTTTACCATTAGCTAGGATAGACTTATCCCATCCTACAGAAAACTCTATGCATATTGTATGGAATCTATTCTGTAAAATACATCATAACAGAGAATATCCTCTTTTGCCTGTATAATAACCAGTCATCTGAAATTGGCTGATAGATAACTAAACAAGTGAACAGGAAAGAAGCACATTTGGTAGATGTTCTCTTGTTGTTTAAGAAAGAAATAATTCTTTGTATTTATTCTTCATGTTAAGTATATCTTAAAATACATTTGGATTTTGTGCTTTTGGAAGGGTGGGTTTTTTAAATTTTTTTCTTATGAAAATCTAATGAAACGCTTCACACCAAAATATCTCGGGGACAGCTTCCATTAACTTCCAATGTTCTGTTCCGATGCTTTACCAACAGTCACTAAGGTTGTAATCCATAACATTACAAATATCATAGATAATTATTTAGACAATTTTTTGAAGTATCTCAACCTTAACTTTTAGATGACTGTATCATAAGTTGTTACTATATCAGCATACCAGAAAAATATGATTCCTTTAAGAATTACTAGTTTGAAAATAGGGATTATAGTGCTTTTCCTTCCTGTTCCTTGACATTTCATGCCTCTTTTTGGCTGTCTATATAAGGTACTGTTGCCTTTTTCCTCATAAATCTGACCAGGACCTCTGTTGGTATTACCTCTCCTCAGAACTCCTGGGGCTCGCAGCCAGTTCTGTGCAACTGCTTTTGTGGCCTTTTGCTGTTTCTCGCTTCCCAATTTATCCACACACGTGTAACTTGTCTCTGTTCTTCTTGAGGGCTTTCACACATGCTTTATGATTTCAGAAGTATCTAGCAGTTCCTCTCCGAAACCTGTCTGTACTTTCCTCAGGTCTGAGGGACCTGTCAGTAAGTCATGGTTTGAGAGGCAATTGAAGTATCAGCTACCTCATTTTATACCCTATTATTGTTAAAAACAAATATGTTCAAAGCACCATGATCCGTCATCTTCTGTCTGTTCTTGGTTCATCTTCTGCCACTTAGTGGCAATGTAAATGACAAAGAAGCAGCTGCTATATCTCTCAGATATCAATAGTCTAGAAGAAGTATTTCTGAAACTGCAGTTCTCCCTGTTGTAATAAGAGAACAAAGGATCATTCAGTAAAATGTTTAAAATTACTCTTGAGCATTCAAAAGGTATTTATGGGTTTTTCAAATACAGTTCATGGCCTTTCTGTACTTGTTTATAATTCCATCTTGTGGTTAAACATGTTGCCTGAGTTGTTTTAAAAAGTACTGATCTTTCTATTTATGTATGTATATTAATCATATGGGTCATAATGGTGGTTTTAAATTGTTAGTCCTGTTGTATAATACAAACACCGTGGTGATACGGTGTACTATGTTACAACCTACTGGTACAGATCCGGGAATTTGAGAGGAATATCTTGGCAGTAGGAGTCGCCATCAGATGTGGCAACAATTGCTGAAGAATCCAAGGTGAAACACAGCTATATGTGTATCTAGACAGTCTTTTAGAGTCTTGTTTTTAGTTCTGTCAGGTTACTTCTAGTTCCCAGAGAAGTCAAGGGTATGATTGAGATTCCTTGTGTGCTCTCTGCAATTGATACTGACAGCCAGCCAGACACAACGGGTCAATAATATAAGTTTGGATTGATTCCTTCATGTAACTGGGTTATTTTTGCAACGATTTATCAGCAAAACCTCAAGTTTCCAATCTGTTCTTGCACACTATATCCGGTGCTCTTGAAACGGTTGACAATGTGTATGTGCATATATATAAAATATAAAACAAAAATGCTTAGTGTATAGTTGACTCTGTTTTCTTATTCTGCAACTTCTGTAAACAGTACAATATCATATTACTTCCTAGCAGACTGGGAAGAGATCCTCTTCTGTTCCTCTAAGGCTTGCTAATTTTTAGATAAACATTTGATTATTTGCCTGTGGTATTTCATTGGCGTTTGTAAACACTTCAAATATCATCATATTTTACGTTTTATCTTTCAGTTATGTGTGCAATCCCAGTAGGCTAAATAGTACAAGACTTTTCTTGGTATTCTCTGTATTTCTGTCAGAATGAATCCATTACCTGAGCCTTATGCAAAATGATACTTTGGTAGCTTTGCAGCATAATAAATCTCTGTACTTGGAAAATATTAAAGTAAAAAATAGGGTTTGTGATTTGTGTTATATCTTATTTATTCTTATTCTTATCCACATACCTCTGAATGCTGTAATTGCATTGCTGCACTGAGTGCTGTCCTGCCCTGTTCACAGCTGTATGTTCTTTTTGTTTTGCTTTTCTTTGAAAAGAATCTAAATTTTCAGAAGTTTATAATACTACATCTTTGTAAAATGCCAGAGGTTGCAAGGAAGTCATGGAATACACTGTGAGTCATGCTGAGAAGTGGATACTTTCCAGCACTCTTGTGTCATAGTCAATTAGTAAATATGTTGCCTGTCAGTTTTTAACCTTTGAAAATCTGATGCATTCCTAGAATTCATGTTCAATATTTGAGGCATACAGCAAGCATACCTTGGTACCTTAAATTAGCGTTAACCTTCCTGCAATATAAAGCTAGAAAGTTGCTGAACAAACATGGCCAACCAGATAATGATTTTGCCCCCTGCACCTCTAGGTCAGTAAGTAGAAAGAAATTCCTCAGAGCCAAAGACTTCTGTCCCTTCATCATCTAGTGGAAGGAGTGGAAGGAATGAGCAAAGATCACATTGTGCTGTTAGCAGCAAGGTATAGCTTTTTCTTTGGATAGAGAGTTGATTGTTCTTCCTTTGTTTGTTATATTGACAGCATAAATATGCAGTCTGCTGTGAGACCTTAAGGGGTATAGGAAAAACTATTGGTGAAAATCTAAGAAACTTCTAAAAGTGAAATAAGTATGTAGTAATGTTTTCCAGAAACAATCACAATGCAGGATATTTGCTGAATATCTTTAGCACTATCATTTCAAACTTTTTGTAAGCTTAAAATGCTAGGTTGTAACCACGCTACTTATAAACAAGTTACCTGTGTTTTTCAGAGCAATACAATCAATCTGCTTTTAAATGCTAGCTAACCTCTGAAGCCTCCTGAAATCTGGGATTGCTTTGATCCAGGGACAACTACATCTCTAGACAAAAAGATTACTGAACAGATTAAGATTACTGAAAAGATTAGGAATACCCTGCTCTGGTGAAATGGGTGGGAGTAAGGTGCCAGCACCAAAAAATCTGAGTAGTTAATCTCAGTCAGGTCGTATTGCATTTGAATTAATCTAAAGTTACACTGTGTTGTCCCCACCTTTCATGAGACAACCTGTCCCTGTAGTAGAAATGTGAAGTTCAGTTCTTCTCCAGCTTGACAGGATTTGAGCCCACAGATGATGCAGCTCAGAGTCCTAACCATCAAACTAGGTGGGAGTCTGGGTGAGATGATCTGTTTCTCCTCTTGAAACAGAAGCAGGCACATGCTGCCCTGAATGCAAAGAGAGTAGGCAGGAAGGAGCCACAATATATCCTAAATTACTAGAGTACTTAACTATGAGGGAGGCTTGAGGTCTTAGCTGCTTGGATTTTCCTTGAATTTTATTTATTTTAATCCAATGATTGCCTACTCTGAATGTATAAGCAGTCCCAGAGGTGTGCATTACAGTCTGAAGTTGTATTCAAGGTGATGCAAGGTAATGGTGGTTGCGTTGCATTGGTTCATATTGGGCTTGTATATCTTGTGCAATATATATAGTACGGTTATATGTGCGATTACCTGAGGAGCCTTATTTACAAACTCCTTTCCATGACTCTCTCTTGTCTTTTTATCTGCTTGTTACGAGGAATCTATATCATAGTGGTCTTTTGAATGATATGAAATCTTGAAACAACACGTCTATCTGTTTCTACTTCATGGTTAGTCCAAAGTAGATTCTCAGTCAAGGGGGACAGAGGTTTCTTAATGAAATACTTATGATATCGTTTTCTTATCTTAGCTGTTTGGGGTTCCCTCATTATTTCAAGTGTTGGGGCACTTAGACAAGTATAAGTGCCTGAAATAAGTGTAATTAGGCAAAAAAAAAAAAAAAATTAATTGCTAATTTTATGCTGAAAATTGAACTGCAATGGATAGCAGTTGACAAGCTTTTGAAGTAGCAGAAGTAGGGAACAGCAGATGGGTTATTTGAGGAGTGCAAGCATGTTATTTTAATGTTAAGTACACTCAAAAAGGAAAGACATATGGTAACAGGTTTGAAGACAACTGAAGACTAAGTTCACAGTTTAAACATTTACATTTGTTGAAGTGTGATGGAAATTTTTTTTCTTCCAAGCATATTTCACAGAAGCATCAGGCCAATATGTCACTCCTCTGAAAATTATTAGATCCTTTCCTTCCTGACCCTCAAGGGCTCCTTTGAGCTACATTAGATTTCCCAGAATTGCAGAGCCTTTTAACATCCCTCTCAGTTCATTGATTAAGAAACTTGTTTCCTTCTGGGAGTTGCCTGGATGGGCATAACAGAAGAGCTGCTTGGTGCATGCAGTGTATGATAGTACATACACTGATATTTTGTGGGATAGGGGTGTATTTATCTATTAAAGGGAATGGACTACGCTATTCTGTTTTCCTAGGGTTGGTTGTAGTTGCACTACAGTGTGTGGTGCTGGTTCAACTTGCACTTTTTTTTTTTCTTCTCCTTGATAAACAGAGCACTGGGAATTATTTGAGGATAGGGCAGTAATATATGCTTGGACAAGTAGTAGTGATCTGCTAGGCTTGCCAAAATCATGTCTTTCAGGTTGGTGTATACATTCTTGTCAACATTTGACAACATGCTTTTTCAAATCCATTCCATTTTGATCCTGTCTGTCTTGGGAGTTAAATGAATTTATTCTCAGGAATTATTTTTCTGTGAGTCATGAAAGTATCAGTTGCTTGTGTTTTTTCTTTTCATGCTGGGATTGGTGGTGTGTGTGTGTGTGTGTGTGTCCCCTTTGGGTTTTGTTACGTGCTTTTACAGAATGGTCCATTAAAAAAAGACATTGTTGGTAGGTAGATACTATTTGATATAACAAACTGGTCATTGGCCTCAGGGTCTTATCCTGAATTATATTTGCTAGGCTGTATATTCTTCTTTGAAACTTGATTGAAAGAGTCCCAGTTTGGGTCATGAGCTGGCTGCCGCAGGGTGTTCAAGGCAGGAAAACAAAAAGTTTTCAAGTATAACTAATTTGTTCTGGCTTTAGTCAGAAACTATCTTCATTATAGTTTACAGATTTACATTTTCTTAAGGACATTGAGTTCATAAGATGGAATACAGCAGACATAAACTCCACCAAAAGTTACAGGACTGACTGCTGCTTTTCCTTGCAAAGAAGCAATGCTATTGCTTTGTGAACAAATATATGGGGAATAATATTTCAAAGGGTGCAGTGGAGGCCATCCAATGAACACCAAGGATACCTATTCATAGTTCCCACAAAATTGTGTTATTTTGGGGCTCAAGGGCTGTTTTTGTTGCACCTTTTGCTTGTTTGGGAGTCAGGCTTCAAATAGCAATCTGAACTGCCTGTTTTTACTTCATCTATGTTTCTGTATATATATGGGCTTCCCACTACGGGGATTCCGTGCAACCAAAGTTGGAGGAGATTACTTCTTATGATTAATATTGGCACTATAGAAATCTGTCACTTTTCCTGAATCACTTGGAACAGGTTTCACATCTTTTGGGTATGTTTGGTGATTGTTTGAGAAACAGTTTAGGAGACTTTTTTTATTAAGTTAAATGATTTTCCAGAGTTTTTACAATAACTAGATTTGGTTGCTTGACCTCCTGTTGCTGGTGTTGGGCATCCAGTGATTCAGTCAATTGGATTTCCTGAAGGAACTGGATTGATGGAAGCAGCTGAAAAAAAAAACCTAAGTAGACATTGCTGATAGTTGTGTTCGGTAACCTCTTCTCATTAATTGTGTCTTGTTAGCTTGCAAATGCAGCTTGGATAATTGAGACTCATTCCTGACTGTTGACACTTTGAACAAAAATGAGAAGCAGATGTGATTAATTGGGAAAGAGGAAACTGGCTTCAGGATAAGGCGAGAGAAATTGATTGGGTAGCAATGTCACAGAAATTCAAAAGAATTCGCCAGGAAATAAGATTAATTTGTTCAGTCATGCAAAAAGTTATTTTGAGGTACTTACAAATGATGATTTCTCATGTTTTCTAATGAACGATTTATATGGTTCCTGATAATAAAACTTTCCTTGAATACTCAAAATGGAGTAGACTGACTGTGCAAGGGTTCACTTTGCAATTGCAGTAGACACATCTATGAATTTCTTTCCATACTTCGCTTATCATGGTGATAGAAGTGATGCACCTAAAATCACTGAATGTGTAAGTAAATCCTTTATAAAACTATACGTATTTCATATTGTATCTAGTTTCATGTTGTCATTCTTCCTGTGGCTTAAATTTTTGCAATTGTGTCATTTTATGTTTTGATGATCATATAGATGTTTTGGAGCTGACTAATGTGAAGCTGTAAGCTTTCTACAGCAAGCATTAAAGGGACAGCTGTCAAAACTGGATGCTCAAATTAATAGAGTTTGAAGCCAAGAGGATCAATTTTTAAAACCCCTGACCTTCTATATATCAGAAGGTGCTAAATTTGCTTTAGTTTTTCTATTAATATAGGTTTAGCTAAAGCATACTTTCCAGAGGACATCCAGTCTTGATAAGACTATATCAAAAACTGGAGAAACCATTGCAGCATGTGGTAGCTTGTTTCAGTGTTTCAGTTGCATTCTTCATTAAGACTGTATTGTTGTTCTTAATTTGAATTGATCCCTTATTTGTTTCCAACCATTGGTTTTTATATCATTCTTTACTAAGCACTCTGTAATACTAGTGACTTCATACTCTGATGGTAGCTTCTGTAATCAGGTCACCTCCAAATGTCCTTTCTGATAAGAATGCCGCCGTACTTGCTGACAGTAGGGTACATTCTCTAGCCTTTCAGTTATCTGTTGCACGGTTGAACTGTAGCTAGTTTTCATCGCATGTAAACAAGAACTGCACAAAATATTTCAGTATCATTTATCACTGCTTTATACAGAGAATCACCTGCATCGTGTCTGTTGGAAAGGATTGTGTTAATTATTTTGAGCGTAATTGCTTCATTGGGGGCTTATATTCAATTACCTCTTTGCTGGCATTCTTACTTGCTTCTTGGTCAGCTATTTCTATGATGCATTTCCACATTAGAGTGCGAAGGCTGTATTTGTTCCTATAGCTATATGCTGGGTTTTTAAAAAGAAATCCAGGCTGAGAGCTATTAAGCCGTGCTGCTGAACAAATTGTTTGGAAAGTTTCCTACTGTGCTGTTACAAGGATCTTTTCATTAGGAGAGTACATTACGCATAAATTAGAGTCCTGTTGGATTCAAGTGGAATTCCTAAGTGAAGGGTCTTAAAGCACTCAGCCCTACCTCCTCCATTTAAAAGAAGCTACAAACTTGCAGACAGTAAACTGTTGTCAGATTCTGGACTGTGAATGAAGTGAACGCTGGGAACTCTAGGACTTTCTTCTAATTTTAACCTTTTTCTTCTAAACCATTTATTTATGAGTAATTACAAGACTGTCAGAAGGGCACTTGCTGATAGTGTGTACTGACTAAGAGAAACTGAATTTGCTAAGGTTTGGCTTCCTCCTACTTCCTCATTTCTTTTATGTCTCCTGTAACAGTTGGACCTTTTTCCTATATATGTAATTGTTGAGTGCAAGAAGTGACTGGCTAACGTTTTATTTAGGAAAGGAGAATAGATGTAGATTCTTTCAAATAATCAGTTTTGAATAATATTTGTTCAAACTTAATTTTATGCGTTCTGCATGCTGCTTTCCCACTTTAATTACTCTGTGGGGTTCATCAGTTAACCTGATTTAATTTACACAAGCAATTGATGCTATGACAGTTTGTTACGGAAATGATATGCAACTGTATGAAGTATGCATGTGAATCTGTTTTACATCAACGTAGTTATTTTTTCCCCTTAAATTCCGATCATATGAAAAGAAGCCTATGTTGTCAGTTAAAAAAAATGTTTTCAGACTTTAATATCTTTCTATAGTGTTACCTTCTGCATCACCCTCTTTGTGATTTTTGTTTTGTTTTGTTAAATACAGGATCGTTGTCAGACTAGTTAGTTTACGATTCACAAGTCATACATTTAGACTTGGTGAGGGCTTTTGTGTTTTTTTTTTTAATTTAATTTTTTTAAAACGTAATGCCTAGGTTTAAAACCAGAACAATTTCTTTTGTATTTTCCTAGCATTCCAGGATTTGAATTTGTGGGATATATCAAATGGACACTTAAATGTGAAACCAAAATGAAATATTATATAACTGCATGGAACTGGTATTTGTCATCTTTCTTTTATGCTCTCATAAGTAACAGGCTATCTATCAGAGTTGATTATATATAAAGTTTAGTCTTATATTTAAGCTATTGTAGAAATTAATGTGTTTGTCAGGGAGCCCAAGCTATTGTTTGACACTTTGTGTGGCTTGTTTATTGGTTGTTACCATACTGATGGGACTCCCACTATATTAATTACTTTCCTACCATCTTTTAATAATTGATTATCATGTAAAAATACTGTTAGCTGAAGTTAGAAATGCAAACTGTTAAATTACTTTAAAAGGTTCTCTTAAAACTTTACTCAAAAAAAGGTTAAAAGGTTCTCTTAAAACTTTACTCTCTTAAAAGTTTACTCAAAGTAGGTTAAACAAAAACAAAGGTAGCTGCTTTTTTAATCTTGCATTGTAAACAAGTGGATTTGGTGCATCCTTTTAAATTTTAGCTTCTTCAAGGGGGATAGCTGCTCACTGTTGTGAAGGGTATGCTTAGCTTGACCTCACTGCATAGAAGAGTCCTTAAAGGGTTCTCACCAAGGCTTTTGGTGTGTTATGCTGAAGGACGAATATTTTTCAAAGCACATACCTTCAGTGTTATGCACAGCTCTTTCTTATGTTCTTCAAGCCCTGAACAATGTAAATAATTTATATAATAATAATGTCGTTTACTCCTAATCCTAACTGAAAATAGAGCATTCTGTTCAGTTTTGATTAGGATATGGGGATATGGCCCCTTCAGAAGTAGTCTAGTGGAATTAAAAGTTTGCTGTAGAAGGTTTCTTAGTCTGAGGGACTTTAGGGAGATTCCTGATTACCGCTGCATAGAATGACACTGCTCTAGCAGGCAGAGCTGGTGGAAGAATGATAGATAGCATGTCATATTGCCAGATTTGAAGAAAGAATTGGGGAATGAAAGGCAGGTCTCTTCCATGCAGTAGTGTGTGCAATGCAGATATCTAGCTGTGGCTAATCCAAGCTGGTGTGCTCATACGGTGCACAGCAACTCGTGAAAATTGCTTACTTGATTCCCAAAAGCAAAGCAGCTGGTTTTAAAGTGACACCCAAGGTGAGCAATACCTGTTCACTGAAAGAACTAAGGGTTCTCAATACTAATAGCGTTACTTGTCGCATAGCAGAGCTTGGTCTTCACTACTTTGAATTTTTGCTTCATTCTACAGAATAGAAGTATCCTTAATAACTTAAGCCAGTATTGGACAAATTAACTCCTCTTGGTCTCCTGACTTTAGAAGAGTGTTGCTGTGGAGGGGAATTGGTGGTAATAGCATCTGGGTATTTTATTTCAAAAAGTGAAACAGGCTGGCTGAGAAGGAGGCATAATTAAGACAGTGATTTTTACTTTGCAGATTCACAAGCTCTTAACTATGCTACAAATTACACTGGTTGGCTGGTAGGGAAAGCTTCAGATCATGATGTAATAGCGTAATCAATGATGCAACTGATGAGGAAATAGAGCACTAGCAAGAACCTCGGAAGTCACAAGGCTCCATTATTACAGTTGTCCTATCTGTAATACTTTTCATGAACTTATCGGCTGTATTTTAAGAACAGTTAGGTTATTTGCTCCACCTCTTCTGCACTCTATCCAAAACAAGCTGTGAGGAAGCAGTCTTTTCTACAATTTCATTTATAATCTTGAGACCTAATTTCCACCCTTAACGTTTTAATAGTCTGTATGGCCTTTATATGTACTCGTTTTTGTGGAAACATTATCCTCTAGATAAATTGTTCTTTTCCCTTCATGGTGCTTGTCTCATCTGTATTTATAGATAGAATTTGTACCTCTTCTTGGCTTTTTTTTTTTTGCTAGACTGACTAAATGAAGTATTTTTCATACTCTGCAGTCTCCAGTCAGCTGATCACCCTCGCAGCCTTTCTCGGCAGCTGCTCCAATTTGAAATTTCTCGTGTGTGTGTTTTTAACTGTTATAATGAGAATTATGTGTAACATTCCAGATGTGGTCTCACCGGGGTATTGTACAATGGCACTGTCTCTTTCTCTTTCTGCTCCAATGAGTACGTTCCAGAATTGCATCTGCCCTCTTCACAGCTGTCTCACCTTGATGAACCTGGCTGTTAGGCAGCTCTGGTTTGGAGTAACTGTTACACAGGTTGTTGGGTACAATCTCTTTATTAAACTTGAACTGTAACCCACTTTTCCATTAACAATGTTATCTTTCATTTTTTGTATGCTATTTTTGTATAAATTTTTCCATGTTATTAAGATTGTATATATTCACCTGTGCCTTCTCTCTTGAAAAAAACATTGGCAATATAGTTGCTGTTCCCTAGTCATTACAGAAGTGATATTTTGTTTAAAGTTTTTACTTTAGAAAGGACAATCTTATGTTTCACTTTTTCCATAATTCTGAGAAATTGATTCTTTTTGACTGCATTAACTTTAGTCACTTTTAAAGTGTTCCTGTTCTCCATTTGTCATTGTTTTCATATCTGAGACAACATAGATAAGGATTATGGTGGAGGTTGGGGGTTCATTCCTGAATATCCTTAATCTTCATGCCTTTGTCCCTGTTTAGTATACACATTTTCTTTTTTTTTCCTACTTAGGTGCAAAAAAGCCTTTAAAGACTGTAACTTTTTTGTATAATAACCTGTTCAGGTATAGTTCAGCTTTACTTTTTACTATGTACCTAAGATGCAGCTTTCTGTGCTGATTTTATTTTCTCTTCTCTCTCCTCTCTGTTTCCCTGCTATTCTTGATAGGATCTCTGCATGTTTCTGATGTCTTACTTGCACAATGTTATCAGTCATTGGCTTGTCAAACATCGAGTTTTACCCCTTCAACTTGAGACCTCTTCATCCTTAAACGTTTTAGCATCTTTGTGTTAAATGCCAGGCTCCTGCTGTATCTCAGATGTCTTTGCTAGCCTTCGCTATCAAATTATTTGGGTGTATGCTGCTGAAAGTCAAAGACCTGGTTATAAACCTGTTTGGGATTTTTCATTCTTTATTTAAATAAAAATCCAGTAATATATGGATTAGGTTATGAGCAGCTGTTTTATAATGTCCTCATTAGTTAGTGAGAACAGTCTTGAAGTAATGGAGTAATTTGCTGCTTCAGTAGCTATTTCATAAATTTATCAGCTATTAGCTCTGAGAATAACTAAGCCCTTCCACTTAAGAGTTTGATTTCTTCTCCATTTTGTGTCTGGGTAATTAGTCTCCTAAAATGATACAATTCACTTTATCTAACGTTAAAGATCTGCATCGATATCAAACACTGATGCTGGAACAAATGCCCCATTAGTCTAATGTCTTTAACAGAACCTGTTTTACCTACTTCCCTTCCCCAAAGGATTTGACCCAAACAGATTTCTGTTCTTGTTATCCGTTATATTTATCCCAGTTTGACACATCGCTGACACATATTGTTCTACTCTTCATTTCTATTTTGAATATTGTATGTTCCTCAGTACTTGCATTCTTAGTCATGAGCGCTGTCCCACCATGCTGTGGTTACTCTGTCATGTTTTGTCTTGCACTGTGTACCAGTAATTTAAACCTCTGACTCTTACAGACACAACCGGATAATTTGTGATCCTCATAAAATGTACAGCTGGATTTTCATCATCCTGTCTCTTGGTAGTTTTTATCCATTCTTCACCATTTTTAATAGTGTATTAAAAACAGGTGTGAAAATGTCCCTGTAAAGTTTAAAATTCTCTGTGTCAGTAATGCAGGCTGTATTCCAGAAGAGTTGTTTCCATAGATGCTTGAAGCCGACCTTTCAGAAAATTGTTTTTCAGATGATCTACCTCATGGTTTCTAAAACCTTCCTGATAATACTTGTCCCTGAGCTGCTTGTTTATCTTGTTATGAACTTGTACCTCCAGCCATATTTCAGGGGAACTTGGAAGAATTAAGTTAATTTGGGAGACCTGTTTGTCACATGGTGTTCCTCCTGCCCATTGCCTCCTTCCTCTTTCTTCCCTTCCTTCCCCCATTTGTTAAGTAAATGTTTAGTTGGCATGTTTTCATTTAGTTACTAACGTCCCATCTCAGTTTTCTGAAGTGTCTTAGTTATTTTGTAATTTATAGTCAAAATATTTCTTGGACTCAGGGAAACTGCTCTGTATGGCTTTATAAATGCAACCTTTTCTATTCAAAAGATTATTTTTGGTTTAGTGCAGATAATCCCACACCAGTGTACACTTTTTTTTTCCCCATTAGATACAATTGCGTAGCCTTTCTTTATTAGAATTATGAATATTTTTCCATCATACTTTGTTTATTGCTTGCATTTTGGGAAACGTGCAACCATCCAGTCCCCTTGATTGCTGTAATGCATAAGAAACGGTATAAATGCATAAGAACATATGCAAAGAAATGCATAAGGAATGATGTTGCATATGTACCAAGTGCATCCAAAAGCATCAAACTCTGATGTGTTGCTTTAATTCTTACAAGTATGTTTGTCTTCTGCTATCTTGCCCTTGAATCCTGCACTAGTAGTCCAGGTTCTTACATTTTTGTTGCACAGATCCCTGCTATTTTGTGCACGTGTGTAAGTAATTTTGTAATAATCAAATCCCCTCCCTTTCTATCTCCTGCTTATTTTTTCTTTTAGCTCTTGCATGCTGCATCTTAGTGATTTACTGACCCTATGCCTTCTCTCTGCTACAAAATTCCTGAAAGTTTTAAATGCTTCAAGACTGTTAATGTAAATTCAGTCTATCTGTAAACTGTACATAGTAAGGTATATATACTATGATTATATTATTTCTAGACTGACTTGTAAATTCAGTGCTTCTGAATTTATTATGTTCCATAACTTTTGTAAAGTACTTTATGATCACAGATTTTAAAAAATTAAACTTCTACAGGCTCTTCAAACTGTAAGAAGTACTCTCTTCTTTTTATATTCAGAGAAACAGGAAAAGGGATTGTATGAGGTAGATTCCTGTGATTTTTGGGTTTGGGTTTTGATGCCTAGGTCTTGTTGTTTGGGGGGCGTGTGTGTGTGTGTGTTAAGGGTAGAATAGATGTAGTAGTGTGAGGGGAGGAGGATGTTCTTTGTCATTTTTCCTTCTCTCTTGAATAAAAATTATGGATAGACAGACCTGGACATTTTTCTTCCAGTGATATAGTCACAGTTAAACAAATATCTAGAGGACCGCTCTGCCAAATGAAATATGACTTTAAATTATCTATATAGTTCCCTGTATATTCAAATCTGATTTACTGATAGGAAGAAAGCTAAACTAGTGTAACCTGTTACTCAGTTCTGCATTCCTCCAAGACATCAGGTGAGACTCCATATGACCTTATTTACCTTGCTTATCCACGGGTGCTCATTCTCTTAAACTAACTCAGCAACCTGCCTTTCATTTGCTCCTCAGTCCCACCAACACACACATTGTACAATTACGGTAGTGTGATTCATTTTTAGATTTACATGCTGGGTAGTTTCTGCAGAGAACATTCAGTGCAACACTAAAGCTTTAGCTACTGTAACTTGCTGAGGCACTTGATGTCATTTCTTATTCTTGAGAAAACCCTCTGGCAGTTTGCAGTTACTATTAGCAGCCTTGAAGTTTGTATTTGGGATAAGAAAGTTCTGAGCTTTCACACATGCCCACCCTCTACACCCTTCTCAGTCTTCCCACACAAACCATATGACCAATCATATAAATTTTTCACTTAGGATGATTAAGGTTGCACTGGAATAAAATGCCAAAGTACACCTGGGTTTAAAAACAGAAAGTAGGCTAACAGTTTTATATGCATCCTCTCCTCCTGCTTTGTGCTCTTTAATCTTGCAATTTACTAAAAATTGCTTTTAAATTAGTATTTTTCCAACGTATTATCTGTTCCCAGGTGCTGTGACTCCTATAAATGTGCATACTGATTGACTAGCTCCTTTATTGTTGCATTGCATTTATATTCTTTAATTATCCAGGAAGGTGTATAAGTTAATCTCTGTGGAGAACCTTCTACTGATACATGGAATGTAAAAGGAACACGCAGGTGTCATCTTATGAGGCTATGCACTTTATTTGTCTTGCTGTCATTAGAAACATCAACTTTGAAATCAGAATTAATTTATAGTGGCTTCCGGCAAACGTGTTTGCTTCCATTATGAATAGTTTCCTGCATATTTGATGAATGATGTGCTTTCTTCAGGTTGTCACTTGTAAATGTTCAAAATGTTCAAAATTCAAATCAAACACCAATTTTAGTGCCTGCTGATGGCAACATAATGTAGATTGGAGCTACATTTTCTTGTTGACCTTACCAATGCTGACTACCTCCCATGAATCTATCTGGTCTAGTGGTATCTTTTTCAGTAGAGCCTCTTTCATTTCCTATAATAGAAGTTGATATTATAGGGAAGTAACTTGCATTCAGTACTGAGTTGTTTTCTTTCGTGAGTTATATGTTAGATAACTATCATCTGAGACAGTTAATGGCAAATACTGTCCTTTCTCATAAAAGTAGTAAAGATTTTCTTCAGTGAAGACATCTCTTTTATCTTTAACATACAAAGTACTGTTTTTAGTGGTCCCGCTGATTTTGCTAAGCTATATTGTCTTGGTTAACTTTAAAAAAAAAAAAAAAAAAAAAAAAGTTAAAAAATCTGTCAACTATTGTTTCTGTCCAGTTGAAAAGGCCATCTTGTAAAAAGCACTGTTACTTTGATGACGTTAGATATTTGACTTTATTGTAATTACTTCATGAAACAATTATTTAAAATAACACTGTCTTTGAAGTTACATTTTCTCCAGTTTGGTGTGATGTTGGCTGTCTTTAAAAATGTTTTGCTTGAATTGGGATCTCTTTTCTTTCTCTTTTAATTTCTTTTCCCTTTTCACTAGATTACTGTTTACAAAAGTCAAATTGGAGTCCCTGTGCAGAGGCCCAGATGAAGCACTCCTTACCTGTAAACACATGCTCCAGATTTGGAAATCCTGCTACAATCTCACTAACCCAAGGTAAGATGCTGTAGAATTCTAGGCTGCTCGATACCTTGCTCAGTAGCCTTTCAGGACAATATTAGGTCAGCAGTCCTGCTTTTACTTGGTCTGGTATTTCGTATGAACAAAACAATCCTCTGGGAATCTGGAGACTGAAGTGCAGAGATACCAGTTGATGGACATGCAGAAACTACCCAGAGTTCTGTGAAGTAAGGTACGCCAAAGCTAATAAACTCTGCAGTGATGAGGGCTGATTACAGAGATTGGGTAACTCTGCCATTGTCCTTGATGGGGCTCAATGTGCTGGTATTGTCTTGTTTTTTTTCCCCAATCTGGGTTATAGAGCCTTTTATATTGGCTTGTGGAGAGATTACTGTAGTAGAAATTTAGTTCAAGGACTCACGAAATAAAATGAAGGAGGACTAGACGTTAATTAAGACTATAGAAACATCAGAGGTCACATGGATAAATATGATGTGCTTGCAAAGTCAGCATGGCTTTTTTTTTTTGAAGGGAGGTCTTGCTTAGGAATCTATTTAGGTTCTTCAAAGGCATTAGCAAGTATGTGGATACATTGATATAGTTCTATTTGGGTTTCCAAAATGCTTCCGTGAAGGTCCTTTGCCATATAAGTTTAGATAAGCTGTGAAATAAATGGGAAGGCTGCTTTGCAGAAATCCATGCTGGTACTATTCAACACGTTTATCAAGTACCTGGAGAAGAAGACAGGCAGAATTTCCTGCTATCTGGTTGTCCGAAGGCTTGACAGTTTCTGGAGAAGGGATGCTGCAGCAGAAGAGCTTTGTACCAGGTGGCATCAGATACCTGTATAGCAGTATGATGAACATTATCTGTTCAGTTTTTGCTGATCTCAGTTTTGCTGATCTCAGTTATGTAAACGCATGGATCTCTCTGAGAAGACTGAGAGAGTTGGCCTAATGGCCAAAGAGGGAAAATTGCTTCTCTCCTTAGCGAGCTACCGAGCAGTTCAGAGCAGGGAAGTTCAGAGGACGTGGCAGGAAAAGCCTGGGACGGGACCGAGTCAGTCACAGCGCGTTGAGAGAGACTGATGCTGTGCTGTGGAGCAGGGAGCAGGACTCGGGGGTTATAGAAAGCAAGTACGTCAGCAACCAGAAAGGTGTGAGCTGAATTATTTTCAACTCAAAGTTACTGAACTAGCAGCAGGGACCTGGGAGAGAATTTCTCTTCTAACTTAGTGGGTGGTGGTTTATTTTAGTTGGCTGGTTGTGTGTATGGGGAGGGGGGTGTAAGAGTTTATTGTCAGAATGCTGTGCTGTGCCGAATAGTTACCATTTCTGTGTAAGCTTAATTTCAGTGAGGCTTTGCATGTACTTCAGCACAACTTTTCACTTTCCGTCTCTGCTGTTACATCCTCTACACAGATCAGGGCTCTAATCATTACTTGTCATTACTTTTTTTTTCCACATGGCTTATCACATGGCTTGTCATTACTTTTTGTTGTTGTTGTGTTAAGAGCTACTGTGCCATGTTAAATACACATTAAGTAATGCTTCCTTCAGACATCAGCAGTGACTGTGAAAACTTACTCTTGTCTGTGTCAGCTTCTAACAGCAGTGTTTGCTAACTCTCATGTCAGTGTTCTTCAAGAACATCTAAGTGGAAAAATTAATGAGCACTGCTTTGCATCTGATAGTTTTTACTGCTTTTTTATCTTGACATTTAAAGCTTTTCTTGAAGTTCTGGTTTACAGTAACAAATTAAAATCAAATTAGGAATGGAATGGACAGGAGCTGTGGATAAGTGTCATGATGGAAGGAGACAGGTTTCATGAATCACACATTCAGAGTTATGTCAATCAGTGGATACGGATACCAAGCTGTAACCTTTCTTTGGATGGTCCATGTGAAATTTAAGGGCTGAATACCTTCATATTGTATCATGGTGATCCAGATGTGTCTGACTGGGATAACAATTATCACTTAGACCTGAAATCTGACTGGAAAGTTCTATTCACCCAACTGCACTCCAGATGTAGTGAAGAATGATGATGCAGGATTGTTGTGAAAACTTAAATTTTCCAACCTCTGTAATTTTAACACATACTTCATTTTGTTGGAAAGCACCATTTGAAAATTGTCTCCCACTGGAAATAACTGAAGCTTTTTTTAATAGTTCTTTAAGCCAATAATAAAAGATCTTTTAATCATTTGAAACCTTTCTACAATGTTGTTTTTTCAAAGATTTAAGTATCCTTTATACTTATTTGAAACATCTTTTTCTATTCTGATTTAGACTGAAAACTAATTTTGATGTATCATTTTCCCAATGAGATAAGAACTCACTTTTTTGATAAGCTGTGTTTTATGTTAAATATTTCTTCTTGCAATTAATCAGATTTTATGGAGTAAACTTGAGTTCAGTGTCCTCAATAATCTTATCATAATGAAAATAGATTATCTATAACTAGATATACCACATAAAGTAAGTGCTAAATGCAACACTGTGCCTTACCTTTGTTCAGCTGATTTAGAACAATTTTCTTTTTATCTTTAATTGGCATACAAACATTTTCCTCGTGAGATGGTTAATATGAATTTAAAACTTATTTTGTGGTGCAAGGCTTGGAAAGTTTAAATGTTTATCTTCAGCCTGCTGCTTGAAGTTCATGGGAAAATAGTTCAATTCTTTTCCAGTTCTTAGTTTGCATTAGGAAAACAGAACAAACCACAATGCGAGTGCTGTGCTCAGAAGATACTTATGCTAAGCCTGGCTCTCCTTGTCAGCAACATTTGGCATGTTATTGCTTGTGGATTGAGGAAGTAATTAATACAGCGGTTACCAGAAAATATGCACCAACTGATGTAACAGCTATAGCTGATAGTGTGTGTCCCAGAAAGTTCCCTTCCATTTCCTGTGGATTTCTATAATGGCATCATTTTGTAAGGAAATCAGTCATGCAATAATGTTAGGGTAATGTAAAATTTTATTTATACCGTTTTAGTAACAGCTGTACAAAGAGAGGAAGTTGTTTCACTGGTTTTTGAAGTGTGCAACTATAAAGAGTTGCTGAAAGGCTTCTTGCCCTTCTCTCAGTTCAAATTTGGAAGGAGGGGATTTTAAAATTAAGGCAAATGGAAAGATGTACTGAATTCCAGTCTTGCAGTTTACATTCAAGTCTCTCAGCCTTTAATTTAAGCTAGGAATTTTGTGGAGTTTTTTCTCTTTGTTGAGAATCAGACAAACGTTTGCACTCTGCTAAGTTGGGCTAACAACCCAATTGCTTTAAAGCTTAATTATTTTTAAGTTTGTGGGGTGCTTTTTTTTAAATGAGGTTTTTAAAAAACTATTAATTGATAGTGAATAGTACCAGACTTACAATCCTAAAAATGAAATTACTGTGTTAACCATAGAATGTTAAAGAAGGAGTGTCCATATGTGCTTCCTCACACTGTTCTGTCAATGTGTCTCAATACTCGCCTCATCTTAAGGAGAAGGAGCACTTAGTTCTTCAGTCCCTGTTCTTCTGCTGAATCTTTAATAGTCTTTGTAGGAGCAATTAGTTTTTCAGCAAGTATATCAACAAGAAGCCTGAGGGACAGATACTGAGTTACAACTGAAGTAGAAATTAAGTGCATTTGTCCACAGGAGCAATCAGTGAAAACCACTGCTACTGCTTAGGTTTCTGAGGTGTTGGAAGTGTTCAAAATGTTCCTATTGTGCTGTTAGGATCAAATTCAACGTTAGGCAGTTAATACTGTGTGTCTATTAAAAAAAAACCCCCCCAAACCACCACAACAACAACACCCCCCCCCAAAAAAAAAAAAAAAAAAAAACAAACAAAAAAAAAAACCAAAACAAAACAACAAACCAAACCCCAAAACTCTAGAGATAAAAGTGATGCCTTTTTATCTGAAATGTAGTTATGGCATCTTTATAACTTCTTTACCTAAAATTAGATGTCCTGAATTTAGTGTTTCTCTTCAGTCTGGGAAAAGTGTGGATTTTCAAACTTACATCTGCCATCTCAGCTTACTGTGAGAGCTGTACCTCATATTATATAAAAGTTTAAGGTACAATAAATCCCTCTGTAAAGTTGTTAGGCTTTTAATTTGATTCATAGCTGTATTCCCTTCGTGGTTGTATTAATTATGAAAACAGAATTGCTGAAGTAAATATGGATTTAGTTTTGCTCAGCTTAATTCTGTTATAAATGCAGCTGGCTTAATGCACTGTGAGTGGTTAGTGGTGCTTGGTACTAAATTTGTTCATAGCAAGAACTTTTATAGCAAGAACCTTTGTGGGAGGAGGGCAGCATGCAACTTGTATGTCAGTATATAATTTTATATTTTAATAGCTTACAATTTCTATACTTCATTACAGTGATTCCGGACGTGGGAGCAGCCTGTTAGACAGAGCTATTGCTGATAGACGACAGCTTAATACAATTACATTACCAGATTTCAGTGATCCTGAAACCGGTAAGAACTGCATTTGAACAATAAAATAGGTAAAATGGTCTGTCCACAGCTAGATTTTTGCATTAGTTTTTTGGTTTTATTTTGCAAAATTAAATTATAATTTCACTGTTGTCATATAAGTGGAAATAGACATTGTGCAATATAAGATTTTTTTCTTTTTTATTTATGAAATACTTGCCGGCCACGTTCTCTGTAAATTAAAATACCTATAGTATGGATCTTGCTGAGCGTAGCGGTATTTTCTTATGCAAGGGCTAAAAATTAGTATGCTGAACTAGCCTATTTGCCAAAGTCCTATACTTCTCTGTCCATTCGGTATTTGTACATATTTTCTTTTTAAAAGGCAAATCAGAAAAATTTCAGAAAACTTTTAATCTCAAAAAACCGGAAGACATTGTTGCTAATTAAATTCATTAAAATCTCTAATATATATTAAAATATAATTACATGGGTGGGTTGGCTTACTGTAGACATAGCTTTGACGTTATAAGCAAAATTTATTTATTACAAATCATATATGCTGCGGTATTTTGAGATACATATCAAAAAATGTGGTGCACAGGTGCACTACATAAAAGCTAAGTTTGTTACATGTTAGTAAGCATTTACAATATGTAATTTGCCTATTTTAATATGTTCAGTTATCACAATGCAAATTGATATACCTTAAAAGTCATATAGCCAAAAAGCAGGTGAGCCATGCAGTCTGTGAAAATTGCAGAAGGAATTACCATGATGATGTTAGTTCCAAAAACCTTTACAGTATGTTACTTGCGTTCTAAATATTGAGAGTTTTCTGTTTCCTGGGGTTTATCTCAAAACTGTAGCATGCTTGTCCTGGCACCTTTCAGATGTGAATTTCTTCTTAATCACACTTTGACACAAACAGCTTATGGGAAAGTTTGCCAGCCTATGAATTAGAATACACTGACCCATAAATTAAGATACATTGAAATGTGTAATGTATCTCTTTGTTTAATATCAGAATTGTACAGTAGAGAAAAATCCAATTTTGATATTTAACTTCTGAAAGTTAAAGTTGGATCGAATGTTCACTCAATTTTGAAATCGTGTACGTAAATAGAAAGTGTTCTGTGCTTGCTATAGTGGCAAACAGTTTTCATTACAAAGATCAGGTCACCTGATTTCAAAGAATTGCAATATGATATGGTCTGAAGTATGGCATAATTTAGCTTGCTCTGCCCCTAATGTGGAATTTTCTGTCTTCTTATATTCGTATAATTAAGATGTAGAAGATATCATTATATCATTCTGTAATGATCATTCTGTATTCTAGTCTAGCTCATTGTTTCATTTTAAGGACATAACTAGATTTTAAAGGTTTCATATACCTATGTAGATAGACAAAGGTATAGCTAATTTATTTTATGCCTTCAGAAAAGGCTGGGGGGGGGGGGTGTTGTGAGAGTTTTTTTGTGGTTAGCTGTGGTTTTTTGTTCGTTTTTCCCCATGGGGACACAAAGCTCTTGATCTACACCTTTGGGATGTCCTATTTTATAACTACCACACTTGAGAGCATAATGAATTGGTGCTTTTTAAAGACTGCATATTCCTCGACACTTTTAAGTAAAGATGAACCCTCATCCAGTGAGCTTTTCAAGAAGCTTGCCCCAGATTCAATCCTGCAGCTAATATCTTGATTGGAAAACAGGATCTATGCATACATTCTGATTTTTCTTTTTCCAATTTTCAAGTTCCAGTTTGTCTTTTTTTCTGAATCTCAGCTGTGTTGTTAGAGCTTATCTCTATTGTCAAGGAGGGAAATTAAAAATATGCGGTCCCTTTTTGATTATTTTTCTTACAAAAGGTAATTGTGGAGGATAGGTTGGGGATGTGTCTTTTTTTTTTTTTTTTTTCTGTTTTTTGGGGGGGTGGGGGTTGGGGTTGTATTTTGTTCAGGTTTTTTTTTTTTAGCTGTTAATTTTAGCAGAAGAAATCTTGTTGCAATGCCAATACTCAAATTCTGGTAAGGACTAGAGCGTTGTCATCTACTGTATCTATACAGTAGTATACATATAAAAGCTCCATATCCAAATTTTGTCCAAAATTCTTCATCCAGAAGATGTATATAAAAATTTTGCATAAATTAAAAGGTTATGGTACTATAAGAATAAAAGAAGTCAAGCTTGTCATAGTGTTTGAGTGAGAAAACTTTAAGCAGACTGTCAAAAAACCATTGTTCGCAAAAGGTAGATGACAGAAACAATAGATGGTCGAGATACTAGACCTTTATAGGGTGAAAGAGCTCATGGGCAAATTCTGTGGATCCCCGGTGTTTAGAAATGCAGAAGGAATTTGACATTTAAATAAATAAACCAATGTTAAAATAGGGGTATGCAGGAAAGGTATTGCGGAAAATCCTCTTAGGACAGAAATGTTTGCTGCCCTCCTCTTTATACAGTATAATGCTACCATGTGTATGCATTTATGTGTGTGTAAACACATGAACATTTGGAACTTCTCCCCTTCCTAACTTTGCTTGCCACATATGATGATCCCCTTTGCCTGTCTAGTCTGAGTTCGGCCAATCTGAGTACCAAGAAACGGGAGGTAAAATTCAAATCTGAAGTCTTACATACTTGCAATTTGAATTTTAAAATCTGTTAAAAAACATACATCTAGCTGTAATGGGTGTAAACCATTCTTTTTCTTAGATGTATCAATTAAGCAGAAGTTGAAATTTGAAAAAAAAAAAAATCTTAAAATCAGTTTTATATAGAGCTCTTACCAATCCCATAATCAGAAATGATTAAATGATTCAAGTTTAAATTAGTGTAACCTTTGAAGTATAAAAAGAGTGTATTGTGGATTTCTTACAAGGCTAGACTGTTAATTCTAATGTCCTGATCAATAACTGTGGCAAATCTACTTTAAGTTTGCCTTCTATTTCAGCTGGTTTGCTATGAGTGGCATGCACCCATATTTGTATATGTTGATGAAGGAAATAAATATGGAGGAAGAAAAAAAAGTTTTGATGAATCAATCACTGAAGTAAAATCTCACAGGGAGGCAGGCACGTTAGCTATCCAAAGATAGATACGCATATGCAAATCACTTGAGACTCAGTTGGCTATTTTGGTTAAGGTAAGTTGCGCTCAATCTTATAAAAACAGATTATTCAATTTGTTGTGTGTTGGTTGCAGTCCACTGAGTTTATCATAGGAAGAAAGAATAGTAGCTGAGTTTTAAAATTTGGTCTTTATTTCCCCTTAAATATATTTTACAAATTTATGCATTAGAACATAGGGAAAAAAATCTTTAATTTGTTTTTTTTTTAATCTAGCTTAGTATGGAAGGGAGAGTACATGAGAGTATGGGGAAATTTTTTTTTTGTGTTGCTTTCAGAAGTGATATTTATTTTATGTAGAAACCATTTCCATCTTACTGAATGGTGAAATAAATGCTTTGCATTTTTTGGCATCCATGAGTCCATTAAACTCTGTTCTTGGATCTTTTTTCTTTCCCACCCCCCACACCCTTATCATTCTCTTTGTTTCGCTTTTTAGCCTCTGATACTTCCTCATCTTCTCTCTCAAGAACAGAGTCTCCTCTCCAACTGTTTGTATCTTCTCATCTTCCTCATCCTCATCCTAAACCAGATACCTTTGTCTGGCCCCATGCAGCCTCTCCATACTGTGACCAAGTTCCTGAGCCCTGTACACCTTCTCGCTGTAAATTGGTTTTCTCTTCCTGATGGGCGTGTTAGTTTGTGCTGTATTTTTCTGATAATCTTCATAACTGATAAACCGTGTTTAAACAGTTTAAGTTTCAACAGAGTGTCAGTGAAATCTGGCCTTTAAGATGCAATTCATTAAATACTGAGTGGGTTTTAAGAGTTTCATCAGAATAGACTGTTTTATTGATCCCCAAAGAGGTAAAGTTAGATATATTTAATACTCTGTTCATGTGACTGTTACAGAAAAGGATAGGTGTTTGGTAAAAGAGGTTACTGGCCAAGACTGCTTTGTAGCATTATTATTATTATTATTATTATTATTATATTATTTCAATTGCTGGCATCTTTTGTGTAGCAAGACTCTCCTTTCCACAGAATTTCCTTCTTATCTGTACAGTTTTTAATGACTTAACTTCAGAAAGCCTTAGCTAATTGCATCCAAAACCTTCCCTGAAAATTCACATGAAGGAAGAAATTGCCTAAATATCAGTGTGTATTTTCATATTGCAGGTAGGGCATATTGGAATCATTCAGAGGTATTAGAGCACTGAAAATTGGCATTATGCTGTTTCAAGTCAAGAGCTGTTCTGTTCATTGAAATGATGCCAATTTAAACATGCTGTAAGATCAATTCAATGTTGTTTGAATACAAACTGTACAGTAATGCTGCCAGAGTAGTTCAGGTGGCAGGGTAAAATCAACATAGTTTTCCAGCCATTTCTTTTTAACTCCTTTTCATTTCTATTAAATTGTCCTTCACTCACAGCTTTATGCATAGCGCTGTTTTTGTCACTGCATTTACTATAATCTAATCTTAAGAAATTCATTTTTGACACCTAGCCTTTAACCGATATCATGTCAAAGATATTAATTCCTAACAAAATGTAGAAGACAAATCTTTGAATATTAGCAAAATTCACTTGTTAAAACAGCTGACATGAGACCAGAGTTCTGAAAACACTAGCTCATATGTAAGCCTGTAGCTGGAAATTAAGGAAAGCACTTCCTTTAGTCTCCAGGAAATCTGTCCCTTACAGAAGTTTAACTAGTTGAAGTCTGACTTTCTTCTTGAAGCATTTGAATAGCAGATTGGTTGGTATTACAGGTTTGGGTGTCGTTGAGTTGAACTTGCTCAGACCTATTCTATAAAGAGTACATCCAAGTTAGCATTAAATTACTTGTTCTTTGCAGAGCTACAAGTTATTAAGAACCCACTCAAGAATGAAGGAAAACTGAAAGAATGCAGAAGCCCAAGCGTGGATTCCATTATGTAAAGCCCAAGTTTTCCATTTCCAAGCTACTGTATCCTCAGGGAAAAGAGCTTCCACCATATGCATGAGAAGTAGCGGAACCATGAAAAAAAACAGATATTGGAGTCCTTTGTGTAGTGTAAATGATTAATGAAAGTTAAAGCTCTCTATCTTTGAGTAAGTAGAGGTTTGCCTAGATGCTTATAGCGTGTTAGTATAGTTACCAAGGCTGAAAATCTCATGTTCTATATCTTGCTCAGTTCAATTTTTTTTTCTAGTGAAAGAAGCAAAAGGCATTTTGTATTATTGACTTGACTTCCAATTTCTGTTGAACTGGAACATGATTTTAGAGGTGTAGCAAAGGCTCTATGAAAACATTTATTGTAAACAGTAACAGTCTTATTTAGTTTTGTTATCTTTTGAAACCTTGTAAACCTGATTTACAGTTTGAAGATTATCAGAAATCCTCTGGCTTTCTTGGAGTTTTTGGTTTATATATATAAATTTTTTTTTTTTCTCCTTACTTTGGATTTTAATTTGTGGTTTGATCTGTTCAAAGGCAATCCATCAGATGCTTACTTTCATGGTTTTTACTCCCTTTTTTCAGTTTGTAAGTAGTATTCACTGTGCAGTTTTATTAATTTCTTAAGGATTTAAATCACCTTTTCCATTACCACAAAACGTACATGTTTTGTCCATCAATAGTGGAAGTTTGATAGTGTGTAAAGCAAGGCTGATGCTCTTTGCCCATTCAGTCACCCCAAGGGCTGTAATCATACGAGATCTGAATGCACTCAACTAACACTTGCATTTAATAATTAAAGAGGCAGTATTCATTTCTAGAGGACTGCAAATAAAGATATATTAGGAAGGTCTTGTATAACATAATGGCCAGCTGCCAGTATGTTGTATTAGGGAAGATTTTATGCCACTGCTGTTCCTAAGGAGTACATTGGTCCAGAATGCAACATTGCAACTGCTGTCATGAGTCATAATAAACTACTACTTTCTCTTGTGGTACAAATTTTGCTTGTAGAATAAATCTCTTAAGGGTACACTTTAAAATAATGAAATGATGAAAACAAGCTAAATAAGAGAGAATGAAGAATATAGATCAATAAAAATAACTGCTGCTTTAACCAGGATGTGAAATAATGTTCTTTTTTGCTAACCAGTTACATTATAAAGCTGTGTGTTTAGCCTTGAATAGTAAATTATGGGATTTTTTTTCATTGATTACTTTACTTTTTGATAATTTTTATGAGGTAGTAGAGGAGACCAATTTGATGGAGGAGAGAAAAGTAAGAAGAGATGTGAAACAGCATGTTTGATAGTGACTAGGCACAGAAAATCTTTTTCAAAGAGCTGAGAGAATGCTCTATGAATGATGCAGTCCATACCTGACTACTAATATCTCCACGCATAACTTTGTACCAAAAGACAAGCTAGCTTTGTAATTTGTGATTGTGAAAGGCGTCTCAGACAGTTAATGAATTTTATAGGAAAAATTGTTAATTTTGGCTAAACCTGCCAATCTATCTTAATCTTATGCATCACTTCAGTGATGTATTAGTCCTGCAGAAGGTACTGCCTCTTTGTATCATGTGATTGCTTTTTTTATCACAGAGTTCTCTGTATGTCACACCACTAATGTTCTTACTGCCAGCTTTGTGTGCATGTAAAGCTGAAAGTCATGGGGTTTTTCCTCTTCTCCTGCATGAGCATTGCTGTTAAAGCATTTTTTTTCTTTATTGAAATGTTGAAACATTGAAAATGTGTTGATTGTAAAACTTTAGTAATATTCTCTCCTATGGTATAAAAAGAAGTCCTATTATAGTTTCTTGTCAGTTGATATGAACATGCTTCATGAAGGATGACAATCCATTCTTTTCCTCATTTTCAGAAGGAAAATTTGATGTACATAGCAAAGTGATTTTTGTTTTTCTCCAAGCCTGCATGCCAACTAAGTGCTGATAGAGTCCATGTCTTAGTTCACGTCCATTATGCTACGTTGTGAAGAATTTATTGGGACATGACCAAAGAAAGAACTGAAGATGTCATAACACGCTTATTTACATAGGGTGACTTATAAATGGTATTTAAAAGATGGCTTTCATGTAGACTCTCCTGTAATATTTATCTTAAGAAAAGCCTGAAATTGAACACTTTGTTGTTCACAGAAGTTGAACTGTAGGTGTGACTTGGAAAAGAAAGGTTCTGTGAGATGACTTAACTTCTTGGTTAAATTGTGTTTGTACAAGGCTGTTGGTAGGTTTTCTATTTGAGATTGAATTGAAACATCGACATAGCCATGGTTGTTGCAAATACTATGTTAGTATGGTGAGTAGAAACTCTGTAAATTCTGGACAAATGTCATTATAGGAAACCTGAGTGGGAGGCTATACCTTTTTGGTTTAGAAACATTTTGTTATGGTTAAGACCTTCTGTCACCCTTTGCAGTGTGCAATGTGATTGTGATTCTAGATGTTAGTAATAATTTAAGTAGTGAATTCTAGATCTTCCAAAGACAGTCCCTGTTTTGCACTTGGCCTTTTTAGTATAAACAAGCTTCAGAACAAAACTAAACAAATGAAAGCAAGTAGCCAGGATCCGTTTTGGTGATATATTACTTTTCCAGACCTCATGCTTTTGTATTTCAAAATAAACACTCTTTGCTGCTTGTGGTATTTTCAGGGAATTTTTTCTTGATTCTTAAGTGTCATGCTATAACAGCAGGTCTAGAAGTTGTCTGGGAAGTGCAAGGATATTTGTGTGCATGAAAGGGATGGTAAAACTTTAAACCAGAAATTACTGCTGATCTATCTGAGCATTTGAAGGAAAGCTACAACTGAGTGAACTGTAACACTGAAAGTGAGGATATGTTTGTGTTTGTACTGAACACAGACTAAAGAAAGAAAAATACAGATAAGGCTGGGAAGAGAGAGCAGAGCTTATGACAAAACCAGCAGGGAGCCACCAAATAAGTAACTGGCTACATAGGATCTGTGAGGCCTCGAGCAGACTTTAAGATCCACTATTTACCCTCAGTTTCTCACAAACCACTATGTATCTTTACCAGTTATAGTTGAAATTACTATGCACTTTACAATTGTAATGTGACTATAAAGATCTGAATCTGGGGACCCCTGGGTTAGAACAAGGAACAAATAGTTCAGTTAAGTTAGTTCTAATAAGAAAAGTTGAATAAAATTTGGAGGAAGGTCAGAAAAAGCTTTTTAGTACACAGGATCTTTAAATGGTCTTTAAATGATTTTTAGTTGTCTGCAAAATGAAAGCTTACTAATTGTGTTTTAACAGAAGGAGCCAGAAATGAGTCACGATGACAGCTAATTGTGGCAATACTAAAGAAGCATTTAGGGAGTTTTGGGTTAGAGCCGTCGGCATGAGTGCAATGTACTTGAAAGATGCCTGATTGGGCAGTGTCAAAAGACTACTGTTGTTATTAAAAAAAAAAAAAAAAAAAAAAAAGAAAAGAAGAAAAGGTAATAGCAAGGATATAAAAATGTGGTAAAGGATACAGTGGCTGTGCTGATTAGCTATGCAAGGCTGTACTAGAGGTCAGCCCCCCTCCTTTTGGAAACTGTATAGCCCTGTGCTTGATATCTCTCTTAATAGCCAATGCAAGGAGGGTTTTTAAAGAAACAAAACCAAACAAAAAAGCCCAGTTATCAATGCTCTTGTGCTGTTTCGCAACATCCTTAAGTTCTCTATATTTTAAATAACACTGAAGCATGAAGGGTTTCAAAGGCTGGGATTTCCAAACAGCCCTGCAGAAGATTACACCAAGTTTCTTTGCATGCTGCTTAACATTGATCTTCAAACTTAAACCCCAAGAATCCACTTATTTGAGATGTTGTTTAGAGGCAGCTTAAATTTAGTTGATTATGTTGAATAATCTGCAGTCTGAGTTTCTAAAACAGTTAAGTTACTTGGTCCACGTTGAATTTTAGATTGTTAATATTCATTATTAATTTAGAATACTTTTTATATCAGCTATATTAATTTGGTGAAAGATAGGAGGTAACTATTTTCTAGTAGTTTGACTGAAGTAAGGACACTTGAAGACTATTACTTTGTGTATGTGTGTGTTTTCTTCAGAGAACTAATTGCTGCGATATGTTAAGGGGTACCTTTTTCCTAAACAGGAAATATTAGCAATTTGAATAATAACACTTCGAAAAAAAATTTCTATAAAGATTTTTTAAAGTTTTTTTCTTTTTTTCTGCCACTCAGAATACAGTCCAGGATAGGAGTTAATTTCCATAGGAAGCACTCGGTATCCACACCACTTTCACTTTAACATAGGTGGCACTGCAACTCATAAGAATTTTATCACAGTATAGTTCTTTTTGATATAGAAATTGATGTACAAAAATTTTAATAATATATTACTAAATGTGCTTTATGGTTAAGTACTAGAGGCTTAAAATCTAACATCACACTTTCTATGTGAAATTACTTGTGGCCTGGCTAGCAGCCGGCGTCCTTGCTTTAAATAATAAAAAACATAGGCCCTTTTTAATACTAAATTGAATACTTGCTTTTCAGACGGAAGGGATTAGATGATATCCTTTGTGTCAGTGAATTGCACCTTTTCTTTACAAATTCTTCTGGAGAGATGAGGAGGCTCTTTCACTATTAGTCCCTGGAAGGCTAACAAGTGACAGGCTGCAGTGACGTGCATTTACAGAAAGGGATGTCAGACAAGAAAAAGATTCCTGGTGACTAGTGCTTATTTATGGTAGCTTTGCTGGTATTTTTTGTGGAATACGCTCCACGTGCTTCTTGCTTAGACTTCCCTTTATATTTCTTCAGAAGTTAAGCCTTAAAGATAAGACACGCAAAAACTTCCGTGAACATTCAACTCTGCAGGCTGGAGTTTGAGTTGCTTCATCAGCCAGCAAAGGAAAGCGAACTCCATGGCCAGACACTGTTTCAGATCTTCAGGGCAATTCCTTGTTCATAATGACATATGAAATGCTAATTATGTCCTGTGCCGCTTCTCCCTTGTTTCTGTCAGTTAAGGGAAACATGATGCACGCTTTCAGACAAACTTTCTCTTCCTGCTGATCTGTGTACTAGGAATTTCTTCTGCTTTTCTGGTTTGCTGATTTATCTTGTCACACTTAAGAATGTATGTTTTATGTGGCAAATCCTGTCTTTTAAAATTATTAGAAAAGCTGTGCTATTGAGAGCAAAGGTTTCGTTTATTTCTGAACTGCTAGTGATGAGGATGAGCTTGTCGGGGTACAGTTCAACCTGTATAGGATTCAATACTTTCTTTGGGGGTACCTGCCATTGTTGACCATTCAAGATACGCTGATGGGCTTAGAAGACTTCTCATCTGATCCAATATGGAATATTTCGCTTCCATTATTTATTAATCAGGCCGAGTCAGTCTGAGATTTTGTAATTTGTAATTACAAAACAACTAGAGATACGTTGAAGCTTAGATGACAAGAAGGAGTGTAGCTTAAAATATTCATGGACCTGATTTAAAAAGAAAAAACCAAACTCATGACTAAATACACTGTCAGTAATTGGCTATCCAAAGTACAGTTGCCATTAGATATTCTCTAGTCATAGAAGCTTTTTTATTTCCAGTACTTTGAAAAGGGTAGTATTTGCCAGTGAGATTCTAATCTCACTTGTAAATGCTTCATTTTATGAGAATTATTCTTTACATAGTATGCTTTCGGAATGTTCTTTATGCAAGGGACTTTTTTGCCACAAGGCATTTTAACTCAGCCTTCTTGATTAGCTGAGGTTTACATTCAGTGCAGTTTAATTGTGTATTTGTGATGGGGTATGTTGTGATCATCTTGTGTACTTTAGTTCTCTTTTTTTGTAGTGTTATTAGTCTTAAAATAGTCCTCTAATTGCACTCTATGGAAAGACATAGCAATTACCAACATCAAAGTGCGTGCAGCAACCTGAAGATTACAGTGCACGATACCATCACAAACCTTTTTTTGGATTGTACATTGCCAGAAAAGAGGTGTCGAGTTTAATAGAGAGTATTCATAGTAGCAACCCAAAAATGTGTCAGGTATAGTTACCAATGTTCAGTGTGTTTTTTATATAGTCTTTCAGACCAGTATAAAAGCTTTCATAACAAGGAAAATTAACCTGACATTTCAAAAAACTTCTCCAAAATGGTACATGTAAATTAAATCTTGAGGCATTTGGGGTAAAACCTCTTATGAAAAGGGTTACGATTAAATGTTTTATGCAACATGTATGGCCTTCATTCTTCCTATGATGATAATTTTTCTATTACTCATACAGGTTCAGTCCATGCCACATCAATAGCAGCTTCCAGAGTGGAGCAAGCACTGTCTGAGGTTGCTTCATCTCTGCAAAGCAGTGCCCCGAAACAAGGTCCCCTGCATCCTTGGATGACTCTGGCTCAAATATGGCTTCATGCAGGTACTGTGAATGTAAAATTCTTTCTTGTTCTTTCCCCTCCCCTTTCTTGCTAGCCTAAGGACTTGCAAAAATCTGTTGGTTTAATTCAGAATCTGTTATCACTTATCAGATCAAACTTTTTCCAGGTGTGTGTGTGGCACTGAAGCAAGTCAAGGAATAAAAAGCACATAAGAGTTGTTTGTGTGTAAGATCATTTATATAAGATAAGGCAGTAGTTTTGTAATGCAGCTTTTATCAGTGGAGTCATATCTTCTGCAGAACAAAGGCAACACTCTCCCTTATCTGTGAAGAATTTAGTTTCTGAAGCACCTTGTATACCTATACTAAGATAATACCTATCTTAGTATTTGGAAATTTAGATGCCCTAATTCCATTGGTTGGAAAAAGGTGTTTGTAAGAATAGAGTTCCTGCAACTAGAAAAGCTTTATCATTGAAAATAAGTAACTCTGCGTATGGGGAAAAAAAGGGTAGTAGTACTGTTGAGCAACCTGTCCCTTGCAGCTGTGATAATGAGCTCTCATTCAGTTCTCTTCCTTCAAGCTTCATTAATGTAAAAGACCCAGGATTGTTTTTCTAAATGTGGAATCATCTTGAGTGGATTTAGTATTGTTATGCTGCTTCAAGCCTCAAGCTAAATGCAATATCACAAGTGGCTGTTCTATGAAATTTTAACCAGAAAATGATGATCCAGCGTGTTTTTACAGTTAAAAATGTATACCGTGCAATTTTTTTCTATTGATACTTGCATCAGAAGGATGTAATTTAGAAATCAATCAGCAATTGTTCTGCTTTGGTCTGCTCTCAGACTTGAGCATTTTTCAGTGACATAATTATTATTTTTTTCTTCATGTTTACATTCAACAAAACAGTGCTGTATTTCTTAGCATTTTAATTTACCTATTTTGCATTAAGTTTTATTGTGTGAAAGTCATTACAGGGCAATGGCTCCCAGTTATTAATTAGTGTTTTAGAGAAAAAGCCCAGAAGATTGGAAAGAAAGAGCAATGATAGTGATTAATAATAGTGATCTCATTTGGGGGTGGAAGGGCTCCTCAAAAGCAACACATTAGAACAAGGCAAGGTCCATCAGGGCATAGTGTAGTCACCTGCCCTGCATCGTGGCATCATTGATTTTAAATATTTATAAACCATCACAGATGGCTATCTACCATAACTCTTAGCATCTATAATGCTGATAATTTCTCAGCCTTCTCTGACACCTTGTTCCACTGCTTATTTTCTGGTTTTTAATTTTTGTTGGTCATGTCGTGTTGCTGCTTATCCAGTCCGTGCAAGTGACTGCTACTGTTTTGCCCACAAAGGAGGGATCTGGACACTCTCTGCTGATTACATTTTAGTTCACAACTTAGTCAGGTTTGCATACACGTTGGTGGTCTGCTGCTGCAATCTGCTGCACAGTCCACTTTCCACTCTTAAAAATATCTGTCTCAGCAAGGGTGGTCTGTAGGCCATATTCTTGATTCCCAGCAGGAGGAAGCATGGGTGGGAAATAGGAGAGAGTTGGGTTGGAGAATGAACTAAAGTGTTAAAGATCCAGGGAAAGGACACAACAAAGTATGAAGAGTGCTCAGACTTTTTGTGTATGGGCAGCAATGAAAGAAAAAAACAAGAGATGAAAGAGAGCTGCTGTCTGCCGTCAGAAGAAGGTACTGCAGCCTGCAGTCTACTTCCTCTCCACTTTGGAATGATCCTGTTCTTGGTACTTCAGGCTGGTGATTTGTGCTGCATTTCAGAGTGTTTAGGTATGCTGCTATTCAGCTACTTGTCCTGCTACAGTAAATGCCCTGAGCCTTGAGAAAGGTTCCTTACTGTAGGAACATTCAGAATAAAGTTTTCTCCCAGAAGCACAATACAAAGCAGATATTCTGGAAGGTATCTTAATCAGTATATATGGGTTACTTGCATAGAAAACAGTGATGAAATTACTTAACGCCTTAACTTACAGCACATGTTCTTTAAATAAAAGTGAAGATTTACCATTGGGAAATTGCTTCCTTTTTAAGACTCATGCCACATTTAGCTGTTTGACTCCCTGTATGGTTGTGCAGTGTTTTACTTTGGGGGGGAAGGGGGGGGAGGGGCGGGGCGGCGGGGTGTTGGGGATCTTTAACAAGCTTTAAATCTTAAAATACAAAAATTGGGAATTATTCTTCCTGTTAGATTATAGAGACATGGAAAAGTTACATAAATAAGTTCTAATACATGCAAAACTTAGTGGAATATATTTACCCAAACTAATATATATGATGTGAAAAAGAGAGAAAATGTTTGTTCTTACGGATATACAGTGTCATTCCAGCTGTCATTAGTGTAAATGAGCATGGCATTCAGTCCAAAGAAGTTGCTTTTGCACACAGTGACTGGCTTTTAATTTTTCATCTTGTGTTTATTAATAGACTGTTTCAGCCTTTCATTTCTGGGCATACAGTGTAAAGGTGGAAAATCAGGCTTATTTTAAATGTGAAACAAAATGACTTTTGCAATTAGTACATTCTGCAGTAACTCCCAATGAAAAACCAGACCTGTCCCTAAACGATCAATGGCTCTGATGGTCCTTTGAGAAATGCGTCAAGACTGAACTCTCTGCAGCTTGATTGGAAAATAGATTGATTTCTCAGTAAAATGCAAGTGGAAGCATTGGAAGGGTTTGAACCATTCTTGGTGCTCTCTAGGTGGAGACATTGAGAAGAGCACATCAGACTTGGCACCTGGTTTCTCTTCAAACTGCTGCTCCTCTCTGTGATTTTCCTACAAAGTCTGCGGGCACTTGTCAGTTTTCCACAACTGATTTATTTGAATTTGCCATGTTGGTTTTTAACATTTTTATTCATTTTGAAGTCGTCATCTCAGAATGAACAGTTCTCCTTCAGTTTTAGAAATTTCTTGAATGAACTTTCATGGTTAACACCTAGCCACAAGTTCGACTTCCTATTCATTCTTTCATAGATTTTCAAAAAGCCTACATAACTTCTGGTAGAGTAGAGGAGAAGTTATTTTTAAAATAACTCTATAATAACTTTAAACATAAAGGCATTATTTTCTTTAAATTTAATACTTTTAGGAAGGTCTGTTAATAACTGTCAAGTTTCTCTGCTGCAGTTAGTAAGGAGGACAGCAAGATTTAGTATCTCTTACAGTAACGTAAGACTAATTTATAAGCAGTACGGCAACCTCTATAGGCTAGTGTTAGAAGCCATTGCTACCACACTTGTTTCCCCTCAAGGAATACAGAATTTCAACTGCAGTCTGTTGAATTAGCCAACCTCTGCTTATTTTTCAGTCTAGAATTATCGTGGTAGCAGATAATCACCTACTTAAGTAATTTTTAGTTTCTGCATATTATTTGCTAATAATTATAGCTTTTACTTATGACCTTTTACAGTCTGTGTAAATTATATTTTTCCTAACTGTCTTTTCACCGAGCAATTTGGGAGTGTGTATTTAAAACTATGTTTCAAGTCTGATGTTGCTGGAGAAGAGACAGTCAAACCAGGAGAGCTCAAATGGTTAGCATTTAAATCATGTAGTTTATTTTATACTCACTAAAATCTTGTTTCTCACGTAGTAATATTGACCATGTAGCTTTTAGAAAAGCACTCAAGAGTGAAGTACCCAAAGCTTTTCCAAAATATTTTAGGTTTTTTAAAAAAAAAGAAAAAAACCCTCTCAGTACACTTCACATTTTATGCTGTATGTCCAGCTCTCAAATTATGGCTACAACTTGCTCTTTGGATTCTCCTAACAGTTAGTAAAAGTAAAATCCTAGAAAACTTTAAATTATCCTAAATTTAGATATTGATTTCAAAATTTTATCCCTTCATTATCTTCCAGGTTTGCTATTCTTTAGTTATACAGTACCATCTCTGACTAGGTGAGGTGGTTCTTTCAGGGTTAGGGGAAAAAAGTGTTGTGGATCTGCAATTTCATGTGTTAGTTCTTCATATGGATGAGTCATTTTTCCATCAAAAAGCATTTCATTAGTTCCTAAAAATATACTGCATTAATCCATAATCCACATGGACATACTATTTATGTTAGGTAGAATGTGTTCTGTGAAATCACTGAGTCAACTGAGGAGCAAAATAATGCTCTTTTGGTAAAAAAAAGTCTGTTCTCCCATCAATAGGAGCAGGTCTTAGAGGAAGAAAATAATTTACTCCAGCAACCCAACAAAAATCGCTTAAAAAAAATAGCAAATAAGTAGGACCTTTACACTGTGCTTACTTGCCAACTGCTACTGAAAGTCCATTTTTTGTTAGTTATTGTTATAAATTGATTTTGATGACAATAATTACAAATATTCGTAGCAGGTATCACCTGTAAGTTAAGGTTTATATACTCTGCTGTACTGAAGTTGACTAGTTAGGGATACTATTCAGTCTGTTTAGTGCAATTATCTCAGAAGAAAGCTCCTTTAAAGGCACTCAGACATCAATCCCCTTCAGAGTTTTAGGCATAATTCCAAATCCACCACTGTAGTGTGAGATCCTGATCTGACAGCCTTTAAACCAAGATGGGTGGCCTGTACTGTACAGTGTGAAGCATGTCTTAACAGCGACAGATCACTTTGCTGTTTTGATGGAGCATTTTGATTTAAACCTTAATCTGTGACTCTTGTACAGTGTGATACAATAGAATGCAGGTATACAATTACTTTGAGGCTCAATTTTTCTAGGGTCTATATCAACATAAAAGAAATAGATAACCCAACCCAGAACCTTTAATATCTTTTTCTTCCATTTAGTATCTCTTTATTCCTCTCTTCTCCCACTCTTTCAGCAAGAGATTAAGATAATCCAGCAGGGTAGTGAAATAGCAGTGTTGAAGAGTGTCATAAGAGCTATTGAAGGCAAATACTTCTTCCATTGTTAGTTGTTAATCACTTACTGAATGGTTGGGGTTTTTTTCCCTATATAGTCAATTCTGATTATACAAGTGTCTGTCAGGCTACTCAACTGCTTTCATCAGGAGTGATTTATGTTAAAGTAAATATAGCTTCTTTTTTTTTTTTTTAAAGCTACAGAGTTAAGTGTTCTTAGCTTCTGGAGAATATCTTAGATAAAATGCTTGGAAATGTGAACAAATTTTCTCAAATCAGAATGCTGATTAAGCATTTCACATGTTCTGCTAACTTAACTAGGAAACTTTTCATATCAAATAACATTATATTGCTTTTAAAATGCTCTGAAGTAGGAAACTTAGAACCAGGCTTGCCATTTAGTGATTGGTAGCTGGAGGAATTGCTACTGCTTCCTTAATGGCTGACATGTAAAATTCAGAAAACCCCGTAATGAATTGTGTTCTCTTACCTACTGTAAGGATCGCCGTGTGCTGTTTTGTGTTGGGTTTTCTGTTCTTAAATAGTACTGGAATACTGGCATGCTCACATCTTAAAAATAAAACTAAAATGAAAAAATCCCAGACTTCAGTTAAAAATAACAAACTATAAAGAGTTTTCTGGTGTTTAAAACAGCCATTTAGAGGTTCAAATTCCTATTACATTTAGAAAAGCAGAAATTATTACATAAATCATTTTATGTAATAATTTCTCTGAAGCTGCAAAATTTTTTGAGGAAAATAGCCTTTGCTTAGAATGAAACTATTTACAAATACAACATGTGTGACAACATCTAGTCATGGTATGATGAAGCAGGAATCATTCATTGGTCCTCACGTTCCTTCCACAGCTGAAGTCTACATAGGAATTGGGAAGCCTGCTGAGGCCACAGCGTGTACCCAGGAAGCAGCTAATCTCTTTCCGATGTCGCACTATGTTCTCTACATGAGAGGTCAGGTGGCTGAACTTCGTGGAAATATTGATGAAGCCAAACGCTGGTATGAAGAGGCCTTATCTATTAGTCCTACCCATGTGAAAAGCATGCAGAGGCTGGTAAGTCCACGTTCATAAGTACTTTTGTCTCAACTTGTGATATTGTATTGTGAAATCCTAAGTTGGTGTGGGTAACCCATAGCTTACGAGTTTTGGATCTGTATTCTTATTAGCAAAATAGCTTTGGAAACAGTCTTTTCTGGCTTTTTATTCTCTCTTGTGTGTGTGTTGGGACATAAAAAGGATCTGCAGGCAATAAGACTATTTCAGTCCTAACAGAGACTGCAGAAAAAGAAGTAATTTGCATCTGCCCAATATTCAGTGCTGTTGGGAAATAAAGGTGGCTCATAGTTAAGAGAAGAGTTGGATACTGTAGTCTAGAGGAAAGACCAGTCATTCTGCTATCTAATTCCAAACTGAAAGTTGAATTCTACATGTTGATTGATTAGCTTCATGCTATGTGATTTCTTGGATTTTTGAAAGGTAGAGAATCAGTCTTGCCCTCAAAGGAATGTGTAGCTTTAAGTACAAAGGTGCCTTCCCCAGCATAAATGCATAAGTTTCCTTATATACTTCATATATACATACATGTATATATTCTGTGCTTACTATGTTAGGAAAATTACTTTTTTTTTTTTAATCCAGTTTTCTTCCAGATAGAGCAGAATAGAACAGCTGCAATGAGCTTCTTACCCAATCTTTTTGTTCAGAAGTAGAAGCTGGTTTCTGCCTCGGTGCTTCTGAATTATTCAGAGAAATTTCTTGTGCATCCCTGAGGGGAACATATGAGACAAAAGATCAGATAGGAAGGCAGCACAGGGAAAGTTTTTTGTTTCACCTTTTCAGCACTTCAAGATGTTTGAGCCTACTGACAAATGCCAAAAGGTTCCTTTTTCTGAAGAAGCAGGCAGTCCACCTAAAGCAGTGCAGCTCAGTGAAAATGAAAGCGTATGTTTTTCTGAGTATCTTTTTGCCCCTCCTCTGAATCCAACTTTGAGTAAATAGTCTGTAAACACACAGTGCTCTTCAGAATGACTGAGAAATTAGCTGCCTTGAGAGTCATGTGAGATGAAAAATACTGTGCTTCCAATCTGGGTTCCCTTTTTATGAGCTTTTCTGTTTGAGTTCAAGTTGGAGGATAACTATTCACTTCATTGGATTGGCCAGTCCTTTTTAAGCATTCTTATAATTTAAAATTTTGTTTTTAAAAGCTTTCTCTATTACCCTAGACGTTTTCTGTACTAAGATGTTGTTTTGAATAGATACTGAGAAATTTATGCTGCTTAAATACAAATATTTAAGATGTATGCTATAAAAATATTTGTCTGTGTAATTCCATGTGGGGAAAAAGTACAAGATTCTGTATCCTTCTTGATCTTTTGACTATTGCAAAAAGTATTTTGAGGAGGAAGCTTGCAGTGTATACTCTTGCCTGTGTGTATAGATGAATATCGGTACATCTCAACACTTTATAATAAATACGTAAACATACATAAACAAAGAGATATTATCTCAGTGGCAGGGGAGCTATAGCAAGAGCACCGTGGAGATACCAGCCTCTATAACAACAGCTGAAACATTAACTTGTAATGTTTGTATTCACAATTCTAAGCTGACAATCAGTTTATGAACCAAAGTTCTGTGAAGAAAACTTATTTTCTGTGTTTAATTTGATATTTTAAAATTATTTGATATGGCTTTCTAGCAATGCTTAGAAAGCAATATAAAATGCTACTGTTTCAATGTAACAGCTACCTTAGAGCTTAGATTTATTTAACAAGCTCTGGTGAATTTCTTTTTTTTTGAGCAAATACCAAGTATAGATCATAATAACTTTACGTATAAAATGCAACAAAAAGGCAATAAGATTTAAGGATGGCACAAGTTCTAGCATGTAGCATACATATCGAGCCCTACCTCTCCAAGTAAAATTACTTGAAATAGTTGAACCTGAAATCAGTTTTGAAGGACTTTTTTTCTTGTAATTAAAATTTTAGAATGAGTGACATCTGACACTCAGTAAAATTTCCTGATGCTAGTGGTTTAGAAATCTGGATCTTTGATTTGAGATGATATTTGTAGCTGTCCAGAGAAGAACAAAAACCAAATACAATGTTTGTTTATATTTGTATGAACAAGAATGGCTTATTGGGAATAGGCAAGATTTCTCCTTTTATAATACATCCTTTCAATGATGATACATCACTCTGGTAAGAAGGATGAAAAATTAAACTTTGAAGCTTTACTATTTTTCAGTACAACTTTTTGGCCATAACTCTCTTTAAGCACTTATTCCTGAATACGATCTACTGTTTCTACACAGAAACAACCTTATTAATCTAAATTACTGAAGAAATGTGTGAAGAAAAACTAGAAAGTTTAGTCTTGTGGCTTGAGAACTGATGTGTTTCCTCCTGTGAGTTGTGGCATGTCCTGTGCTTTGGAGTTTCTGCATAAAGCCTCTTGCATTTGTCTCAAGTGCAGACTCCATATTCTGTTAATGTGACCATGAAGACATGCTCTTTGCCGACGTCTAATGTGTTATCTGAATGCAGTTACCTTTTATTGGCTGCTATGATCTGTTTAAAAACTATATTTGTCTAAAATTACAGTTTTCTAAAGAAACAAGTTATTATTAATTATGCTGCTGTCTCTAAGGTCTTCACTGATTTACACCTGTTTTAAAGATTTACTAAAATGAAAAACAGGAGGACTTGGCGATGGTGTGAAAATTGGAGCAGTTAAGAGTGATGGAAGAGATCTGTTCACCAACAAAATGATAATGATAAATGGGAAGGTTTGGAGGGAGAGGTTACTGTTACATTACCTAAGATGTGAGATATTCTGACAGAGACCTGGCTGCAGGGGGCAGTGTGTTTGTGTTCATGCTCACTGCTATTTCAGTCCCTTCTAAAATGTTGGGGTTTTTGTTAATTAAATCAGCTGAGCAACAAAACTAGTTCTTCAAGGAAATGCTGTTAAAATTCTCTTTAGTTGCTTGTGCAATTAAATTATTCCTCATACAGTTAATGTTTAAATCCATACATTCATTCACTGTATTATGTTAAGCAATTCTCATTTTAAGATCTGCCTTGTTCTCGGGTGCTATTTTTTACCGTTTGTCGCTAACTGAAATTTTCTCCAAGCCAGGGGCTATACCAGCTTGCTATTTGGCTAGCTCTGCTCGCAAGGTGCCAAGAGTGAAGCAGTAACATGTCAGTATCAATTATGTGTACTTCACAGAGTGCAGCAGCAATGCTTTTGAACAAATGCAGTGTCCTTTCTTGGTTTTAAGAGTTGTACAGTGCACTCAGGGAAAACAAGGCAAAGTTGCGTTCTAAAGGTTTGAAATACTTCAGTTTGTGTTCTGTATTTCAAATCACTTTTTATCACACCCAATTAAATTTGAAATTTTCTTCGATTGCTAAATTGAAAAATGATGATTCGCACTTCAATTGAATGTCATATATACTTGGTTGTCACCTGCCTGATTTTGGCCAGAATGGATTTATTTGAACAACTTTCTCCATTCTCCCTACCCTTTATCATCACCTCCAGATTTCTGCATTACTGCTGCCTTCCTGCTTTTGTCATTGTTTTCCTCCCCTGTGAAAAAAGAATAAACAGTCTTTTATCTCCTGCAGTCAGAGTGCTGTTGTGGAAAGTAGCCCTTACTGCTGACGTCTGGAAAGTCCTGAAACGGGCCATCATTCAGTAATGCCTGAAATGGCAATGAATATTTCAACCCATTGTCCAGGAAACAAATCTGTGTATTCTCTCTCAGGCTGAAAATTTCTTAGCTAAATGTAGCTTTGACATGAAATAGTTTTTCCAGCATCTTTATATCATTATAATCCTAGAAGACTCTAGTATTTTTTGAATATTAAGTAATTCATCATAGCACTTGCCAGTTAATCCTATTAGTAGCTTAGCTTCTAAGAGTAGAAAACTAAAACAGAGACACGTTACTTATCCAAAATTACTCATGTAGAAATTAGTTTTCAAAAAGCATTATCTTAAAGAATTACATTCCCCACTCCACACTGTTAGATATCTATTAAAGTTTCCTATAATTATGGAGAACTAAGTCAGATCTCCTAAGGCTTAGATTAACTATGTGCGCTTTACTTCTCAGTTATAAATATATTGATATTTATTTCTGACTACATTGAATTCTTACTTTTTTTTTAAACCCAAAGACACTTTGCCAGAAAGAAGCCTGGCAGTACATATGGGTAGTGCATGCTTATGAGCCTGTCACAGATGTTGAGCTGACTTGAAAGAAAGGAAAAGCAGAGAAGACTTTAGAAACGTGAGTTCAGACCCTGTTTGAAGGGGTCAGGGGAGTTAAAGAAGAGAAAGACTAAACACAGTCACCCAAACTAACTTTTTTCATTCAGTGAGGTAGTATTCTTTAGTATTTATTCTTGCTTTCATAACAAGGTTCTCATCTGGGGAACATTCACTAACTCATTTGATTTTCATTGTATGGCCACTGTACTGTAAAAACTGTTGGTTTAGGCCACATAGGCTTGTCCTAAGCACGTTATGCTGGTTCTTGTGGGTGGTTTGTGTTGTAACCGATTACAGTAATGCTAAATGCTAATGCTAAATCTCAGTGCTTGTTTGACTTGCTCTCTAAGTGCATCAGTATGCACACGGTGGTTGAAGAAGAACAGAGAAATAACGGTAGTTGGTTTTGTTAGATTTGTTAGTAAAATATTGTGGGTTTGCCCTTCAAAAACTTCAAGGTTATTTCATAGTAAGGAAAGCAAAACATACGTTCGGCCAAAAACTCACTGCTCCTTACAGAAGGCATTTCACTGTGATTTGACCACTGTCACATCTAAATATTTCAAGTAGTTGCATTCTGCACTCTGAGAAAACAGTGGCACTTCTACCTGCATTTTAACTGGGAACACGCCCATTGAGTTCAAGTGACTCAAGGACCATTTCAATACACTTTAAATTCTCCACCTGCCATGTGGCACTCGCAGGCTATATTCTTTTCTGCCTTGAAAATATTCTTTCCTATTTTAGCCTTACAACAGAAAACCATCAGTGCTTACTGCAATAAAAAGTACATAATACCAACTTGCATAGTCATTAGCTTTTGAAATATAACAAAGTGTGAATCAAGGTGAATAATCAAGAAAGTCTGGGTTTTCCCCTGTTTGTTTCAAAGTTATCTCCTTTTATTTTTACTGTTATTGAGCTCAAGTACAGCAGTTAGCCATTTCATACTGATTCATATCTTAAAGATTACCATTGGAGGAAGATCAGTAGAATTTCTTAATTCCTGGGTGCTTTATCTGAGTTTTACAGTACTCTTTTAAAGCAGATCTATTTTTGTTCAGTATTTGACAACAAAATTGCTACAAATTTTGAGTTTAAACTAGAATTTAGTTGCTCTTTGGAAACAGAAAGTGACTATGGGAATCTACTGCACTAATTTTGTTTATAACGTGAAGCAGTGAGCTCCCATTTACTCGGGCAGGACTGTCTGTGCTGATCCCCTGAGAACTGTTGTCCTGAAAGTGGTATTTTGGGGCTGATGAAACATAGGTCCTGCTTCATAAAAGACTTTCTTTTCACATTACCCTGTATTTACTCCAAATGGCTTAAAGCAGCTGTAGCAGGAGCAGATCTTTCAACAAGAAAATACCTCTGCTCTTGGATGCTATTCACCACCTGAGAGTGAGCTCTCTAAGGACTCTTCAGCAGGTTTCAGCTTGTCTGTGCTGTCCTTGGCTGACAGCCATTACAAGAGGAATACTGCAACTAGGCTTAAATTAGTTGTTTGGTTTAGACAATCTGTGAATATCTGAAGATGCAAAGGTAGTCTGATTTTGTGCAGCATGCACTGTTATTGCACTGAACAGAACTGGAGTAAGATGGAGAATCTTAAGTCATTGGGGTGTAGTATTGGGAATCTAGTAGCAATGGCTAAGGCAGCTTTCTGTAACTTTTTCTTAAGTGTTTTTTAGATCTATTTTTTTAATTAACTTTCTTGAGATTTCTGTTTGAAGGGAGTTTCTCTCTGAATTGAAAAGTGTTTTTTTTCTTTTTTCTTTTTTTTTTTTTATTTTTACATAGGGATTTTTGCCTATGTAACAGCTTTAACTTTCTGTTTTTGTCTGCTTTCATGTTATCTGTGTGATAGATTTTTCCACAGTTTATCAATTCAGGCCCAGCTTGCCAGAAACCATTTTATCACTTCTATTTGTTCCCATTTTAAAAAATGGAAAATTAATTAGTGGTAGATGCTGGCAAAAGGAAGGGGTGCTTTGGCTAGAGTTGCTCCTCTTTATTTGGCAGGTCACGAATCATTCCAGTGTTTTTATTGTATTGTGTGGAACTGATAAAATTCCACCCATCAGATAATTCATCACAATTCGCTGTTTCAGCAGGTCGGTCTACAGTGTGCAGTATTACTCCAAAGCTGCTTCTCTTTGCTTGGATGATTTTAAGAATCTTTGTTTTCCATTTTCAATATACAAGTAGTGTTCATCTCAAGCTTTGACTCATGTTTTGTGGCATAAAGTCTTTGAACTGGGTTCTACTATCAAAACTGAGCTATTATCAATTCGTTTCACATACAGCAAGTACGGATTAAATATCATAATTTGGTAGGTAGCAACCAAGTATCATTTCAAGTTCAAGGAATAAAATCCAAAGATCACAATGGCCTGGATCAGGGCTTTGGTTTTGCTAGATATCATAACAAAGCATCCAAGGAGGGATTCCTAGCCCTACACTGTCTGTTTCAAGTAACTGACAGGCAAAGAGCTGGGGAACAAGAGTATGATCACATACCGTTTGTGTAATGGTAAAAGTATTTGATACATGTGTTAGATACACCCACTTGTCCAGAGAGGTTGTGGAGTCTCGCATCCTTGGAGATACCAAAATCTGACAGGACACAGCCCTTGGCAACCCACTCTGGGTGACTCTACTGCGAGTTTGGATGTAGACGATCTCCAGAGGTACCTTCCTACCTCAGTCATCCTGCAATTCTAGGAATGCAAGCAAGACAAGCTTTGTAGATAGAGGTAATGATCTCTGTTAGACAACATGATGGGAACACTCGTTTGTGGACAAAATCTTGTTACAGTCTTCCTGTTATGCAAGACTTTCCTTATTTTTGCCAGTGGTAAAAATCTATAAAGCACAGGTTTTGTTCTTCCCTCATTTCCATGGTACGTTACCCATAGCAATCATGGAACGAAGTTGCAAAAGTTTAGTATCTTTGTCAACTGTATCCACTCGTCTTACATGCATGTATAATATGCACGTACATGTATGTATACATATATTCTCTGCTACAAACCTGCCTTAATATTTTTGATACATCTTATTGTCTTTGCACTGTAAAAGTGAGGTGCTGCCAAACCATGTGCCATGCAACCTAGTTGTTATCAACTGGTCATTGTCTTGCAGGCATTGCAGTACCCCGCCGTTCCATCAAATGGCCCATTCTGTGATAGCTAGTTAATAATGATGCATTTTTGATTGTTGTCAGTCTGATATTGTTATATGCTTGATTTGGCTGTTTTTTTAATACTTGAGCTTTTTAATGATTTTTTTTTTTTAAGCACGCAGATACAATGCAACTGCACAAATGGCCAGTTGATTCCAAAACATTTCCAGTCATGCTCCTCATGCAGCCTGCTTATGAAATATGGTTGGGGAATGTCCATACAAAAGTGTCAGTGGCAAAACAATGCAACTGAAAAGCCTCAGTTGGGATCTTCACAAATTAACTTTTTGGGATTCTGTCTCTCTCTTGATGGCTTTCTCATGGAGGGTTCAAGTATACCTTAATGATCTGCATTGAGGCTTCTGTAGACAAAGATGTGTCTAATATTATTTAAAGAACTCAAAATATTTGTGACTCTTTACAGTTGTTTACATGGAAAATATGTCCTTGTTTCATAGTACTAAGTAGAGATGATGAACAGACCAGCAAGCTAGTAAAAGCATCCAATCACAGCATAATGAAAAATTGACTTTTTCAGGCTTTTTCTGTAGGTGTAAGAAAGGGTAATTCCTATTAAAAGTCTTTCCAGAGTCCTTCCATCTCCTTATGCATTTTACCCTTTAAAGGGCTGACTACATTAAAGTCATTGTCACTTGGGTTTTGTTGATATCCAAAGTAATCTTTGCCTTTTCCTCCATGCCTTTTGCTGGGTAACTGGCCACCTAAAAGAGGATGGAGGGAAAAAACATACAGATTTTTACTAGTGGAAAAATACTAACAAGCGAGACTAATGTAACAGAATGAAAATGTCAGTAGTCTTAGTCCCAGTAATTCAGGATATGGCCAGGAGGCCTCGTGTCAGTAAAGTGCTAATAGTTGCTCTTGATATTTAAGTTCTCCGTGTTTAAAAAAGAGAATAAAATGGAAACGAGAGAAGGCCTGGAAGAAATTGAAAATGTGTGCTATTCCCTACTATCCTCTGTAGTCTCTTACATCCCTTTTCATGGATACTTGCTGGTGCTTTTTTGCATGGATCTCAAAAATACAATTTTTATTTTGCTCAGACTGTCTAATTGCCTTTCGATATGAGAATTGCTTTGCAAAACACTTTTTAAATTAGGTCATTCTGCTGAAGTATGCACTGGGCTAATTATGATTATTTTGCTTCCCTGGGCATTTTTGTGCTCATTGAATTTATTAAAGTATTACTTTATAGCTGGAGCTGAGACCTTACACAGCAATCAAAGCTATGTGGCACCTGGTATGCGTGGCTGTCTTTCCTGTAGTCTCTAAGGGCTTTTGCTTGTAGGCAACATCTGGCATCTAATCATTTATAATTTAATTTCATATAATTAATAAAGAAATATTTTTAAGGGTTTATTTTGGGGTAAATATAAAGAATGTGAAAAAGGCTGGAGAGAGCAGCCTTCCTGAACTTTAAACAAATGAAAGGGATTTTATTTCCCTTTTCCTGAGAAAGGTTCTGTTGTAGAATTCTTTAGGTGAGAACTCATTAACTACAGGAAAATATTTGAGACGTGAAGTCATCTGCACGTGTCGTCTTTTTTTTTTTTCCTTGTGCTGCATAACTTTGCATACTGGTGAAATACAACTAAATGCTACCATCAACAGCAATCTGAATGAGACAGACCATTCTATGTGTTTTAGTTATGGTTGTTAGTAAATGTGTGTGAGAAACTTGCAGCACTGTAGCCAAGTGTTTGAGACCTGGCTCTTTAGCAGTCTCTCGTATAATCACGTATTATTATAAAATTGCGCAGGAGTTATCAGTGCATGTATTTTGCTATAAATCTCTTGCAGTTGTCAGGTGCATTTCTGGTGTGCTGATGAAATTACCTTTTGCTTTTTGCTTTACATCTATCACAGAGGGGCTTGACTTGCTTTGGCATAAGCCGTTTCCTGAGACAACAAACTGCTCTTGCGAGGACCATAAGTTACCTAATCAATTATGATTCCTTTTTTCTGACTAGGAACTATAAACAACTTGTTCTTAAAAATTGTGCTTTATCTTATCCTCATCAAACAGAAAGTGGCCTACCTTAATGCAAAACTAGGGATCTGGAAGCAACTGTCCCTCAGGAAATGATTTTAATGCTTGCTTTTGCCAGGGTTATGTCAAACAGCTGCATTCCCCAGATAAGTTGTCTACGCTGGTACAGAGTTTTTTCTGCAAATCCCCAGTCTGGAATAGTCTTTTTATGTCTCTCTATCTCTCCAACTCATCTCATTTTAAATTATATTTGAAGACCTCTTTTCCATTTACTGAAGCTTTACTTCCCTGCTAGCCAGTATTGTACTTAGCAGTCCTTCCCTGCTCATGAGTCTACAGTTTAAAGATGAGTTGAACCTTGCACTTTGGAAGGCTTCAGCCAACTTACTATGTATGAAAAGCATAATATAATTTCTCCAAGATTAGTTTTCTTTAAACATAGACTGTGTTTTCTGGTAGCTAACTGGTTTTGGATGGAGTTAAAGAATTGGCCTTTAAGGTTAGTGCCAGGCTATTTTTTGTGTCAGGATATTTTTTTAATCTAGATGTTCAAACTAACAGAGAAAGCAATTATTTCAGTGAGCTTTAACTCATGGGAAAATCTGAAATGTGCTTTGTCTGACTCTGAAAACTGTGTTCCTTTCTAAGGTTTGATGGTTATTTTTCCATTATTCTTCATATTAGAGTATATTTTTTCAACGAGTAGCAACAAACGGTATGAAGAAAGTTATATGCAGCTACTGCTCTTTGGAAAGCTGCCATCTCTCGATTTCTCAGTAGGGGAGAGGAAGACATGCTGTTTGGCCACCTTGCGTACTGCATCTCACTAAAAAAGGCCAGTGTTTTCTCTGAATAAAACTGACTGCTGTTTTCTGTAACTAGAGTTAGGGAACAGGAGATAAGAATGGTCTTTAAAGTAAAACCATTGTGGCCAAAGCTGTGGACTGCAGGAGCTCTTTACTAAAAGCCTTTGGATGACCTGCTTCTGTACTATAACTTCATTACAATCAAATTTCATTGGCACTCTTGATACCTATGTGCTAAGACAATAAATTAAACTAAGATGTGGCCTGAGGGCAAACCTTGAAGTCTACTTACCATTATCCATCCCTATTGGATGGATGGACTAGTGGAAACTAGTTCTTAAGTCATTTTTATATTCTTGTGCTGCTCTATGCCATCTCTAGTTTGATTTGTTTTCCTATATCCAGCTATATTGAAAACTTTACTGAAATCCAGACAAATTAGTTGTACAACGTCCTCCCCCCCCACCCCCCAGAATTTATCTAATCAAATGCTGTACAGGCTAGCTTAGTGTCTTACCAGTGATAAACACATACTGTGTTTTATTGCACTTTTCCCTATTACCATACTGCTAACCATTCCTTTCTTCAACATTTGTTCTAAGGCCTTGCATGTAGTTTAAGAAAACAGAAATAATTATTTTCTTTCTGAAATATAAACAGTATAGTACTTTTTGGTAGTAAAAATGCTTCCACCATTATCTTGCTAGCTAGTCTTTAATTTCTTCTATTTTTCTTTTCTGTCCTTTTCTAGGATGGAGATAATCCAGTTCTCACAACTTGATTATCTGGATCTCTCTGGTTTTGTTTTTACATTGGCTTGGAAAAGAAAATTCCTTTACTTTTACTTTGAAAGTCTGGATGCCTTTTAAATCTGATTTTCTGCTGAGCATAAAGGATCTTTTCATGCTGTTGCTATGACCTGATGTCATATTAACATCAACACTATAGTTACAAGCCAGTGTCTTGGTCAACTGGTGTTGATGCTATACATTTAGCATTGTGAAACAGTGGTCTGAGTTTCAATTTGTGTTGACTTAATTGGGTAACGATTGAAAAGTCTGGTCAACACTGCAGGCTCACTGAAGCCGTAGTAAGCTGACCATGTTTAACCTGGGTACTGGGTACACCTGTGTCAGAGGCTATGTTGTACAGTTTATTTGCTTGAGCCCGTTATCTATGTGTAAAAGCACAAGGATCAATGTTTTCTAAAACTAGGCTCTTTCCAGTACTCTGCTGTCTGCAATAAACATGCACACCATGTGTTCAATCTAAGTTCACTCTACATGAAACATAGTGAATGCAGATTTAGAGTTTTTAACGCTTTTTTAAAAATGCCACTTCTATCATGGTAAGCTACTTGGCTAAACTGATATGAGTGGAAAAATGCATCATGAGTGAAACTTAGTAATGCTAAACTTGAAAACAGAAAGCTGTTTTGGGCTTTCATCACTTTTTCAATCAGCAGTCCAGTGTTGATTGCACCTTTTTAATTCTGATATTAATATGCATGGACTTTAGAGAGAGCAAAAAGATAAGAGCTTTTTAGTTGCAACTGTTAATCACATATGTACGAATCTAGTCTGTACATTTTGTTAAAACACTGAATTTGCAAACAACTCTTGGCATTTGAAAAAAATACCATTAGTTATAGTCTTTTTTTAACCTACGCACTATAAATTTTTACATTGTTGAACCAATAGCTGATTTAAATCTTGAATGCAATATTTGATATTTGGTATTTGGTCACATAGCTGCATTTTTAGTTTCAGCTCTATATTTTTAAGCATGAATATTCAAGCATCTGAGCATGTTTAGAGGAATAAAAATGTAACTGGCTAAGTTGAGCAGCTGCAGATAGTATGGCAACTAAGGCAGCTGGTATGGCAGATAATAAGACAATGACTGAAATCTCTTTTACTCTTTTTCTAAATTTAAAGTCTAGCTATTTAAAAAAAGTTATAGTACTTGTTTTCATAACAACTTTGAGTGGTCAGCATGTTAAGTTTCAAATACGATTTGCCCTGAAGTACGTATTATTTATTCCCAGTCAAGAAATAGGGAAACTGAGGCATAGATGGTGCGACTTACCTAGTTTTAAATACAATACAAGCCTCCTGATTTCTCATTCTGAGTGTCGCATTCATGGAACTCTTATTTAATTCCTGTGCTTATTCTTTTCAGTGCATTTGCACTCTGAAGAAAATCACTTTCCCCACAGGGATCTCCAGTGTATCAGTCACTGTTGTTAGGGCAGCAGCATCAATATTCCCACTGCCTGCTGAAGGGAGCCTACAGGGCTATGTCTTTTGTGGGTTTTGACTTGCAAATGACTGGCAGATTTAGGAGGGTTTTCCCTTATGATATTTAAATTTAGTACTGTCACCAGTGGACCTCCTATTAAAATGTATATGACTAAAACAGCTCTATCATTTATCAGTGAAAATTATCTTTTTGATAGTTATTGCCTTTGCATGCAGTTTAAGTGAAGGGATATGTGACAGCTCCTTGATCGCCATTTCAGCTCAGCCAAGTAAAATGAGGCCCTTGTCTCAAATTCACTGGAGAACTTTTAATACTTTTAAATAATAAATCAGTTCATTTACCTACATCTCTCTTTCCCCCAACTATCTTCCTTTCTGGAAGATTTTGTCAATGTTGTCTTGGATTTGCTCACTGAATATAACATTTCCCACGTCATTTCAGCTGAGATGGTTGGTGAAGGAGATGGCTGGGTAGCAGACTGTTTCAGAAGTGTGTGGCGTCAGTACTTTGTTTCTGTGATTCCTTTTTGATCTGATTTTGAGACCTCCATTAAACTTAGCGCTGTTTTATAGTAATGTACTTTTATAGGTAATAAAGGTAAACTGCTTCCGTAGATCTTTGTTTCTTATCTTACTTTGTTACTCGGTAGAAAGTACAAAATTCAAGAAAAGCTAACTTCAAACCAGAACTAAATATGAAGTCTGTGGATACAGAGATCTGAAAAAAGATTGCTGCTTTCATTATAATGGGTTGTTAGTTTTTCTCAGATGTTCTGTTCAGGTCTATGCTTCGATGCATCCTCCTGTCCTATAAATCAGACTCCTACCTGGGTTTGAACAAAAAATAACTAAGTCTTGTTTTATGTCCTTGGGGGAAGTTGGAGGATATTATAGCCCCTAACATGAATTGGTGAGCACATATATAACTGTTGCATATTTACTCATGTCTAGCATGAGTCAGATTTGGAGAACTAATGTCATAAATTTCCTTTTGCTGTTGTTTGTGTGCTCATGTAGTTACAGTTATGTGCCATAAATATAGTTTTGAGTAAGACTTCTCAGGCCAGCTTTTTCCTGAAGAGGCGTAATATCCTCTGGGGAAGGAGATCAGTTTGGTAAGACGTGACAAACCATAACTCTGTGCTCCCACTCTGTGATTAGTGGGAGGTAGACAAGAGAGGGCAGTTTAATACCTTGAAGTTTGTCATAATGGTTGTAAATATTTATTATTGTCCAGATGTTGAGGTTGAATGTAGTTTTGTACTAAGATGCACTTATCAGAGTCTTGGGAAACTAAAGAAGCTCTGTACATAACAATGCATTACAGCTTTCTGCTGCTCTCTGACCTGAAACGTGTGTAGTTTATACACGTGTGGCTTTTTCACACAAATCTGAGAAATCCTGCATTATACTAGATGCTGGTGTGGTGCTTTAAGGAAGCTGGCTTTCAAGAAATAGCCCTTATATTGAATTTAAAGTTGCTTTTAGAAACAGCTTTTCTTTCTTAAGAACTGGCGTAGAACTGAAGGGAAAAGAAGTATTAGCAAAACATTGAGATGTTGAAATGGAGTGCTCCTACTCAAGAGCCACATATCTTCACACAAAGCATTTGACCTGGAAGAAATCTTCAGTCTTTTAGTACTGCTCAGATGAACCAAGCAAAGCAATTCATTAGCAAAGCACTTAGTTGGCAGAAATATGAAAACACGAACATTGTTCACACTGTTAAAAGCTAAGCGCTGTGAGGAAAGACACTACCCAAAACACTTGAGCAATATAGCGTGGTTTATTAGGCCCATTCGGATGCAGACGTTTGATTCTTTCAATTTTTTTTCTAGATACTTTGATGAAAAATCCCATAGTTTTTAAATGCTTTCTTCTTATCCCAGGAACTAAACTTCATAAGTGAAGTTATGAATGTTTCTTTTATGTACGTATCTGAAATTAACATTTCAGTTCAATTTTTTTCTGGGTTGTAATTCATTGATTAGTCTTTTTAATCAGTGATACTGGTGAAATTATTTGTTGCAGCTCAGTGTGTTCAGTCTCCCTCAGCCACTACTGATACACTGTTTATATCACACATATTGAACTTGCTGTTTAAGACAGTAAGCCTGATTTCCTAAGGATATCAAAATCATTATTGTGTGTGTGTGTTTGTCAGCTTTGCCTTCATAACTTTTAAATTCTTTAGCCATTTCCTCTGGACAGAAGAGGAAATGATGTAAAAAAAAAATAATTTAATTTAGGCTTGAGCAAGTATTACAAAAACAGAGGCAGGAGGAAAGACTACTGAGGCTGTTTCATGATTTCAAATTTTTATTAGATATCAGCAAGTACACATGAGAGTGAGCATTTGTAAATTCTCTGCTGCAGGGATATAAGACACAGTCATTGGAAAACCAAACCAGGCTTCATTACAGTCAGTGCTTATGGAGATAGCTGTTAAAAGTTAACTTTTAAAAATTATTCCAGAACATAACATAATGTATTCTGCTACATTAGCTTAGTTCATGACACTATGACTTCATAGCATAACATCTTTAGACAAAATAGTGAATTGTGAGTGTTATAAAGACCTTCTCAGTAAAGAGCTATGGAAACAAAAATAAAAAAAAAAAATCATGCAGATTCAAAATTTCTTCTGTACAATACACGGTGTGAAAATGGTTTCAGAGCTCTAAATCTACATGGACAAAGGTTGTGTTAGGTAGCACTTTGGAAAAATACTTGCCTTCTATCAGAGGTGATCTGACCTACTAAAAGAGAGGACTGCTTTTGCCTTGGTTTCTGAATTAAAATTTCTCTGCTGGTAAGTGGTTTTTCTACCTTAAAATAATTTAAAATAAAGACATAGTTTTAAAAGTATATTCTCTCATTTAAAAACAAACCCCTTTATTTTCTAAATGGGAGCAAGTAATAAACGAAGGCAGATGTTGTCAAGTGGTTACAAATATTCAAAAGATGAGCAAGCGAACCTCTGTGAGATGCAGAGCCATTTCAATTTCCAATTTTTTCATGGTCCTTGTTACAGTTTGTCCTGACAGGTGACAATAGCTTCTTTGGGATTCTGTCTGGTTTTTAATTTATGACCATTTGGAAAAGTGATAGCCACAATGGCATCAGAACAGATGGTATTATGAGGGTCACAGACCCAAAGACTTACCAGAGGGCTATGAAATGTTATGACACAAATGCAGTCAGTGATGATGCTTTGTCATGTTAATTGAATGTGTAGCCAGAAGTTGGTAGGTTACATTTGACAGAAATAACTGTTCTTGATATAAAGTCTAAAACAGTATGAAACGCTGTCAGATCTATTAAAGTAATTGACACATCAAACTTAATTTCCTTTAAAATTGTGATATGATAGTGTGAGCAGCTGGTGATCTCTGTTGAAAATAAATGATGTAGCTTTAGCCTGGGCATCCAAAGTCATCTCATTTGCTGCAGAATCAAACCCTAAGCTTCCTAAAATTGGAGGAAGTTTTATTAGTAGGTGCAGTCTTTCTACCATATGCATTACGTTCCATTTAATGTAACATTTATATCTGAATATTTTTGCCGAAGATAAAATCCATGGATGTTTAACACAATAGCTGGTAGGAAATGTTTGTATCTCACCCCACGCTCAGCAGCTGCCTTAAGTTCCAGAATTCCCACCTTCCTCACCAAACCCACGCTGTTGCTGTAGTTCTTATCCTTGAAAGTGGAAGCTGCCACTCTCCATTTCAGCTCTTCTCTCAGTAAGCATTAACTTCCCAGTTTGCTTATTCTGATCAAATCCTAGCTTTGTGTGGGAGTGCCTTTTTTGCCATTCTTGTGTTCTTCCTGCCAACTGTGCTCCAGTGAACTAGAAAAGTGACTCAAATGGACAAGATTCTGACACTTGGGAAGCAGGATTCAAATCTGTTTCAGCTGCCTGTCAGCTGACAATAGTAAACCAAAGGAAAGGACTGAGGGGGAAACAGCATTTGGAATTACACTTTCTCTGCAGATTCCAACCTTGTGCACTAACTTATTATACAGTTTGGAAAATGGATTTCAAGAGCCGTAAACCAGCCACAGCATATGATTTAACATGCTGTGTCAATCAGTGCAGTGATGGATAACCATTTATAAAAAGTCTATAGCCACATTAAACTTGTGTTTTGCCTCAGTCTTTAACAGGAATGTGATATTCATCATGGATGGCAAAGCTAAAATTAGTCATGGAAATGAAAGTATGGAAATGGTGGCAAGTGCTTGCTGGTGGAGGAGTATGGAGGAGTTGGCCAGAATTCTGGAAGAACTAGTAGATGAAATAACAAATCATTAGTCCAGTAATATTTAGTGAAACCTAAGTTAACAAAAGATTGTAGGATAGTTAATATACTACCTATACTTGGGAAGAGCAGTTGCAGGAGAAAGGCATCAGTTTGATTAAAAGTGAGACTTGGAGACCCTTCAGAAAAAGAAATACGGCGACTCACAAATATAAAATGCAAGAGCAAGACTGAGTATGGAAATGACTGGAGAGGACAAAGAGCTGGGGTACTAGTTGATCTGAGCTACATCTCCATTGTTCTACAAGAGCTACATCTTCATTGTTCATGAGTTGGCCAAGCCCAACACGAGACATCATGTTGCCCCAGTTATCAACGTCATCATCTTGTCAACAGTGTAGTCTCACCATTAACTTTGTAAGCCTACAGATTTCTCCTTCCCTTATGGAAGATGGTGGTGTTCATCCTCCACTGGTTGCTTCATGTCCCCAAAATATGGAGACTGCCATGCCCAGTAAAACCAGTTGAGGCTGGCCAACAGGGCAGCCCTCAGTGTGAACTAAAGCATAGGTTTGATGTGAGGTTTCCTCCCAGGCTAGCCCCGTGATTCTCTTGTAATCCCAAGTAACGTGGCTGGATGACAAAATTGGCCTGTAGCTTCGCATCAGTGTTGTCCTTATACACAGTGAGCACTGAGGTGACTGAACTGTAGCGCTGGAAGGTCTCTGGAGCATTTCCTGGGAGGAGTGGGAAACTTTAATAATAATATATGCTCCCTGTAAACATGAGACAAATAAGCATAATCAAAATAAGGCTAGGCGACATTGGCACCGGAACAAATGGAAACAAACTGGCTAGAGAAAAATTTGTGAAGATGATTTGAAGAGGATACCTAGCACTTACAGTCTAAACATCATGTGGAACAAGAAATCCTGTGCTGAGGTTGTCGGTAACAACAGGGGAGCAAAATGAATGACCTAAGAGGGCTCTCCTGATCTGATATTAATTAACTGAAAATACCCTATTTGGGGCAAGTTTTAAGTAAAAAATTAACAATGATCCACAAAAAGGTAGTTGTGAGAAAACCTCATAGGCTTCTATGGCGTTGAATTATAAAAGGTAGGAGATACTTCAGTTACATTTGTTTGTTTCCAGATCAGTATTAGCAAAAGCTGATTTGTTGAGGTACATTAATGTTATGTTAGCTTTTTTAAAAAATTATTTTTACTGTTTTTTCTCCAAAATAGTGCTGTTTGGGTTTCTCTCTTTAACTGTCCAAAGCTTTTTTCCTTAGTTTTCAGTATATTCAACTTCTTCACTTCTTCAGGTTTTGTGCAAGGTAAGTCGGTATATGAAGAAGTGCTTTGTTTTATTTTTCTGAAAGTGCTAAAAGCCCTTTCTTAGCCAATGGTTAGGGTTTGGTTCTTCTGATCTCCACCTGATGGTGCATAGATGGGAGGGTGTATGCCTTCCCTTCACACTGAAAATAGCCTTCCCTTAAAGATGGGTCTGCTGGCAGTTGTCCTGTCAGACTGACAGGTTAGCAGTGTACCTACAACTTCTGCCTTTCATGTAAGAATCTGGGGGGAGAAAGGGGGTGCGTTCCCTCTCATGCCGGGAGGTTTTTGCAAAATGCCATGACGATGGTTCTTCCCATCGTAGTGCATTGGGCCTGAGGAGCAGGTGGCAGTTCACATCAGCTTTGGGGGTGGGGGGGAATGGTCTGTTTCCTAGGGATGCTATCAAAAAATATATTTATTAATGCTTTATTAAAAATAACTTCTTTTTCTTGGAGATTATTGCAATGCCAGTCTAGCATGTGCTGCTGTGGTGTCATAACACTTTTGAAATAGTGACATTAGCCATAGTTGTAACTTATGTACGTACATACTTCTATATGCAAAAGTCTCCTTGGCTAAGGGCAAAAGGAAGAAAAATGTGAATAATGTGCTTTAATCTTTGCATTTCTGTTTTATTTTAGTAATGAAAGGACTGGTCATCTTTTATACTGCAGTTCTGACTCTGAATAGTTAATACAGCATGTCAGAATATTTGACAGAAATGCACATGCATAAATGCAAAAAAGGTACTTCAGAAGAGTATCGTTCACTCCTGATGCCTTTTCCATAGTCTCAAAAGTTCAGACAAGTAAGTGCTGGTTTCTGTAGTATTGAGTGTGTACAAGTATGGACTACAAGTGCTGGCCTTCAATATAGTGACAATCTAGCTAAAGATCTCCCAGGTACTCAATTTGAACTCTGACAGCTCTATTCATTATAAATTTTAACCACAGAACCTAGTACTGCATCTGCAACTCTGATTTTTCTTTGATACACAAGCTATTCCCCTGACGTCAGATTGATTTCTTCATTAGAACATTTGATCAATTTTTCTAATTACTATTTCCAGAAGCCACATACCACCAGTATGTTCATTGTGGTTTTATAGAAAAACTGTCATTATTGAAAAATGACTTCTTAAAAAGCTGTCGCTTGCTATTTCTTATTATTTATTCTTTAATTCTATCAGTGGTTGACTGGTGGACAGAAGAACATGAATTTCTTGACATTAGTGGTAATTTTGCGTGGAGCACAAGCTTTCAAAACCAGGAACCTTCAGATGTACTAAATTGCAATCTAGTCTTTAGGCAGTGGAGTGAGGACACTGAATTCCCAGTATTCTCAGTCCTTGTGAAAAATCAAGCTTTTGCTCAAATGGTTGAATATTGACTCAGTGGGCTGACTTTGAGGCTTCTCATTTCAAGAACGTCAGTCTGAGGCTTTCTGTTTCTCTAGCCTGTTCTGCACTTGTACCATTTTTGGAGGATTTGGGGTTTTCCTCTCTTGGCTATTGAAAGCACTTCTATGTTAGTCCTATGTCTTGAGTATGAGAAATACAATTTTTCTCCACTTCTGACCCTTTGACTCAAAACTTGGAAAATAATGGCATCAGTATCAGACAGTACCTATGAGTCTCTGTAGGTAGCATGGTGATGCAGTAGTAAACCTAGCCTTGCTTTTGAAACCAGGCAATGTTGAAATACAGCCACAGATTAGACTGATAAAATGGTAGGATTTCAGTAGTGAATATACTGTAATTAGGTCATGCACTTACATCTATAAAATGTCTACATAGGGGAAAAGTGGTGAGTGTATGAATGACAATATACAAGAATATACTGAATTAAGGGAATTACTGTAGGCCCATTTCATAAACAGCACTGTCTGTAGCTGTGCTCTCCAGCACCTGTTTTCATTGCAGGTGTATGTACTTGAAGGATGCTGTACATCTGGGAAATCCTCTTTTCTGATTTGTGGGAAAGGCAATGTGTGCTGGGAGGGAGGGGAGGGAAGATCCAGTGCTGCTGAGCTTCTGGGTGGAGGAAGGTGATGGAGAGACGGATCACCTACACTTCAGTGTCATGGTATTGCAGCTGGGAGGAAATGTAAAACGTTTGCACCAGATGACAAGAACTCCAAATTCAGGACTGGCCATTATCTGAGGACTGAAGTTGTATTTAATTATTCCCTGATACCAGTGTTGATGCAGACCTTGCCAGAGCTGTAGCCATCTGACTTCTGAAGGGAGAATCGGCGTGCGTTTACTGTGTTTGTAGATGCGGCATATGAAATAAGACCCTCAGCATAATTTTCAGATGGAGATAACAAGATAATCTCTGCAGTCACTAGCTGTTTCACTCTATCAGTAAGGTGTTTTCTTTGTTTCCAGTGTGCTTGCTATAGTCAAATTAGTTCTCGCAATGTAGCGTGGTAGTCATGCTGTTTTTATAAGCTGATATGACATTCACATAAAGTGTAAATCAAAATTACAGCAGACTATTGCAAGATCATGTTGTCTTAACAGGAAAAGAAGTTCTCCAAGAGCTTCCATCTTGGTGGAAGGCTACGATCAACAATTTTAAAAAACAAACTTCAATTTTGAACCTTTCTGCATTATCGGCTGTGAACAGTAAAGAACTAAAAGGCAAGCACATCCCTGTTGGAAGGGGTCAGTCATTTTCACGGGGGTTATAAATACACAGATGCACTAACAACCACGCACGTTCATGATTTCACGCTGGCAATGCGAAGTTCAGTGAGTAACAAAGCCGAAGTTGTTGTTTTAAAAATCTGTTGCCAAGCAGTAGGTTTTCTCTTAGCAACAAGGGGTTTGCAGCAGGGGAGGCAACGGGATACCTTGGGGGGGCTGTTAGTGTTAGGGGAGGGGTAAAGAAATAAGGCACTGGGGTTGGGAGCTTGCTTCAGCGGTGACACAGAGCACACAGCTCGGTTTCGGGGTGTGCTGGGGATCGAGGAAGGCAAGTGAGGCGGGACAAGGCAGGAAGGGACCCGTAGAACAGACAGACAATGTTTTGGGATAAGCAATGAACAGAAATGTTGGCTGCAGGCTCAGGTTCATGTTTGTTCATCAGTTGCTTTGGTTTGGTTTAGTGAGTGATCAGCTGTAGTATTATTAGCTGGTTGTGCTTACTTAAAAAAAAATAATCCATACTGAGCTGCTAGGAAGTTTTATTTTGAGCATGTTTGAAGAAACACACTTTTTATTATTCAAAAGAATTGCATTATTAGAGAAAACGAGATAAGTATTTTTGTCTTCTGCATTTTGGAAACAAATCACATATATGTTGCAGTTTCTTTTCCAATTCAAAAAAATTATGTCTATCTTTATTTTACAGAAAATTATCTTTACTTTTAAGTGTTGGTGGTCAATCCAGTTTTTTTTAAACCTTATCATGTGGACATCCTTCAAAATCCCTGCATTAAAATGCATCTGTGTCTGTCATTGCAGACATAGAACTATGTTTATTCATCGTTTTTCTGATGGAATGGCTTATTTCGAACTGATGCACCATGTCACAGTTCTTTCGCACTTGCAGAAAATAGTTACTGACAATGACTAAACATGCAACTGTTCTTGGTATGTGCCTTTGAAAGGAGGAGTTAATTAATGATTTCTTGTGCAAAGTCATACTTGCATTAGATGGACATGTTTCAGCACAAATTCATCAGCTAAAAGAAAAATAAGAGAGCATAGTATATAAATAATGTGCTATTTCACTCTACGTAAGTGTAAAATATTGATTATAGAATACATTTAAAATGTGTATTTTTATCACAGAGGATGGGAAATATCAGTTTCAGAATTTTACTTACTTTTTCCATATATCATGACAAATTCATCTCGTTTTGCCTCGCTAACACTTCTTCTGTTTCATTATTATAGCATAACACTGTCAAGGCTCTGGTAAACCTTCAAGTTTGATAGATTTGTTTGAAAATAGCAGCCACCTTAACTCATGCAAAATAGGCTGAAAAACCAGCATGTAACAAGGGGCAGTTTTGTGATGCTAAAATTACAGTGCATATGGATTTGCAATGCATATATTGCATATTAAGTTTTGTAACTGTTTATGGTCATAATCCTTGATTTTCAAGTTTTTTTAGATAAGATAGGATGTTTCTATCATGTCTTTCTGCGTACCACGGTTGAGAGTTGATTCTCTCTGAGGCAGACTGGGACTTGTTTAAAAAAAATAAAATAGTGAACTGAGAAAATTACTGGGGAGTTGGGTGTAGTGAGCTCTTTAGGCCTTTTATTGTAACTTTAAAAAAAAAAAAATCATTATTTTCCACATCTGTATAGCTCTATCTCTGGTTATACACTTGCAGCTGCTAGCTTATTGGGCTTCAGCAGGTCATCAGCGTACCAGGCAAGTAGTGTTTCCACTGTTCTTCTGTCTCCCTGCTCTCATCATTAAAAGCAAAATCAGTCCATTTTTTATTTTCATATGCTTATAATGTTTTCTTATAGCTGTTGTTTTTGCAAGGGAGACTTTTAGCTCTGAGGGGTATTTTTTTAGCTAAATAAGGTCTGCATTGTACAAATTTAAAGCTCTTTAGCAAACAAGTCATGTAACAGACCTACTAGGAAAAAATTAATGTTAATATCTTATCTGGTAGATCTCAATTCTCCATAGCTGAGTCTCTTGCAGGTCAACAGGCTCTGTGATTCTTAAACACGGTGATCGTGTCTGACGCTTTTTTGCATGTTAGGTCGGCCACATTTCTTCTTCTCATACTCTCCATTTCTCCCAGTTTTCAGTTTCCTTCTCTGCAGAGTTACGAGAGAGTTCAGTGCCAAGAGTTCAGCAGCCTCTCTGAAGAAGGCAAAAGTGCAAATGGACTCATGGTCAAAGTTCCCATTATATTTTTTCCACTTTGAAATAAATTTCATTGCTTTTGAGAACATCTCCCACCTATACTCTATATTTTTCTTAGAGAGAATGAAATTGTTCCTCTTGCTATCAAATGAATAAAGGTAAAATTCTCAAGTGGTGCTTCTGTTGAGATTGAGAACTATTTATTTTCCAGGAGGGGTGGAGAAGTAGTCAGACGGTTAAACCTTAAGAAAACCTCCAGCTCTCTTGAGCGGAAATTTTTAGTCACATGGAAGAAACCACACTGATCTTTGTAGTGTTACCTTTTTACCACTTCCCCCCCGTCCCCGTCCCCCCCGTCCCCCCCCCAGTTATTGCAAATCTTGTTTAGCACTTTATGATAAAGCTGTGGTTTGGTGAGACATATGATGGGTGATAATTATGGCTTTAATTTTTTAAAAGTTAGTTCCATGGAAGAAATTTGAATGTTTGCTTCTCATTTGCCTAAAAGCAAATAAAAAAAGTGACCTTACTAGGTTCCTCTAAATGGCTAGTTTTAATCATGTTTTCAAAATCAGAAATTAGTTATTTAAGTAGTTTTCCATTTCTGTCCCGTGTTTATTTTTCCTAGATGTGTGTTTTCCATTGACTGGTTAATCATTATGACAGGTTAATTTAATTTGCAAAGAGAGAAAGCCCATTTGCAGAAAAAAAGATACCTTTGCAGTGAAGACTACACTACATGCTTATTTAAGCAATTATGGCTTTATACAATTGCTTATTGTATCATGTTGAGATTCCGAGTGATGATGTTTTATTAATAAAAAATTATGTATTTGCTAACTGAAGGTTTTACTTGGAAACTGTGTAAAGCTGCACTTGGAAATTAGAACTCAGTTGAATGTTTTCCTTTTTAAAAATGCTTACATTTAGCTAATGAAAAATAACCTTAATATGTTAAACTGCAAGGGGAAAAATAACTGTGCCAAAATGTAATTTTGACATGTCCAATATATATCAAAATATCATTCTGGCTTATTGAAGAAGGTGTTAATTGTAGTTATTGGTTTTATTGTGCCATCACCATAGACCAAATTTTAAAGGTATCTTGTTTATCTAGGATAGAGATAGATATGTAATGACATACTGAAAGTTATCTAGGTGGAGTATGGATTTAGGTCCTGTTGAAGTGAATGCTGATTAAACATCTTGTCTTACATGCATTTGAAAATTCCATTATGCATCTTTCTGTGCCCAAAAGACTGCGAATATGGTGTGGGGTTTGTTGTTTGTTTTTTTAAAAAAGGCCTCGTGGATTTGAAGATTTTGGAATCCGTTAATTTTGTCATACAGGTTTTCTTCTTTCAGAAATAAGCTGGATACCTACCATAATTTTGCTTTTTGATCTTTGTATTCATTAGTTGGACATTTCTCTGCACCTGCTTCTTCAGTGTAACCCAAGGAATCAAGAGAAAGTTGTTCTTACAACAGAAGCATCAAGTAGTAATATTATATAGGCATGAGAATGTTATCACTCTCTTTCCTCTCAATGCAGTTGAGGGAGAACCTGATATTGGAACAGGAGTAGTGGAAGCTCCCTGGGCCCTCTAGACAAGTCTCCTCCTCATAACCATCAGAGCACGCAAGCTCTCCCTGTAGGACTCCGTCTTAACACTGTTTTGCACCCTGCCACTGCGAGTAGAAGGCTGTTCCAAAATCTCTCTGCTCCAATTGCCAGGAATGTTTTCACTTTTTTTTTGGTAAACTTACTCACAGCCAATTTATACACATGTATTCTTGTGCCAACATTATTCTCTAACTAAAATAGTTTTTCTCTATTCTGTTCTCTCTACTGTTTTTATAGCAAGTAACTTCATCTCCTCTCAGCTTTTGATTTGCTAGGTTAAACAAACCAAGTCTGTTAGTCTCCCCTTGTAAATTAAGGTTTTTATTGATCGTCTCAGTAGTCATTTTCTATGCCTGTTCCAGTTTGAATGACCTTTGTTGAATAGAGGAGACTACACAAGGTGCCAGAGGAGGCCCTACTATAGCTGTGTACGGCACAGCTGCTCAAGTCTCTGTTGTCTTTCTCTCTACTGGAAACCTCTCCTGATGTCACTTGAGTTTTCCTCGTTCATGCTGGCACCTTTCCACACTATCATCCTGTGGTTGCCTGATGTATCCAAGTCCTTCTCCCAAGCTGCTTGGTTGACAGGCTTCCACCATGCCACAGAACTTCTGTGTTACTGTTGTGTTATTTTCCGCTTTGTTTTACTGACTTTTGCCGTATTTCTGTTATCCTAGTTCTCATGATCAGCCTGTTGCTTTCTGTATCCTATCCTCTTAACTTTTTGTTATCTGATTGTATCATCACTCATAAGTCTTCTGATATGCCATTAATTAAAACACTAAACATTATTAGTCCAAGACAGTATCCAAAATACAGAAGATATAATCCCCATTCCTTAACGCATGCAAGATAAGTATAAATGAAGGTTACTCAGCCAAATGTTTTGGATGGTACATTAAGATATTTCTGTCTGTTCAGACTCAATAGCTGTTTTTGTGGTCTGTATTTGTGTAGGTGCCTAGGAGATATTGAGTAATAAATAACAAATTACTTCTGTTTTGACAACAGTGCCAAGGGTCTTCAGTCAGGGGTTGGGCCCTCTTTGGCGGAGCATTATAAAAACAATCCTTGGACAGGTGCTTTGGTGAAATACACAGGAATAGCAGGTTTGTATGTGGGGCAATGTAAAATGAAGTGTGAGGGCAATGATCGCGGGAGGAAACACATGTAAAATCATTGACCAACTAAAGGGAGACTGTGACTCCGGAGTGGATGAGGAAAGAATCGGCAAGATCTTGAGAATAACCTGTGGCAAAGACGACAGTTGGAAGCACTTTTTTCCCCTTTTTGGGGAGGGTTTTCTTCTGCTGTGATGTGAGGCTTGTGTAGGACCTTGTTTGTAGTGACTACAGTACCTCCCTGTTGCAGGCAGTACACAGTAATACTCTTTTTTTAGAAAGCCAGCCCCTGTAGGCTCTTGAAATTGAAAAGTCCCTGTTACTCCCAGCTCTGAGCCCCGACGATGGCCTGGGCACTGTAAAGGGCTGTTGATCTTTCCTTGAGCAGAGAGCATCTGAACTTCACAAATCTATGAGTACTGTTGATTATTCAAAGTGACTGGTATAAATGTCAACGAATCGGAGACATGAAGCACTGTTCTCTCTTCTTGTGATGATGGCACAAAAGAGTCTCTTTGTTTCTCCAGACATTCCCTTCACTTTCTGCCTGTGCCATTTCTGATTAGAGTTTTCTCTTGGAGTTTTTTGAGTTAGAAAATCAACCTCTACCATGTAGAACTGGCTAAAAGAAAAATAAGATTTGCTTAGAGAGTTTACAACATAAAGACGTCTTGAACAGACAGAAGCTGGAAGCCTTAACACACGTAGGGGAGATCAGTGGTTTGCCAAAAAAACCCAAAACCAAAACAACCCCAAAAGAACCCCAAGATTCTCAGCAAACCAAACATGGGGAAAAGTAATAAAATCTGTACTGAGCTGCAAAATGAAGAAGCCCACACGTATTAGAGGCTTTTATAACTGTGTTAGAAGCAAATGTCATAAATTTATCGGTCTTCCATGGGAAAGAGCTAGTGAAAGAGATGCAATAGCAGGAAAGATCCTGCTTTCTCCTAACAGGATGCCAACAGTTGTCTTAAACACCTCCATCAAGTACTGCAGCATTTTAAAATGCACAAAGAACAAATAGATTGCCTTAGATTTGTGTAATTCCTGAGAAACTTACAGTTTTCGTCATCTTTCGTAGAATGGGTGTTTTCCTACTAATATTTCTTATTATTTACTCAAATTATTATATAGCAGTTTTTCTAATTGATTCAGGTTCCAAAATATCTATCACACTTAATTTTTTCAAAGTTTATGTGTCTGTTTATAAAGAGGATATAGGGAGAAGGCATTCTGTTAAGGTTTTAAACTAACATGCCAAGTCTGAAGGTGCAAGGCATATGTCACTTAGATACCCCTCTGTGTTTCTGCAGAGTTGATGTGTTGTTCAAGCCCATCTCCAGCCATAAAGCAAGAGACCTAACATTATTCTGCAGATAAATGTCTGTACATCTGCTGCTAAATAGGTAAAGGCCAGAACTGGTAGCTTTGAGATTTTGTTTCCAGTTAGGAAGCACAGGAAAATATGCAGTGAAGGACTAGGATAATTTGTACTGATTTCTGGGAAATGGAATTTTTTTTTAAGGATTTTTTGGGTTTAGTGGTTTGGTTTTTGTTTTTTTCCTGAAGGGTTTAGTACAGAGAGTAAGCATATGCTGACAGCTGGTAAACTGGAGGTCAGTTTTCTTGGATGGGTGGTGGTGCGAGGTCACTGAAGGATGTTGCTGTGTGATAGGCATGCCTGCTCCTTCTCCCTGTGGTCTGCAGTGTAATGCTTAATAGAGCAAAGTCAGGCAAGGACCACAAATAATTTGAAATGTTCTGTGCCTCGGAATTTTAATGAAGTCATCCGGGAAGGAGATTTGCAAACTGGACACTCACAATATATGACATCTGACCATCATTCTGAGAGAGTTAATGAATCAGAGGGTATTCTTTCTTCTTTCTCTAGGTCCCTTGTTTGAGCTCAGCCCACAGCTATAGTGACCAAATGTCACTGTCCTTTTGATGCTCTGCATGAAACGAGTCTAATTTTTTCTCCATTGGTTCTTTGGAAGCAAAGCTCATTGCCCCAGTGCTGCTACCCAAGGCAGGAGTCTTCATACCATCCTAGCCTGAGACACCAGTGAAAGACTGACTTTTGGGAGACTCTCACTCTTAAAACATGAGGGTACAGGATGTGACCTGATTGCCCATGCAAGAGCAGTTCCTTCGCTAGTGCTAAATAGCTTATATTCTTAGAAAAGTATAACAGCAGGCAACAGCTACTATTTGCTCTAGTTCTATCACCCAGAAAATCTCAGCTACACTTCTTTTCATACAGAATAGGGCAGATGTGACATAACGTGTTTCTGTTCCCATCAACGGGCTTATATCTGCAAAATTTCATTGTTTCCTTTGGTCTTGAAAAGAACAGCTTGCATCCTTAGCAAGCGGGGAAAATAGTCTGGCATATTTGGGGGGAAAAAAAGTATTACCAATATTCAAAAAACTCACATGTTTAATTAGTATAAAATATACAAGTCTGCACAGAAAAAAATGAATATTTTTGAAAATTAATTAGAGAATCTTGTCTCAAAAATTAAGAACATGTTAATCGTACTAAGGTTAGGTGCATGCAGCCAAGCCATCTTTATATATTCCGTCTCCTTACTTCATTTTTTGTAGTTTCACATGTGATACCTACCAGTCACTGACAATCACTTTCCTGCAGGGAAAAAACACCGACCCTGAGAGTTATCTGATATTTTGGATTGGAAGTACTGTTCACTCACTCTGGAAATGCTGACTCACTTGACAGCTCAAAAAAAATCCAAAACCAGAAAAGCCCTCTAGCACCTTTATGTGAGAACATCTGCTAGGCTGATAGAAATTAGCCTTCATGGCATTTATTTATTTACTTGCCAATACTGTACAGCGCTCTTCACATTGTTCTTCAGAGCATGGTCTGCTCTGTTGGTCTGTAGGATGGAGTTAGCAGTCTGCCCATGCTGAAAGTCAGCCTGGTGGGCAGAATTCCAGAAACGTATTGTGGATAATTCGGGCGTTGCATAGAATTTCAGTACTTTCTAATCATCGGCACTTAGGTTGATAAGGATTTGAGGGACAGATGTACAGAGAGAAATAAAAGAAATCGTGGTCCAAGGAGTGGGGGCTGGGAAGGGAGAACTCACAAGGAATCTGTAGGCATGTAATCAGGATGCCTCTCTGGAATACAAAGATTTGTGATCTTGTATGCATTTTGCAATACAGAATCACAAGGTAAAAATGCATAACATCATTAGGATTATTATAATCCCAGAATAAAGCTCTGTTACTGCGTCATTCCACAACTTTTGTGGCACAGTAACATAGCTGAATGTGATGGATGGAGATTTCCACTGCCTCATTCAGCCTATATCCTAGTGGGTTTGGACATCCTCTTGGATCGTGTGGTGTTGTGGTCCATCCTATCCTGCAGAGGAAGATGAAGAATCTGTGTCTAGGAAGCTCCTGAGGAAGTTATCTGCCTGCTGGACCTTTATACAGTACTGGTGCAATATCAGTCCCAGCACACTTCCCGTTCCACAGGTTGAATCGGGTACTGTGGCTGTTGCCCATTGGGCTGAACTCAGTTCTGTTTCTACCATCCCCGAGAGCCAATGGTGCCGTGTGTGTGATCTCAGGTGTTATAAGACATGAGCTGGGTGCTGAGATGCGCAGGCAGGATACAAACACTTCAGGGCACACACCTTAGTAGGACTTTAGACCCAGGAGCTTGCCACAAAAGCTCAGGTACTTACTGATTTTTGGTGGTTAGGTGGAGTTTTTGTTGTTCAACTCAGTTTTTGCATTTCAGTGTCTTTGTTTCTTGTCTAAAGCCACTTCACTCGTGGGTGTGGAGTAGCCTGCTCCAGTCCTGCTTCAGGTCATTTCTTTTATTTAAAAAAAAAAAAAAAAGTACTATATAGCCTATAACACTTTGAATCTAAGCGCTACCTATGCTTATTTCACTGTTGCCACGTATCATTTGAGCTTCAGAAAAGTCCTACTGGCCAATGTCAACCATTTTTCCTTTGTTTTCTTGCAGGCTCTGATGCTTCACCAGCTCGGGCGCTACAGCTTGGCGGAGAAGATTCTTAGAGATGCCGTCCAGGTGAACTCCACGGCCCATGAGGTCTGGAACGGCCTGGGAGAGGTGCTGCAGGCTCAAGGCAATGATGATGCTGCGACCGAATGCTTCCTAACAGCACTGGAGCTTGAAGCTAGCAGTCCCGTGGTCCCTTTTACCATCATTCCCAGAGTCCTTTGAGAGGGCATCTTGATCAACCGATTTTGATCTGACTTCTGGGTGAGGAAGCCCAGTGTATCAGGCTGCCTGGTAACTGGTTAGTTTGAAAAATTTTAGAGCTACAGGTAATAAACTGCAGTCTTTTGCGGGAAAGTGGCCAAAACAGTGACGTGATGCAATATATTAATGTTAGACTGAGAGGACAACATGGGTAGCCAGAACCAAATCGCTCATATCGCCTACATTTTTGCCCTGGTAGTTTTAAAACATCGTTATATTGTTCATGGATGATGTGCCATATTTTGTTAGTGATACTTGAGTGTTACATAAAATTATAATGGAATCAACTACCAAATGTAGAATAAGTTAAAATTCAGTGGCAGAGCAGACTATTTTTAACAAGGCTGTTAATAAAACTGTTCTCTTCCTGCCTCTCAACCTCTTTTGGCCCAAAGTCAAAATGTGAATTTTCTGTTTCCATCTCTATTTTAGTCCAGGCCAGAAAATCAGTTGAGTTCTTGTTTTTAGTTGTTAATAACTGTGATGTGTGGCTAACTGTTATCTCTATTTAGAGCAAAGGCTGAGTACAAGAATATTTATATTTTACCAATGTATGCCTGTTACAAAAAATATATTAGTTATTTAAGTTTAACTTTTTTATGTGAATTCAGAGTTTATTTATCAATGGAAATATGTAAAAAGAAGCTTCAAATGGAATATTTACCGACATTCCTTATACATGACCCACACTTGGCTAAATGGGAAGATTATGTTAATAATAAAATGATTTTTAAATGGAACCTTTCCTGTGTCCTGGTTAAGAACCCAGAGGGAAATAGATGGCTTGTGAACACATTTTTATGATGTGGGGCCTGTGGCTGGCTGGCCTCGAAGATGAACGACACCAAAATTAAATGCCCTGAGGCCAGTCTAGAGAAAAGAAGCTGCTATACTCTTTGCCAATGGTATTGTTATCTTAGATTTCAGGTTTCCTTAAATCTTCACTTCTCTTTTATTCCTTTTACTCCAGCTCTTGATGAAGTTAGATCACTCTGCCTCTACATAATACATGGACATTTGTGTATACCTTGGTAATGCTTGGGAAGAGCATGTTAAATATTTACATGCTATTCTTCAGTTTTCTTTATGTGTCTTCATAGTTCTTTCCCAACATCTCCCGCACTTTGCGTCCCTTGAAGGAAAAGCTGGCTGGTAACATTACTGCCATATCAGTAGTAATAGGGCCAAATGTTTAGTAGACAAATACTTGCCAGAGTTTCTCTAGGATGCATGGAGAAGTCATTAGTTGCAATGAACATTCGGGGTGCATGAGCTGGGGTAGTGTAGTGTCTGCTCATTTACAACATTGGGCTCGTATGGAGCCTGGGAAGAATTCCAGGTTCCCCATTAGACTGGGTGCTCCTTGGTATTTGCCTGATTCGTCACAAGAAGCGGTTTTAAAGTGCTTAGCAGAAGATAGCAGATGATTCAGAAAAATAATGGCAAATGTTTTTTCTTTGTCGCTCACCAGAGAGCTTACTCACCTCAAATGCACAGAGGATCCTCGCTGCAACACAGGCTCTGCGTGCTCCAGTGAGAATCTCCAAATGGCAGAAGATTTAAACTTGGGGGAGCTCTTAATTTTTGCCTCACCCCCCCCTTCACCCTCCCCTTTTAGGCTGAGGCTGCTTTCAAATTGTATCTGCTTAGTGCTTAGACCTATGTTCTCTGTAAAATGGACCAAAAGGCTGTAACAGGTAGTGTCTTCAAATCTATTTATCTTTTTTTATCTATTTATCTATTTCAAATCTTGCTCACTGTGAAAACATCAGTTTTCCTTCCCCTGTTCAAGTGCCTGTTTTGCATGTTTTCTTCCTACTGTCCTTGGCTTTTTTTTTCCTCCCCTCTCTTTTCTGTTTACCGACTGTTCTCTCTTTGCCAGTCCCAGCTCCTAATACATGCCCTGGCCCTGCTGTCTTTTAGCACCCACTATATGGTACCTGGTATACCAAAAGATACTGCAAAACCTTTATTTCTTTAATTCGATTCTTCCTGAGCCTTCCCGCTATCACAGTTCAGTTACTTAAATTTGTAATACCTTTCACAGACATGCTCCTTCACAATATTTATTCACCTTTTATTGTAATACCAAAGCTTTTCTAACAAGGCAGTTTGTGCTTGTTAGATCTGAGACTGGTGGTCTTTCTTAAGGGAGCTGCAGATGAAAGTGGAGAATAGGAGAATTCTGTAATAGCAGAATTTATCTTTGATTCTTCTCATTTAATTTAAAGTCCTGGCCTCTTTTGATAAACTCCCAAAGTGGAAAGGTTAGCAGTCTAATTGTGTCATATCTTTTATTAGTGGAGAAGTTGTCACTGCTGTTGTGTATATCAGGTGAACCTGAAGATCTGTTTCATTTTTCTTACACTGGAATCAGTTTAATTGTAAATCCACAAGCTTCTACCTCTTGGGAATAGCCTTAGCTACCTATTTTTAAAAATGGATTATCACTGTAAGACTGTACATTCAGGAATTTTCAGGCAGAAGTGGAAATCCTTGCAGCATATGAATTAAACAGCAACACTTGTTTAAACATAGTTTTCAACTTAAAAAAAAAAAAGTTACTAGGTTTTACAGCTGGTTTTTTTTTTTTTTTTTTTTAAATCAAGTAAGGCAGCTAAGAATATTTTTATATCTATTTTAGTTGATATACAGAAAGACCTGCCTTTTGCAATCCGCTCTCAGGCCGCTCTGGTATCTCGGTCACAGGAGTGAAGCAAGCCGTGCAGTGTGAAGAGCCCGGCTGGGCAGTATTCCCCTTGGTGCCAGGGGGTCAGTGTCACCTGCATGAGGGTTGCTCCTGGACTTTGTGGCTGACCAAATCTCTATGTGGATAGACAGATCTATGTGTGCTCTTGCTCCCCCAGCCTGTGTCAGAAATAATAGCTGTTCAGATGAATGGTGAGAGAAATCAGGGGCTGATCCAGCTGAAAACTAAGCCAACCCCTTGCTCCCTTGCCCCAGGGTTTTACTAGCTTTGGGTAGAAGCCTAGTAAAGGCTTCAAGTAGTTCTTTCCTCTGATTTACTGCACGACTCGTAACACTAACATGCAGAAGAGAAGACAGGACTTCCCCTCCGCGCAGCAGCCCGTACTTGCAGCAGTTTAAGATGGTTATTAAATGGCATTGTCAAGCACTCTTAACTGTATCACTATAGCGACACGTTGCACAAGCTTGAGATCTCCAGCCTTTCAACAGGGATCAAATACACTTCTCTCATCCATAGGACTGGAATAGCAGGTTTCAGAGGAGACTTCCCTTACTCTGCAGCGTGCTTGCGCTACTCAAAACAATTAACATTTGGTGTAGTAAGCATGTGCCAGAGTGTAACAACAATCTCTCTTGCACATGATAAAAGGTCTGGCTCCCCAGTGCTTACAATAAGAAAACTTACCATTCAAGTAATTGGTTAAAGTTCATCTCTAATTTTGGTGCAGGTAACCATTTTTACTCCATGAATTATTTAATTTCTTTTTTTGCTTTCATGATTGATAGAGAATCACAGGAACAAGAGAACCAGTCCAAGCAGAACTAATCCACCTGTATCTTTGAAAACCTTTGTCATTAATTATATGCATTTTAAACACCAAAGGCTATTTTTAAAAATGCTATAATTTTCCTAGAAAATCTGTTTTTTCCTGAGTAGACCTTTCTACTCTGCAATGATAGTATAAGCCTGGGTATATCGGAGTTCCAGATTTACCTTGCTAATTCTTTGTTTGTTCAGTTGTCAGTTAAAATGACATTTTTCTTAACCGTCAGTCTGGCAATCATCCTCTCTCTCCTCTAGCATCAAGTTAAAAACCTTGTATGCTAAAATATGCTTTCAGCAAGTACAATTCTCCAGCATTTCATCTATTTAACCTCATCATCTCCAAACTACCTTCTCTGATCCCACCGGCGGGCTATGCCGGAATGTGTTGCACTTCCACATGCATCTATATTATCACAAAAAACTAGCTGGTAAGAATCCTACTCGTGGACAATAGGGAAGATAGTGAATATTCAGCTTTTGGCTTGCGTGGTTGTTGCTGCTGATTATGTGAAACTTGATGGGAGTCTCTCAGACTTGCAAAGCCAGCAAGTGGGCTTGAGGAGATGGGACGGTGAAGTTAAACCTAAAGAGAATCAAAAAGAAATGCAACCCCAAACTTTTTTGGGACGAAGAGTGCATGTGGGGTGGGTGTTGGTCAGACTTCGTTCTTCCTCGTTTAGGCATGCGTGGTCCTGATATGCTGGTTTGCCAGCACCTTGGTCACCTGGCCCTTCTAGTTCCCAGTTTAAAGCACCTTTGTAGCCCAAGTGCCTAGTCTCCCTAATTATTATTTCAAAGAGAGAAAACTGTACCTTTTAATTTCTAAATCCTTTGAAAAGATGTAACCACTTCTGCCCAGCTCCTGTTACGTACCCAGTCATGGGACAGAAAAGCACTAGACACCACTGTACTGTCATTCTTGCCCGGACATTTTCGGAGTACAACGGCTGGCAGATGTGATCTTTTGGATGGAGTCTGCAAGGCACGACAGGAGCACTCAGCAAAGCTCCCGAAGGTAGGAGGGAGAGTGCTTTTGCCTTTCTAAATATGCCTTCACTTAGCAAACTTATTTGGAGGAACTGAGTGTAAGAACCTATTTTGGACATTGACGGGTTGATGAAATGTGTCATTGTTGTGCTGAATTCTTTTCCTTTGTCTCCTTACATGAGGCGGGCCTACATCCTACATCCTCCTCTGTAGGAGAGATTACCCTTGTCTGCTTCATCCAGGTATAAATCTCTACAGCCTGCTCCCCCCATCCGCATTGGAGTAGCATGACTAGTTCTGGGCTCCCTCTCTGCCTCTAAAATTGCCTCCCCAAGAAAGTGGCACTCTTCAGTATGAAATTACTGAAGGCACCCTGTCTATCTGGCTTGAAAAGAATAATCAGTAGACATAAGACATAGTAAGGTAATGATAATATTTGGTGGTTATTACCACAGTGACATGGCTTTAAAAAGGTGTGGAGTCAGTGCTTTTCTGTCTGTTTCTATAGCTGAGCCTCCCTCCTCTGCGAGGACGGTGAGGCTGGGGCTCCCTCCAGTTGGTACAGCCAAGGATCGAACATCTGATCAGCATGTGTGCCTTGGGCTTGCCACCAAAGAGAAAAATAGACATGCCTACTATTTTTTTAAGTGTGATTTTTTTCTACATGCATGCACATGCTCACAGGTTGCAGAAAGCCAGGTTACAGGTGCATTTTACACTTATGGCAGAAAGTTTTGAGAGGACTCGGAAGTTCCTCTGTGAGTTCACTTCAGCGCCTATAAAGCTGTCTCCTCTATAAACAGGCTTTGCTTTTCCAATAGAAAGTTGGCGGTGCCAGAAAAGGAAATTCTGACCCCAATTTTCACTTCCAACGCATGTCAGATGTGTATCAAATAATGAGCCTGAGACATTATTATTAGTGCAGGTTTTCCGAGATTGTTGTGTTCCAAACAGCACCGACTACTAATGTAGGACTGGAGGGGGCAACAGAGGCCATAAAACATAACAAGTTGCTTCCCTTTCGACTGCCTTGCAAAAATAGCTCTTTATCTGGAGTAAAACAGCAATCTTCTAACGAAACAATTTTTTTTTTTAAGGGTCCCTTCTAGAAGGGTGGTTTTTTTCTTTCTTCTTTTTAATCTTGCAAGCAAGTGTTTAGGGTAACAAACTCCTGGGTGCTGGAACAGGAACCCTGCAACCTGCAGGGCAGGTTCTATGTGCAAGGCACCTAGTGACGGCCTTCGCTGACGCAGGGCCTACACGCTCTTAGGCTAAAATCATTTCTTCCCACATGTGTGCTTCAGGAATAAGTCCCGCTTGCTTGATGATCCCGTTGCCCTGCTTCTGTGGTGCTTCCCCACGCTGGTGGCCAGCCTGCAGGAAGCCAGGTTTCTAGAGCAGGTGCTCCTGCCCGCCGCCCCTGCCTCCCCGGACAGGAGTTGCACGGGGTGGCAGCACCGCGTGAAGCAGTAAATCACAACACACCTATTTGCGAACAATTGCTTCATGGTGTGTGCTGAGTCAACCAGAATTGGTGTCTGAGAGATTAAAAATAAAAAAGGGAGTAGGCACAAGCTCCTCTGGCTTATGAAAAGCCCCGAAGAGGGCCCACCAGCAGATGCAAACAAACCTTTATGCAGTTTCCATCTTCTACTGTCAGAGAACTCTGGCATGCTCTTCATTGTCTGGTTTGGGTTAGAGGCTTCACATGAAGGATCATGTACTGCAAGGCTGAGCTTCAGCAACAGAAAGGGTTAACCAAAACATGTCTTGGATGCCAGCTTATGGTGCAACTTCATCTTATGCCTGACCCAAACCAACCGCGGCTGCTGTTGAACAGGAGACCTTGTCCCTGCATTTGCTTTGCTCCTGTTGTGTTACATCTGGTGAATGTGAGGCTACAGGGTGAGTCCGACCAGCTCACCGTGCTCGTGGCTTTTACTTTTGGGATTGTTTTTTTACTGCAGAGGAGGCAGTGGAAGTGGGGAGGCGATGTGAGCCCCTTTCAGAAATAGCCAGCAATTAGGTAGGTTGGATTATGCCTATTGAGAACCTGCACTGTTGTTTCCCTCGTTGTTTCCATCAAAACAAAGGCTGAAGTAGGGTGGCAGAGCGCAAATTAGTTGGTCTGGCAGTTCCCAGCTGGGTCTCACCCACATGTACGCACAAGGTAGTTTTCCTGTCCTGGCTGCAGAGCACCACACTTGCCCTAAGAAACACAACAGGAAAGAGCATGGTGGGTTTCTGTTCCCAGCTGAGATGCCTTTGCTGTGAATAGTCGCCTGAGTTATTATGCTACTGATGTCTCTTCTTACATTGTAGCTTGAAAAATAGAGACTGGGTGATAATAGAGATGCTCAGGAAAGTTAAAATGCATTCATTACAACTGTGATGCTGATAATCTCTAAGATAAAAATATACTACATGCTTATGTGGATGTTCTTGTTCAGAAATAATGTGGACTTTGCTCACTGTAGCTTACAAATGCACCACAAGAATTCCTAAATTGGTGTCTAACAGTAGCCTAGACCCATAGCTCCCAGCCTTGTTAGAAATGCTGGAGGAAAGGAGGCACAGATCATATAGATCACAACCGAGAAGCCTCAAAACGACTCTCATGGCCAACGTACCTCAGCGCGTATCAGCCTCACCCTGTGATTCTTATCTCGGACCTTGATTCCCTGTCTGTAGAGAATTTGAATAGGATGTGATGCTATTGCACAACTATTTCCCTTCCTGGCCCCCAAATGGACTTAATTTGTGATTCTTGGCCATTATCACCACCAAACATCCAGTGCTGCATATTGTGGGTTGCAGTTTTTTAATCATTCTCTCGCTGTAGGCCCAAATTAGGCCAATAGTAACACAGGGCTCTGGCACAGGATGGACTGACCATCCCAGCAGTCTGGCCGTGCTCGTGAGATAGCTCTGTCAGCATCCAGCCTTCGCAGACATTTCTAATAGGATTTTCACTGGGTGTGATATACTGCGGTATTCGGGATGCAGTCTTAGCTACGTTTAGAGAGCAAGGCCACCCGTGGATCTTACTCTCCTTCGAAAGAGAAGGGACCTGTGCCAAGCCTTGCCTACACCAGACGTGTTCTCCAGGTGATAATCCTGGTGCACAAGAAGCCCGCACTGTTGTAACACCCAGAGATCTAACAGCAACAAGACAGCCTTGTGGTGTGGCTATACAAACACACGGCAAGCAAGGGCTTTGCCCAAACAGCCTCACTCTGTCTGGGAAATGAGGCACTGGATGTACTTACCCACCCAGCAGCTAAATGCCTAAAAGGCTCTAGCCAAAGGTGAGAAAATAATACATTTTCAGAAGTATTCAGTGTCAGCTCAAGTCTGTTCCCACTAATTTAGCGGGGACAGGCATAAGACAGCTAACGAGGGCTCCTGAGGACTGGCCCGTGCTCCAGGAAAGCTGGACTTTCCACCATCTTGGAGGAAGCGCGCGTTAGCTTTTTTGTAAGCAGTTCAAAAGCGGACGTAGATTCTGCCTCCTTTTTATTCTGCTCCCCACTACGCAGATATCAATGCTCTTCTCATGTTCTGATGCTTCAGCCTCCTTTCTGTGCAAAGGGCAACGTGGATCAGTGACAAGCGCTGCCTCCGTCCTGCTCTCTGTCCTCGATTTCCTGTTTCACTGGGAGATGCCAAACAATACGCTCCAATGGCTTTTGTGTCCTGATTCCTAGAAGAAAGCATCCTCCAGAGAGCAGCTCGCTCGGCCTGAGACACTCCGGCACAGCGGCAGCTGCAGCCTACATGAAGTGGGGGTGGTGTAAATAGCTTGCGAGAAGAGAGGCAGGAAAAATTACATGGTATGGCGCTATGGCCAGAGCTGCAGCGTTCAGGTTCAGCTTGGTTCTGCAATAAGCTTTGTTTTTATCCAGCATCAGAGTTATATTGGGTGGTCCTAAAATTGCCAGTTTTTCTCATTTGGTAAAATTCAGGTTTTTTGAATCTTCTGCAGAAATTTTACTGTGATATCAGTTGACTTGAGTTTTAGAGCTTTATCTTAGTCACTGATGTACAAAAAAGAAAAAAGCATACGTATTCCACAAGTCAGGGACTCTGCTCTTGCCAAGCTTCACTCTCTAGGCTGCTGGCGAGGGACTTGCTCTCTACACTGTCTAGCCTTTGTGAACCCTGTCCTCCTCCTTGCAGGACAGCTAGCTTCAAAAGGAGGGTGCTTTCTCCTAAATTTCCCTCCTTACCCTGCTGATTGACTGCCTTCCCCCATGCTGTGGGAGCTGTGGGTCCAAACTCTCCCAGCCTGGCAGGCCACCACTGGTAGCCACAGCTGGTGACGACATGTGACTGTCACTGCTCTGTACACATGACCGTGTCAGATAGATGCACAGCATTCATACTGAAAACTCGTGCTGAGGCCATCCCTTAGCAACAAAGCTCTTACAGTCCTCTTACCGGTGCAATGGCTGAAGACTGGACACCTTCTCTACCACCAGAGCTGCAAAGAGGTGCGTAGCAAAGCTGTCCCACATGGTGAACCTGCAGTGAGGCGCTGCACCAGGAATACTGATTAATGTGAGCTGACCTTGCTGTTGTGAAAGACTTTTCTGGGTGTCACTCTATACATACGCTTATCCTTAAATGATGTTCTACAAGACACATCGATGTCCTTCTTGGTTGGCACGGCTTGGCTGCTGGCTGAGCCCTGCCTTGGAAAAGCAAGCCCGGTAATCTTGAGAAGCACAATAACTAGTCAGCATCCTAAAGAAACCAGTGCGACACAGTGAAGCCCTTCAGCCTCCTAGACCTGAGGAATAAAATACCCATGAATGAATGTAACCTCAGGCAGGAATAAACAGCTCAGCTTTTGCCCAGGTCTTAGCTGAAAGCCCCAGCGACACTGGCACACTGGGTGAAGACCATGTTATGATGGTTCCAGTAACTGTCTTCTGATAGTTTCTGATGTGCTCAAGTCTGGAGCATCCTGAAAGGGCAAACACCACAATGAATCCGCTTATTATCCTCCAGCAAGATTGAGAAAGTCTTCACCCATGCAATGCCACCAGCATCTGGATTTATATATTGACTACATGCTCCAGGTTCCTTAGTGCCATTTACTCCAACACCACAGGCCTCCAGCACTTGGAAAAGGCGAAATTACTAGCCAGGAAGCCTGAGCAAATAAAAAAACCCCCCACAAATATGGTGCTTCAACTATATCAACTATTTCTTGCACATGCACAAACTCCCGTTTCACTGCTGTTTGTTAGCAGAGCGCTCGGGCCTTTACATGCTTAGGTATTCATTGGTTTCTCAGCTCTAACTAGAAGCTTTATGGGATAAGATGGGAGACACTGACAACCACCTTTGACCACCTTTGTATGTCCACGGACAACTACCTGAGGGAGCTAATGCGCAGTAACCAGGCTAACATCCCCGTGTGCTCGCTGCAGCGTGCTGGCCGTGGGAAGAGGTGTACTGGCAATCACTGAGCAAGGAATGTGCAAGAAGCGCATTAAGCCACCTTCTAGAAGAAAAGCTTAAATTCCATTAGCCCCCTAGGGTACAAGTGTGCCACACTTGGTGGACTGTAAATTCACCATCTAGCTTGCTAGTGAAAGTCTCCCAGCGCAGAGATCAGAGTAATCAGCCCTCCTAATAAATGGAGTGAGGTTGAAGAGGCCTGCAAGGGAGCTGCCCCACTTGCACAGAGTGTGCCGAGGTGCGTTGCCGGTAGCTGCCCAGCATTTCAAGCAGTTACTGCCAAGCGGCAGACACCTTCTGCAATGGCTGACATTAAAGGAGGCTCTGAATATGCATGTTGCCCTCTCTGCTGACAGCTGAGTCTCTGATGTAGTGAAATGCAGAACATCTGCCAAAGGAGCAAGCCTTCCTGAATAAATTAGCATCCACCCGGGATATGAGCTTGGACCCCTCACTGGCTGAGACCAGCTAAGAGACCAGCAAGGGGACGCGGGGGCATCCATGCTTCGCTTCCCAAGTCTACAGGAGGCTGGTGAAAGTCAAAACCGTCTTGCATGCAGGAAGCGTGCAGGGGAGCCCCATGGGCCTTGCTCGTGTTCAGGTCTGTTGAGGCAGCCTGGGACTTGTTCATGGCAATTCCCAGGTGACCACAGGAAGTAAAAGACCCCCCCCAGGTGGGTGGAAGGAAGGAAGGAAGGAAGGAAGGAAGGAAGGAAAGAAGGAAGGAAGGAAGGAAAATCTGTGTAGTGGTTTCCATCAACCTAGGCTGGAAAATATAATTCCTCCTGCACATCATCAAAAGCCCACAGGTAATAGCAGGCACACTGCTGGAAGCACAACCCGGCCTCTCCGCATGCCATCGCTTGCTGATGCCGCACTCCTCTGCATCGCTGGAGGATGGGAATAACAGAGAAACAAACTCCCCCATACCCAAGGCCTGCACCGAGGAGCTGAGCAATTCCTCCTTGGCCCCGCAGGTGATCAACAGAAGCCCTGATGCACGGACTTAAGGCATTTCAAGAGGGTGCAGGCAGGATGAGTAGAGACATACCTGCCTCTTTTTCAGCCTGTCCTCCCCTGAAGTGGGAAATCTGATGCTGAAAGAGACCTCGGGATATCGCATCCCTTTTGTCCATTGTGGGGCAGCACTACCTTTTCCTTGCTGAAGCGATGCAGCGGGGTCCTCTGAGCAACAGGCTATGCAGGTCTTCCAAGGAAACAGGTCGTTCCCGGAGGTTTGCATCTTCCTTCGCAGAATTGATTGTCCAGGCTACGGCTCAGGTCGCAGCCCTGGCCGGGCAGCTGCCTTCGTTGGCTTGGTGGGAACGCTCGCTACCAGGGAGAGGAGGAAACTCACTGAATTTTAATCACATTTTGGCGGCCGGTGCCAAGGCCAGGAAAATACTTGTTTACATGATTAGAAACAAGATGTGTTACATACACATAGTCTCGTCAACAATTAGTGCCTGAGCATATCAGACAATAACCTTCTGGCTGAATACAACACAAATCCCTTGGCTATGACCTTCTGGCGTGACTTTACCTCCAGGACCCTGACGTTCCCAGAGCGTGCACAAGGGAATGGCACCTCGGCCGGATTCCTGGTTTGACCAAGAAAAAGAAAATGTACTGGGGAGCTAGCAAGCCCTTAGCAGTAAATACAGCTAGAAGAAAGAGGGCGCCTACGTGCGTCAGGCATAGCTGCATTTGGTGAGGGACAGTTTCAGGTCTCCATCAGGAACAACTAAACGGGAGTCAGTGAGCCACAGTGGTTCAGAGGAAAACAAAATCGAGTTCTTTGTGTCTGGGCAATAAGGCGCAGAGGAGAGACCCGAGGCAGCCACAGGCTGGGGTTAAAGCACTGTTCCCCTTCCCAGGGGGGCTGGACCTCAAGCAGAGGTGGAAGCTCAGCGAAAGCCTCAGGATGGCTCTTTGCAGAGCTCAGACTGCAGCTCGCCAGTGGGTCAGGCCAGAGAACGGAGCAGCGCTTAACGGGGTTGGGAAGGGAGCTGGTCTTGGGCAATGTTTTCACCTGGCCTGCCTGCAACATGGGCAAACCCTCAGCGACAAGACTCCTGCTCCCAAATCCCCACCAGACCTATGGGGATCTTTGCAAATGATAGAGTGCAACCTCCCTCTTATGGAAGGGTTTGGAAACGCAAAGCACCTTTACAACTGCATCCCAATTCATTAATTGCTGAGCAGTCACACAAGCTATGACCCCAGCCACAGAACCACGCGTGTGTTGGGTCTCTGTCCCTCTCTCTCCCCCTCTCTGTGTGTCTCTCTTTAACACTAGAGAGGCAAGTGCCTCAGCTTTTACTTGAAAAATCTTTAATGCAACTGTCTAAAACCAGCCTCCCTTAACGACACTGCCTATTTAGGTATCTTTTGCAGTTCATCATCTGTCCCAAGAAATGCAGCACATTTGTTTTTTTATACTGCAAGAACTGGCAACACCCTCTGCTTCCTAAATCTTCCAAAATAAGTTGCATGCATCTCCAGATAACTTGCAGACAAGCTAAAAATAAGAAAAGCCAACCTCTGAATTTAATTTTTTTGCTTTAAGGTTTTTTCTTGGATGTGCTCCCTGTGTTGAACAGTTGTACTTCCCGTTAGGTCAGGCCCTAGACAATAGTTTTCCAAGAGCCTGGAAATGAGAGAAACCCATAAAACAATTCCACATCCAGCAGCACAGAGCTGCTGGCACTCACTGAAAGGTCTGCCCTGGAAGTGGCCTGGGTTGTCTCTCTCCTGTCTGCCTTCTTTATACTGATATTTCTCTTCCAAAAAATCTTCCCAAGCTGTCTGCTTTTATCTGCTTCTGCTACTTACTGAGCCTCCCTGGTTTTCTCAGGCTGCACATCCCTCAGTGCCTTGCTCCCACTCACTGCTGAGATTAATGCTGTGTAATATTCCAGAGCTATCACATTCTGTTACTTGGAGCTCATCTTGTTCTTTCTCAAAATCAAATTTAAATTAAAAAACCACACAATTGAAAGCCTGTATCTCTAAGTGGATACACAGATCTAGGAACAAGTACTGGTTGGGGGGGTTGTGAAGGGGAGGCCACGTCAGACAAAATGAGTAGTCTTTTTGATGTGAAGACGGTTCTCTACTTTATTTAGGTGTAGGCATGCAACTTGTATGAGCCAACACTCCCTAGCATGCAGTGAAAAGCCTGCCTAATTTGGAGCACCCGGGTGCTTTGGATTGCCCTCCGCAGGTTTCCTGACCAGGCCAGCAACAAGGCAGGACTGCACCAGCCCAAAATCTGAGGGATGTTAGGAGGTGGAGCAAAGGAGCCATCCTGCTTCATGGCCATGCTGCTGGCGATGAGTGATCGGCTCCGGGCAGGTCTGGCTGCAGGACAGTGGTGCTGTGATTCACCCCTCAGGCTGGGAGCCAGCTAGGAAACAGCCAGGAAATCAAATTCTCGCACTTCTCAGGACACAGGCAGGAGGTGGGTGGGAAACTGGGCAGATCTCGCTAGTGAATAACTGCAGAGTCAACTGCAGAGTCTTTTGGCCCATCTGTCTCCAGCACTGGCAGGGCCGTGTTGGGAGACAGGCACCCTGCCCATGTCTGCTCCCAAAGGGGTTGGATCTGCCCTTCCCGTGCCCCGCAAATGGACCGGAGGATTTGCCTCCCTCTGCCCAACCCAAGGGCCAGGTCCAGGGCACAGCAGCTGACTTCACCACGCATGGATAGAGGAGGCACTGTCTACCCACTCTTGCACTTCCCTTTGAAACAGATGTTGCTCCTTTGCCTTTCAATCGAATAAATGCCATGAAGCACTACAATGGTAGTTAAAATGTACTTGCATACTACGTCATGGAAGAGTGGGCTAATAAGGTGATGTTGACTAACTCCAGTGTTTCAAACCAGGGGAACTGAGATCCCTGGAAGAGCAAATTAGGTGGCATGTTGTTACTGACAGGTCCTACAGCAGCTCAGTCAGGTACATGGCAGACAGGTCTCCTGACCCGCAGAGCAAAATGCCAATTTATGTGGTACAGAATGATGTTTTTCCTCCTAGGAAGGGCAGTCTCTGTGGGCTGGAGCTGATGAAATCTGCTCTGCTTCACACCTTTTGTGGGCAATGCTTGGCTGGACAAAGCCTCTCTTCTGTGCCTTCCTGGAGAAAGAATAAACCACCTTATTCCTGCATGCATTGAACTCAGCTGCCAGCCATTTTCAGTTTGTTGCAATAAACTGAGAGCTTCTGAACTCTGGCTGGCGTAAGAGTCCAACAGCAACGAGGTCAAAAAGGAGAGAAGCATTCTGCGCTTTGAAGAGAGCTGGGATATTTGCCAAGATCAAGCACAATTTTTTCTCTAGCCAGTCAAGGGACACAGAAGCTTTTCCAGACGTTGTTGTCCAGTTCAGAGCAGTTTGGCCAAAAGCAATATTCTGGAGGAATCCACTCTGGGCTGAATTTGGATTTTATTTTTAGTCAAACGGTCTGTCCTTCATTGCAAGGAGGAAAATACCATACAATCTATGTTCAGACATCCACAAAAATACTGCTTTGAGACATACTGCAGTAAAAGCAACCCCACCACCGATTCTCCTTCACGTTGGAGTACAGCCATGGTGCCTATCATCGATTTGTATCGTGTCCAAGCCATTCCAGGGTATGGAAATATCAATGTCCTGTCGGTGGGGCTCACTCCCCGGCACGCTTTGCCCAAGCCTGGCTCCTGCAGAAGGTCACTTTTCTGCCACCAGGGCTTCGGGTCAGGGGGAGGCAGCAGCAAGCCAGCAGGCCTTGCCCTCTGCCGTCGTGGTCCAGGTGCCCAGCCTGACCCTCTCCCTGGCTTCAGGCTTCTCCACAGAAACACTTCCTTCTCGTTACAGCGAGCCGTTTTACAGCAAGGCCCCACCACCTATTACCCACTGCAGTCATTTCTGCTCCTTGCCTGTGATTAACTTCTCTGGCGTGGTGAAAATAAAAAATGGGCTTGTAGAGACAGCAGGAGGAAACCAGAAACACTTCTCGGTTTTCTATGTGAAGTCTTCTGGGACACATCACATCATCCCAATAAAGTCTACAAACCCAGAGCTCCCTGGTGGCCAGGAATTTACTCCAATGCAACATGACATCCTGGCATGAATCCTGTTCCATTTCCACCTGCATCCACAAATGCCATCTTTCTCCTTCCTCCCCCGTGCTCTCGGTCCCCTGTTCAAGTCACTAGACCCTGAGCTTATGCCTCTCAAGACAGTGTTAGGAAAATCATCTGACTGCTGAGAGCAGTGCCTGGCTGCCCAAGGCTGCCCTGGAAGACTGGCGTGTTTGGCCAGCTCAGTGTCATTTGGCAACATAATGAGGTCTCCTCAGAAATGCCGTTTCAAAACAGATTACCTGGGCTCACAGATGAGCTGCCCTCTTGTCACAAATGAATCCTGCTTAGGGGAAATTTGGGCACAACAGCAGTGCACAGGGATATTTCTACTTAAAACTATGGTAAAACCTGGTCTGAGTTTTTTCTCTTTTACACCTTTTCTAGATACTAGCTTGCTAATTGCTTTCTGTTTATAGAGGGTTCTATCATATGTAGACAACATAGGGAATGACAAACTTCTCATAACGCCCTCGCAGAGGCATCTAGCTGACAGATGCAGAGTAGCCATTGCCGACACTCGGTGATGCTCAGTGGCAGCTCTCTGTGCCCATTGCTCTCAGAGATACTGTGTCCCGCTTGGCAGCTCAGACCACATACAAATGAATGAAAGACAAGTTTTCAGAAGAAGAACTACAAGCGTCCCCTGGACTTTTTGCCCAGAACCTGTGTTACACCCAGTCCTTCAGCATGCAAAAGAGATATAGTTTATAATAATTTTATTTTTGCTTAAAAATAAGAATTTGGAGCCTCCTCTTTCGTTCCCTAATAATACATTAACTGTAGGTATAGGCGTTTGCAGACAATAATAGTCTTTCTACTTTTCTATTTCAATCCAATAGAATAATATAAAGGTTTAGCTAGGAGGAGAGTTTGACTTTTCTGTGTAAAAGCTGTCACGGCGAAAATAAAAATGAATCCAGCAAATGGCGCAGCTGAAGAAACTCACACTGCCTCAGCTGCAGCAGGGCCAGTTGCTGCACCGTGGCGGCACTTGGGCACCAGTGCCAGTGTGCAGGCAAGCTGCCGGGTGCAGGCAAGCTGCTGGCTGCAGCCACGATGAACCCAGAGGATGCACCGCTGCCGTGTGCACAGCAGGGAGCTGCCAGCATTTACCAGAACCACCCCGTTTTCCACAGCTGCCTGTTGTCCACTCTGTGCCCGAGAGGCTGGAGCACCAGGGCTGTCAACCCGCCCCGTGTGGGGCTCAGCAGGACGAGAGGCACAAGGCCACCTTTGACAAAGTAAGAATGAACATCTACAGCTGGTGTTATCGAAGCTCTCTGCTAGCCTTGGGTAAACGTGTCCTGCAAATGCAGGCAGCAAGAATCCAGTTTTGTTCCCTTGTCACATCAGTTTAGAGAGCCAGTGGTATTTCAGTGTGTATAAAAATTAACGTTGTTTTAAGTTATTAAAAAAAAAAAGGTATATAATCATATGAAACCCATTCCTTATTATTACCTACGTACTTCTGGAAGGCACCATTTTAATCGAGGACTGCACACAGCTTTGGGAACCCTGGATGAAGGGCAACATACACAGGGAATTGGGTCTGGCAGCACTCAGTGAGGGCACTGACATGTCCAAGGTGATGAAGACCTTGATGAAGATCTGAAGTGGGGATCTCTCAGATGTGCAGGTCTCCTCTAAATCACCCAGAAAGCTCCCCCACCTATCTTTCCACCCCACCTCGACAGGGTAGTGCGGGCACCAACAGTGTTTTTGTTGTTAGCGGGGCAGCTAAGCCCTTTGTCCTCATTCAGGGTCTCTCCTTAGCCAGGCATGGCATCCAAGCTGCAGAGGCCCTCTCTCTGCCGGTGCGGTGTGATCGCCAGTGGAAACTCCCCTGGCACATCTCCTGGCCCAACTCCAGTGACACGTGTGGAGTCACATCCTCCCTGAGCTTGCAAGCCAGAACTACCTTCCACCCTACGTTACCAGCACTGAGTTTCCTTCCTCTGTGCGCTGAAGGGAGGAAGCGCTGCCTCGGGCACTGCTTACAAAGCACGCACGCATCCAGCTGTGCTAAGATGAAAGTATCCTCAGCCATTTCCTCCTTGGTAAGCTGGCCCCAGAATTAGCCCACTTCTTCATGCGGCTCTTTGCCACATCCCTCCGTGGCATCACTTACAGGAACGGGCCTAAACTTTCCCCGTTTGCAAAATGAGATTAAATCATAGTTGCCTTGTGTTATGCATCAATTTACTAAGCAGTAAACATTCCACTTGCAGCAAAACCAATAATAATTAAAGCTGACGAAATGCTTTGGTCAAGTGGGCATTGCTCAGCATGGTGACCCAGTAAGAAGAGGTGCTAATGGCAGGGCACAGCCGTGGAGAGTTCTGCACCACCCTCCAGGCCCTCAGCCCAGCATCCCACAGCTGGAGCTGCTTTATTTCTCACCTTTCCAGGAGCCATAAGACACACAGTAAGGGATGGGCGTGAAGCTGAGAGTAGCCAAGGGGTCACAAAAAATCCTAGTGATACCCTGCAGCTTCACCAAAGGAGGCAGCTAGTGGGGTGTGGGAGAGGCCGTTTTTGGGAGCGTTGCACAGGCTCCTGAGGAAGCCGGGACAGGCTTCACTCCCCAGGCAGCTCAGTGACAGAAAGGCAGGAGGGAGAGGATTATCGAGATCTTCTGGAGAGAGGCAGGAAGGAAGTGGGAGTGCAACTTCCTACTCAGGACAGTGAGACTTGACCCCTGCTCAGTTTCCCTATGACTCAAATGGTATTTCTTAAAGCAGCCCTCCTTCCAATGACTAAAATATAGCAACTGCTGAAGCAGAGGAGACTGCTGACTAATGCTGTACCAGAGGATACATCTTCCTCTTGAGAATAAGTTGGTACAAGCACCAGTTTTTGGATGAGCTAGACAGGACTGCCAGGGTTACCCTGTGACAGCTGACCTACAGTGCAGACTGTTTTTAGATGACTAAACAGGGCAACTTCAATAAAACTGTTCTACAACTGTATTACAATCTACATAAATGCAATTTCTAAGGGATCTACATTATCAAGGGCAAAAATTTTTTGAGTCCTCAGACGAAAAGGGCATGAAAACTACCAGCAGAGACCACAGGCCTTCCCAGAATCAACTCCACTGGAACATAAGCACATCATTTGGAAAAACGTCCCATCCCGATGCTAAGTGCCCAGCGACCACGAGATTTGTCAAGCTGCGGCAAGGAGAGGTTCCCCTGACCGTGCAAAATCTGGGCTTTATTTCCAGGCTGAATTTGTTGAGATGGACCTTCCCCAGATTTGCTGTTACTGTGCTCTCGCCTGCCAGACTGAGGACCCCTGCAACAACGTGTTCCCAATGGGAGTCCCTCTAGCTAGAAAGCTTGATTTAACCAGAGGGACAGAGCTCCCAGCAGCTCCCACAGCGAGGCAGGGCTTTCAGTGCATTTGCCAAGCAGACTTTTCACATTGTGCGCATCCTACTGACCAGTCTTAGCTGCACTGTATCAGTAAGCAGAGCTCCTCCTTCTTCACCAGGCTCCAACTTTTATGTTGTCTGCAAATGTGATCAATGCAAGATTCATGCTGTTGCTCTTCAGCCCCTTGATAAAAGCCACTGAAGATGTGGGACCAAGGAACAGCCCCTGTAGGCAGGTGCAAACCCACCAGAAAAAGAGGCCCACGCTTACACAAGCACACACACGCACAGAGAGCACGAGCCACAGTTAATGCAGGAGAAGAGGCAAGATTAACACTGCAGTTGCCTCCAGGACCCCACTGAAAACCCATCTGCCAAAACGATTCCCCAGTTACGGTTACCCGAGAGCTCTGGCAGTGAGTCACTTTCCGAGCCACCAAACATGCTCCACTTTGAATTATGTATCATTCTGGGTTTTTCAATCAAAACATTGTGTTTTCCCAAAGAAAATGCCTGGATGAAAACTAAATTTAAACACGTAAATATTTTTACCTTTACCCACCAAACTTATAATCTCAACAAAGAAGAGGTCTCCAGTTAGTTTGACAATGATGATTGGCATTTATTAGCCCCTGCCCCTTCAATTTTTAATAAAGAATGCCATTCAGCTATTCCATTATTTTGCCTGGACTCAAAGATCATGAATGGATGTCTCATTTATACTTTTTAAATATTAGTAAAACCATCATCTTTCTTCCACTTTTCTGGCATTTCCCTAGTGCTCCTAGTGACACTGCAAATCAACATCTTCGGTAGTTTCTGCTCAAAAGCCTTTTGAGTTACTTTTGGACAAAAAACCACATTTCCTCGTTCTCATGCAACATTTGCATCTTCATCTAGCTTTCTCCATAGTCCTTGCCCTGACCAGGAACTCTGTTGAGTATTGGGCTGGTACCACTGATATAACTAGTTTTGTCCTGAAATGTTTAACAAATCCCCCTTGAAGAAATGCCTTATTTTTCTTTACTTGGCTGGTTCAGACTGGTTTCCCTCTTTTGAATTTACCTATTTGCCACCATCCTGCTGTTACAGGATGCGTCTATTTGCCACATTTCAGCTGTTGCAGGTGACTGCAGGTGCCATCCGCACATTGGTGAGGTGTCCCTTCCCCAGGGAATGCCCATCCAGCACCTCAGAGGAGGTCAACACGTACAGGAGATGCCTGCCCTGGAGTCATGCCAGGAAAGGGAGAAGCCCAGGGTAAGAAAGCATCAGGCTGACTCAGCATCCCTCCATGGCAAAACACTCTTCTGGTTAAAAAGAAGCAGATCTGCCTGGGAAGAGCAAATCAGCAACCAGCATCTGACACTGTTTGTCTTTCTTCTAATGGATGAGCCATTTTTTCCACTCTTTCAGAGTAATACTTGGCTGTACTTTCCTTTTAATGAGCTTTTGGACCAAAGCCCAAAATGGAGCAAAGCCATTGGAGGGAGGGGCGGGGGGACACATGACCCAAACCTTTGCCTTTTTTCTCTTTTTCTTTACAAACAGAAGTTGCGCCTTTCATTATTGAGGTTAATGTCAACAGAGGGGCTCGGTGCTTTGCTTCTGGAGAGGAGGGTGACCCGTCTGCTAGTTTACCAGTGATGGACAGTGATGGACATCGAGCAGGAGGCTGCTGCCGCCTCCCGCTGGGAGAGCCCTCTGGAGAGGGGCAGAGAAAGGGTGCGATGGGCAGCGCTCGCCCTTCTCAGCAAATGCAGCCCCACCTGAACAAACACAGCAGCTCCTGGGGGAAAAACAGGAAGAAGATTAAGGGATGATTTTCTACTTCTTGTTTGACACGAGGGCCCTAGTCTCAAGGTGGCGAGAAATTGCAGCTGTCAGGAGAGACAGGAGCGAGGCAGGGCAGGCAGGAGATCATGTCACGTCTCTGTTCTTCCTTCCCCTGAAGTGTCCCTGAAGTGTGATTAGTGAGAGTCCACCGCTCTCGGCTTTGAGATCGCTGGGTGGGAAGCACCCCCACTGCCAGGAGCTGTTGCTGCTCTGACAGCCCAGTACAGAGCGCAGGCCTGAACAGGAGAAATAAATAGTCCTACACGGTTACGGCCATCAGGGCTTGGCTGCGCCTTTTGAGCCATTTTTCCCCTTTTCCAATAGAAAGCTTTGCCAGGAGTCTGGAAACTTGCACTTGCCTACACATGCCTGCCATAGAAGAGAGCTGAGCACAATTAGGATGCTGATGAAGCTGGGAAAGGACAGGAGAGACAAAAACTCTATCATCCAGCAGAAGCAGAAACAGCAATAGCTGTAAAGAGCCCACAGAGGCCTGCTGTCCCCCCCAGGAGACTTGTGGCTGCTGAAGAGTGGGGGCCGGTGTGGGCCCCGTGATGCCAGGCCAGGGGAGAGAGAGGCGCGGGCTCCTGGCTTGGCAGAGATGGGGACAGCCAGGGGCTCGCCGGCTGAGCTGCTGGGGCTCTGCTGGCTGCCCTGCGCCAGCACGTAGGGCAACTGGGGATGCTGGGACGCTGCTGGCTGGGATGAGCGGTCGACAAAGGCTGCGTGCAACGAGGAGCAACGAGCACCGCGGGCGGCTGCTGGCTGGGTACCAGGGCGATCGCCAACCCCCGGACGCCACGTGGCCTTCGCCTGGCGTTCAGACCAGAGAAAGGCCATTTCTAGCACAGCGGGAGCCAAGCGTCCTCTCATCGGGCTTCAGCAGTTTTTGCTTGCCATCAATATTTCTCCTGCTCTCTGGAAGTCTCTCCGACACAGGGTGCCGGTGGCACTCCAAGCAGCGTGCTGAGGGCCCTCCCGCTCCCAAATTGTGGGAGGGGAATACTGCTGATACGGCACAGGCTTTTATTTCCAGGAGACCTCTCACAAGAGGCGGCTGCCCTTCACCGAGTACATTTTGTGTATTAGGCTCCAAGTGTGACTGAGCAAGAACAGCCCATGGCTGCTGGCAGGCCCTCGGTACGCTGCCCAGCTTGTTGCAGGCTTGCAACACCTCTGCTACACAGACCTGCTCGTGGCATACTCCAGATGGCAACTCAGGACGAGGGGATTAGCTGTATGGAGCACACTCCTACAGAAAATGAAGACGCTGCCAGGCTTATTTGTTGGTGATTGTGTGCAGAGCTCGGGAACATGCACGCTTTGTTCTCCCTGTTTCCTACCTTTGAAATGTCTCTTCCCGGCAGAAGACAACCGCCATGCCTTATGTGGTTTCAGGGCTCCTGTTGGAGGGGGCAGGGAGCCGCACAGACTCATATACATAATTGTCTTCCTCTTCATTTAGTTTTCTTTTTCTTAGGGTAAAATAAGAGCCATTTGAGCTGGAAGCATAGCGCTGCTTCTGATTTGCAAATCTCCCTCTACCCCAAAATACAGCGATTTAAGGGATTTAACAAAAATGTTGAAACCCTCTATCTGTCCTCCTCAAATATTAGCTATGCCGAGCATCTAGATATAAAAGAAACATAATGAGGTTCCATAAGATTCAGAGTGTGAAACACACCCAGGAGAAACCCAGCACACACTAATGGGCATTCCCCAGAGTTTCTGACTCATGGATGTGTTTGGTACTATTTCTGTAGGGCAAACAGCAAGAGGAAGACAGCCACTAGCAGAGGTGTCTGCAAGCTGACTGCAGAAGTCGGTAATGCCAGAAGACTGGAGAGTGGCTAATGAAGCATCTCATTTCAGAAATGACAAGGGGAGACTCCAGGGAAGTGCAGTAGTGACCTACATAGAGCAGAAGGGTACAACAGAAAGGCCTGGAGAGGTGAGGACAGCCAGGAGGAGGCAGAGGAATTGTCAGGGCAACACAAGGAGACTCTATCTGTATCAAATAGGATGTGAGGAAGCAAAGGAAAGCACCTTTTCTACTGTGAGATTAACCGGCAAGATGCACTCTGAGATGTGCTAATAGCTGATGTTTTGGTTCCTTCATGTTAAAAAAATATTAATAAAATTGGATCTATGTTGGGAATTCAGGTCAACCACAATGAAAAACACAGACATTTGTGCAAACCAAAATGCGGGGAAATTTTTTTTATCAGTTCAAAGGAACATAAAAATGACCCAGAATGTTTTGTTTGAGCCTTCAAAATAGTAAGAAAAAATTCTAAATAAAGTATTGCTTCAAATGAAAAGAATATTTGAAAGCATCTCAACAAAATACTTTTACGTTTTAAAAGGCTTTTTCAGGGTTCCTTCCCACTGAAGAAATTTAGTAAAATTGAGATTTGTTTATAAAATGTGCTGCTTTACCTTACTCTACATATTCCAGGGGGAAAAAAAAAAAATATGAAAAAAATGAATTCAGCCGCAACCAGCAGCTGTTTCTAGAGTTGACACTGCCTATTGTGGCTCCCAAAGCAAAACAAAAGTATCTTGTCTCCGTTGAGTTAATTATTGTGAAAATAAAAAAAATCACCTATTTCTCAGCAAAGACCACATCTGAAGATGCGATACTGTTTCCTGATGAACGCAGAAAGCTGGGGGGAGATGTCGGTGTGGCAGACTAAGCACTGGCCCTGTGGCAGGGCCAGTAGAAGGGGCCCTGTGTCCGTATGACCACTGCCCCGGCTTTCAGAGCTGGCTTAAGCTGATGAGGGGAATGTGGAGCAAGTGAGTTAAGGTGGGAGCAAGTACTTCTTCTCTTCCACTATGAAATAGCAAGTCCTAAAAAAGGAGGAGCCGCAGATGGTAAAGTCTTAAATTACCATGGCAAGCTTTGCTGGAGAGTGTCTCTAGTCCCCTTAGATGGAGCCCGTCTGCAGCAGATTCACAGAAGGTCACGTCTGCCAGTCCTGCCCGACTCCCGAGCCTACTCATCTAGTCAGCGCAGCTGACAGGGGTGAAAGAGTGGAGCTGGTTGAAAACATTTGATATGGCTCTAGACAGGCAGACTGATTTGCAAACTGAAAGCACAGGAGAGACTGAGAGCTATTGCAATGGATTACAAATTAGCTTGGAAACACAGAGGCGAGGCACAAGGAGGGAACGTGGCTGGAGCTGGGTGGGTGAGTATCCTGACGAGCTTTCCAAACCTCTCTGCCCCTGCCAGCCTCTGTTCCATTAATAATTTGCTCTGTCAATTGATACCATTTTGCAAACCCAAGTAACCCTGCAAACTCAGCAAGGAGGTATTCCTGCAGCTCTTGGGGCATGTACACACACATACCTTTGGAGTGGAACCGTACACCAAGTTTGATTTTGAATGTAAGCATCGTGCCACACTGGGGCATCGGGAACGCCTGCAGGAGCCCAGCACCAGCCGCTGCAAGCCCTGTGACTTACCCAGATTTGTCCCTCGCTCCGGCAGTGTACTGCCCATCGGCTGACTGCAGGTATCTCACACGGCTGACAGCCAGCATCCCCTGGACCACGGGTCACCACGCTCAGCTCGCTGACAGCAGAGCAGGCTTACAGCAAGTCCAGCTGAGTGCTCAGTGGGATCTTCCACGCTCCTAATCAAGAGGGCAGGATCCAGCCTCCCTCATCTGCGCTACTGCTGGGTCACAGATTGGTCACTGTCTCACAGCCACAAGGCAGGGCTTCCTAAGTCGTCACCTTCTTGGGGCTGAGCTTGGTTTAGAAATAGAGGCCCTGGGAGTAAGAAAAGCCTCCCCCTGAAGGGCAGGCTGGCCCCTGCCAAGCTCAGGCTCTGGCCAGCGCCAGGGGCCAGATCTCTTGGAGGCAGCTGCTCCCTTCAGGCCTCCAGCTCCCGCTGAGCTCGGCAAACCTGCCCTTCCATAAGCACCAGCGAAAATGCATAGGGGCATGCTCATGGTGTGGAATTCTGGGGTACAGCTGCAGCTCCTAAAAAGGACCCTGAGCTGTGATCTTACGAGCCTGGTTCAGCCTTGTTTTAATCACGTTTCCCTTCTTGCTGCTGTGGGCCCTGTGGCTTCCTGCTTGCTTCTCTCCCTGCAAAGGGACACAGAATTTATCTTGGGCAGGAGCCCCAGAAAAGGTCCATCTGCCCTTTGCCTAGCACTTCTCCCCTTTCTTGCCCATCTCCCCCTTTGTCCTACCTCTCCCTTTGCCAGGCAGGTCTCTCCTTTCTGAAAACCGTATTTATTTGGCATGAATGGAGCTGGGGAAGGCAGGGGACTCGGAGAGGTGCCGAATCAGAGGTCCCAACTGTTACAAAAAGCAATAAAGAGAGATCTGGTTTTAGGAATGTGGAGACTGGTAAAATCTCTATTGCTGGGTAGGCCAGCAGCAATAGAGAAGCCACAAAAACTATCTTTTCACTGGTTAGAAATCCCTGCAGTATGATTACAAAATGCATCAGTGTAGAGAGAAATTACAGTGAAACATGAACCACGTGGTTCAGCTGTGCAGAAATCACAGCAAGACCTTTGTTACAATAGCAAAGTGGAAATCATGGGCATGTTTCATTGAAGACTTCGTGCTGTCCTTGCTGTGAATTTCTGTCCAAGCTATCATCAGGACTGTAACATCTATAGGCATGTTTAACGCCATGGGTGGGTAAACCGAATAGCTAACTATGGATAAGATCTGACTATAGGTCTGTCTACCATCTAGCCCTTACAGTCTCCAGCAGTTGTCAGGAGAGGATGTTCAGGAGAGAGCAAAGCGAGGTGTGGATGGAGCAATCCCTCTGTGGCAACAGCCTCCCAGCTTCAGTGATGAGCAGTCTGGGAACTTTCTGAGCTGGAGGCTGCTGCCAGGCTTTGGTATCTGATCGGCTCTGACAGACCTACCCTTCCTGAAGTTGCCTAAACACTTTCTGAAATTTTGCCCTCCACAGCAGTTCATAGCATAGGTTTTAATATCGGAACTATTGTGTGGGGATGGATTGTGTGGGGAAAAGAGACTTCATTTTGTTTGTTTTATATCTGCCAATGGATAACATAATTAGCTAACTTGTATTGCTAGGGCTAGTGAATAATCTTTTCCCACTCACTTTCTCCACAACATCTGTGATAATATCAAATCTATCAACTCCACCCCAGTCATCTCTCTTTTAAAACAAAGAACCGGAGGCTGTTTGATTCTCCATGCAGGGAGCTGTTCCCCCTGTATGATCGCCCCTGTTACCCTGTTACCCTTATTAGTACCCTGTTACTAATAAGTGTGCCTCTCGGTGCCACTATTCCCCTTGCTGGGTTGCATGACCACAGCTGCAAGCAGATGCTACTCCAGATGCCAGCCACCGGTGGATTTATGCAATGGTGTATTAATGTTTTGCTCCTAGGTCCTTCTCTACAAACATCTATGTGTATTTTTGACAGCTACTAAGCTGCGATTTTCAGAGAAATATCCACTGTGACCCAACGATCTCTTTCCTGACTTGCGCTCATTAATCTAAAGGTCATCACTGTCCATGTAAGGCTAAGATTATTGTTACAGGATACAGTCCTCTTAAACTATCTGATGTTAATCTCCTTTACCATGCAAGGTAAATGTTCCTATTGACAAGCTGATGTGAGAAATTGATTCTTAAAGGTACTAGCTAGAAAATTTGGTATGAAATCTCTCTTTGGCAGGAGAATGGTGTTCTTAAGCAGAACATAGTAAATCTTGGAAGCAAACTCTTTCTTTAACCTTCTCTTTTATGGGAATTTCTAATACATCCAAGTCCTTTCTCTTTTATCAGCTCCATATCAAAATGCAGCTTAGGCTGATGGCTGAAAGTCATCACTGGTGGTTGTGAAATGAGTTGCTATTTTTAGCCCATTTCAAAACTCCCATTAGTCCAGCTGAGGCACATGCTGAAATCCTCAAAAAGACAAGAATTGAATTGGCAGAGAGAAGAAATTATTCCTGCTACCCTAAGGTTAAATCTCTGAATGAAGGAACATTGAGGGTGGGAGACTGTATACATGCTACATCTGTTGTCTTTGTCTCTGTGGTTACAGGGAGAACACCATCTAGTTGCTACACGTTTCCACAGACGACTTATCCACGAAAAACCATGAAGAGTAGAGCTGAGGTCTCTAAGTGCTTTACAGATGCTCCTAAACCCCAGCAACCCATTTTTCATCAAAGCTGTAGGCTGGTTCAGAAATTATGTTTTTTCTTTGAAAAATCAAGTCATCATCTTCCTAGGTATTAATACTAAGCTCGCATTTTCCTCTCAGCTTCTGTCCCAGCAGGAATAACATAATCTTCATTGGTTTGCAAATTGCAGACAGCTCCCCTACACCTACTCTAGCTTCTCAGCTCTGTTTTTCATACTGAAACTCTTCTGGAGAAGGGATGGGGGGGCTTGTTTCCCCAGAAGAAAAATAAAAAAAATGTTTGCATTATAAAACTGATGGCTGTTGCATGGTAGTTTAAACAAAAGAACCCTACTGTGGACATTTTCTTCTGTAGTGCAGAGCAGCTTGGAAAGCTGTGTAATGTGTCTTGACAGCAGTACAAATCACTAAAGGTCAAGGGCTTGGGGATTAACCACATCCCCATACAATAGGCTGATATAGAAAAGGCAGGACCATGAGGGTTCAGCTTTAGAATGAAAGGTTTTGAACAGAGCTGATGAAAATGGATTTGTGGAAAGGGGGGACTACCAGCTTGCACCCTTCCAGCACTCAGGCAGGCTAACAAGATCACAGCGCAGAGGCAAATGTGGTGCTCTCCCCATTCTTTTTTAATGCAATCAACATCTGGTTATGGAGACCCTACTCCCGGGATATCTTTTGCCTTTCTCCTCAAATGTACTCTAGTGGCAGATGCTCCATTCAGCTACAGATTTCCAGAGATTTTTGCCATTTGTAAAGCCTACATCAGGTTAAGAGATGGGAGGTTCCACTCAAAACCGATGTTTCTTCCTTTCAGCTGCAGTGACAGGCAAGCTACTTGATTCATCTCTGTCCCTATATAAAAAGGAAATAAAGAATGATTCCCCTCTCTCAGAAATACTGCTAGGTTTAATTCTTGCAGAATTTCTTGCAATTACAGTGTTATAATGTACAAAGCATTATGAACCAAACACCTTGGGTTGACAGTTAAGGTCTGTTTCTGGCATGCTATTGAAAATGACTGCTAAAGAGTTAGTCTTGACAGTGGTAATCCCCATGGTTTGGCTGGACTGAGGTAGATGGTATGGCATGCAAAATGCTATCAATTTAAAACCTAATCACTGGTGGATATTTTCAACTCAATCCCATTCAGTCTGTTCTTGAAGTAAAAAGCTGGACCACAGCTTGGGAAAGTGATGATTTAAAAAAAAACAACCTATCACAGAATCACAGAACGGTTGAGGTTGGAAGGTACCTCTTGAGATCATCAAGTCCAACCGCCCTGCTGGAGCTGGGTCAGCTACGACAGCTTGTCCAGGACTCTGTCCAGTTGGGTTTTGAATGTCTCCACAGATGGAAGATCCACAACCTCTCTGAGCAACTTGTGCCAGTGTTTGACACCCTCACAGTAAAAAACTGTTTTCTTGTGTTCAGGACATCTCATGCATTTCTGTTTGTGCCCATTGCCTCTTGTCCTGTCAGTGGGCACTACTGAAAAGAGTCTAGCTCCCTTGTCTTCATTCCCTTCCATCAGGTATCTATACACACTGATAAGAGTCCCCACAAGCCTTCTCCAGGCTAAACATGAGTTTAATGAAGTCTTTGTATTTTAAAATCTGATTTAAAAGCATTAAGTCACTCCTCTAAGATAAACTGTGGGACTGGAAAACTCGTAGCTTCAGATATTTGATCCCTTGAGAAGAGAGGTATATGAAGTATTGCTTACATAGTCATGTTAATACTTAGGAGGCTTTTGAAAGAGAGGTTTTTTGGTTCTTTTACTTCAACTTTGTGATTGTAGCATGTGTCAAGTGCATTGTCCGAGTTTTCTGTGGCAGGCATGCAGAGCAGACACAAAACACCTCAGTTCAAGCCTTTTCTCTTCTACATGAAGAGAAAACATCAGAGATTGTTTCCTGTATTAGAGATCAACTGAGAGGAGTCTGCACCAGAAAGGCCTATTGAAATTACTTTTCCCCCTCCCATCAATAGAAGTATTTTTCCCTGGAATCAGCAGCGATGACATTATTGAGCATCAGTGGAGCGTGGAAAGGACAATGAAGCTTTCAGAGGACACTCTCCTTTTAGCTGTAGTCACTGGGTAATGAATAAGTTAGCGTTCTTTGCCAAAGGGCAGAGCATTTTTTGCAGCTCTCATTTCAGTAATTCTGCTATGATACTTGTGCTCATTTTTCAAAAAAAGCAAGACAAGCAAAAATACTATAGGCTACATAAGCCTGATGAGCGCATTGACAGGAAAGATGCCACTGAGTGCCACTATTTATTAGTAGCATGGCTCCATGAAAGAATTATTGTGTAGGATTTTTGTTCACTAGTTATGTGCTAAATTACATTAAATTATCACAGTAGTGCCTCGTAATTACAGTTATTATGACAAACACCAAACAAATGAGTAAAGGAGTGACCTCTTTCATTTGAAAATAGGCAACATAAGTCTCTCACCAATGCCAGCTTTCTGAATATGCAGCATTAGTGTCAATTTTCATTTGTGATTTGCAATTGGAAGGGCTTCTTCAATTAGCTTTTTTAAAACCCACTGCTCAGTGAAGGTCTCCCCTGTTTATCTTAGACAGGAATGCATAAAACTGTTCCCACTGGCTGTCAGTCATTTCTCCCCCTGCCTTCCAGGTGGCCTCCCCTTGCCTACGCAGTCCATGGTGCAGCATTCCACAAGCCTCCTGGAGACACCTCTCAGAATTTGTATTTTAAAAGCCACAGTAAAGTTAATACTAAAAATATTAAATATATTTATACTTGATGTTAAATATAAACCCAATATTAAATTATGTCCAAAATGTAAAGCTAGGACCATTCTGGATTTTTTATTAAATTAATGGTTTACCTTTTATGCCAATAACTAACTACTACAAATCCAGATTAGAATTAAACTCCTATTTGCCTACATTGCATTTCTCACACCTTCACCTTTATCCAAAATGCCTGATACATGAGTTTGTCAAAAATGGGATGCTAACTTAGACGAACTGAAAATATAATCTATTGTGGTAATTTTTATGTTCCTCTATTCCTTCAAAACCTGTGAGCAAGGTTCTCCTATTCCATACCTCATCGACAGAAGAGTTAACAAGTCACACTTCTTATAACAAATCAAGGAGGAACCAGTCATCATTTCCATACGGCGTCTAACATGGGCTCACCAGACACACACACAAAGCACGTTACATTTCCATTCTATTCAATGACCATTAGTAACACAATGCATAGTTTACTGGCAGGTTTGTTTCGGGGAATTGTGAAATTCCAGTGAATGTGTATTGTTCCTACTGCTAAGATAAGGTTAGGTCACGTGGTAGTTACTAGCGCTAATAAAAAGAATGACCGCATATGCTTGAGACACACAGATATTCAAGTACTCCTTATTTCAAGCACCCAAAACCATACATTGAAATGGCAGTTCTTATATATTCATTTAGTGGAGGCACAGAAATGTTATTTGATTGACCAGTCATCATTAACAAACAATTTGAACTGCAGCTATCCAGACAGTGATTACTGGTTGACTAAAAAGCCAACCTGGAAGAAACTGACACAACACATGCAAAAAAAAGATGAGCTAAACTCATCGGATGACATTTCTTAGGAAAGATTTTGCAGAAAGAATCAACTAGATAAAAATCTAGCCAGATTCAATGATATGCTCAGAAATAATATATACCATACATGGGAGGGCTGGTTTGTATATTAGCTGGGGGGTTTTTGAGAATCAAAAATGGGATGTCATGTTATGACTGCTTTGGGATTTTGAAATCCATTAACCAAGTCCTTTCAGCAAATATCCTATAACTCATCTAATTCCAGACAATGCAACTATTTGTATTCTTTAACAAAGTTTTAATACAGTAGTAACTTTCATTTACAGGCCAGCTTTTATCTCAGTGCTTTATAATCGATATGCACATAGGTGTGATTTCATCCATTCGTAAAAAACAGCTCCTTTTAGCTGAATATGTTGGCTCCTCAGACAGCACAAATGTTGAGGCTGTGAAGCAAGTCTGGCATTTAACAGTATACATCGGAATTTGATGAAGATTCGAAGGCTAAGGGTACAGTATAGAGAGCTTAAATAGAAAGCCAGCTGCCTATACTCTTAGCGAGGAATGACTGTGCTTGCATTTTATTTTTTATCTATCATCTACTTCATTATTTGTGAGAAAGACAGCAACTCTTGAATGGCACTGCCCCTTAAAAGCATGTTGAACTGAATCAAATGAAAGAGGATCCAATACTGTTTCCCTCGATGCCCGATTTACCCATTCACGACTCATTTAGCTACAGATCTGACTAATTTTGCTTAATCCGTGAAGATCAGAGCCCTAATCCAATGGCTCCAATCCATTTTGATCTATTATTAACAGAAAGGAGAAACCTCCTTCTTCCCTGTCCCCTTCCCCTGTACGATATTAAATGTATCTTGTGGTCACGTTCTTCAAGTCATAAGTATCTATCTGTGATAGCCTGGTTGTTTGCAGAAAGATCTGTCTGAAGCAGAATGAATATAGACTGACCTAGAGCTGAGCAAAAGACTATAGATGGGGACTAGCTGGGGTAGGTGATACAGTTCCTAGGAGAATCCAGCATGGCAGGTTTAGTATCTACTGTTTATCAATCTGTCTGAGCTATTTATTTTAGCAGTGCATTTTATCATCCTTACACAATCCCAGTTGGTACGTGTTAAAAATACATCCCTATGGCATTAAGGTATTTTGTCCTTTTAGAGGACTGAAAGGGAATTAGACTTGTAAATAACAGCTACGTCTAACAGCATGCTTCACTGGTATACTGTAAGGTAGTACACAATACTGCTTATGTACATGCACTTAGTTTTTCAGCTTGCTTATCTTACGGGTAGTGCCTTGCTGTACTGAACTTGGCACACCGAACCATTTCTCCTTCCAGAGATAGTCACTGTAATTTCCCACTCAGAGTAAGTAATACATTTAAAGAGATGTTATTCTTGTAATAAAAGATGCTACTGAAAACACACCTGGTATTTCATTATCATAATCATGAGATGACCCAGTCATAACCCCCCTAAACTCCACCTGACTCATCACTTTCTTAATTGGTTTCATCTACTCCAGTGCTATTATCAACAACTTTTTATGAAGCATGGGTCAGAGTTACTGTCACTCAACACTGTATTGCTACATTATCCTGATCTAAACATGAATAGGGTTCATCCTTCATAGCCTCATTGCTCTACCTGCTTATTTTCGGGTCATAATCAGATTACTCCAACACGTAGTATTGCATTCCTTCTTCCAGACTGGAGTCCTAGGTAACTATTCTGCTAACAGTCGCCTGGAAGAGCTATATATACAGCCTGTTCTCAAGCATTTATAGTTTGAATTTCCTGGTTAGTAGAATATTATGAGTTAGAAAAATCCCCCCAAACCTGTCTTTGTTCAGCTTGCTGCTGTTTACATCAATTTATTTGCTCGCTTTTAGGAAACAAGGACCTCCAAAAACTTTTAGAGCAGTTGTTTTTCTAGTTCCTCTGGTTTTGTTACTGATAGTCAATCTTAGTCCATCCTGCTTACTATCAGATTTTCTTCTCAATTCTTCCTTTCAGCACCCCATACTTTGGTCACAGGTAAGGATAGCATGCACTGCATTTGTCCGCATGTAGTAACTTCTTGTCAAATAACTATTTGCTAAGAACGACCCATCACTAATCTCATAAAGAAAGTGGTTTATTGCTTGAAACATGGCCAGGAATGTATTTTTTATAATGCATTCTGCAAAGGCCTCAAAAGAGGGGCCTACAGCAGCCAAGAGGCAGGTCTGTTGGTACTCAGGTAGCTGCAGAGACTTAACAAGGGGAAACCAGCTCTCTCATGCAGCAGTAGCAACCCCGTTAAGTGACTCAACAGGCAGTGTGGTCTCTGAATTTGTGTGGTGGCAAAGCAACAGCCTCCAAAGGGCTAACCTGGAAGCACGGCAGGGCAGGTTTGTTAACGATGTCAAGGTCTGACTGTGCTGTGATGCTTGGGTTGCTCAAGCCCAGAGGTGGTTCACTGCAGGGCAGAGACGAAGCATGCCGTGGAGAGGAACAGGGGAAACTCACCGGTATCTTTCTGCCCTATTCTGCTGATAAAGATTACAGTCCCCTTTCCATCATTTGCTACCTTTCAGAAGAGTTGCCAGCTACTCTTTCCTAGCCATTAGCCCAATCAGCAGATATTTTAGGATAACAGAACTCATTTCAGCTTACTGGAGAAAGATAGACTTCTATGTACCAGGAACCTTCAAAGGAAATGATGCAGAATAGGGACAGTCCATTTCCAGTGATTTTGAGAAACCTATAACAAGCAGGGCTGTGCAGCCAAGGCCAACTGGAAGCTCAGGAAGAAAAAGTAATGGCACTGTCTCAAAGTAGTGCACTGACAACTTGTCAGCTGAAGCATGCTAATGTGTCTGCGCTTGTGGGCTGACTGATGTTTTCGTAGCAGAAATGACTGACAGAGTTGACACTGTCCACACCTTCAGGCCTCACTACCACAGGATCAGTTTCAATAGCTTTAACTGCTGTTGAAACCACTTTGTTCCATTGAGGAAGACACTGATCTGCATTTAGCTAGCAGGTTTTAGGCTACTGTAATACTGCATTTGGGTTGCTTGGGTTTTTTTAATCAGTAGTTCAACATTTGCTGGCTTGGAAATTTCCTTGTCATTCTCATAAATAATATCAACACACGAACTAAGAAAAAAAAGTCATAAAAAAACAAAAGAAGAAGAAAAAACTTGAGAACTAGACTCTTGGATAAATTTTAATTTCCAATTCCCTGGTAAAAGTCCAAAGCAGGTTGAAAGGAACCTCCCTAGCCACAGATAAATGGTAGGTGAATTACACAGTAATGGATGTATTTAAGGTTTGAAGACCATCTGTTCTGGAACATCCCTATCTACAGTGAAATGCACAGAGAATTACTATCACAGTTTAGGGTAGGAAATTAAAGAAAGTTAAAAAAAAAAGCTTTCTTCCAATTAAAACTGGTAAGGAGAGTAGGCAGGAAAACAAAATAAAACCGCTCTTCAAATTGTCCAGGACACCAGGCCTATTGATTTTGTAGCTGTGAACACGCAAATCCAGAACCTCAGCAAGTACAAGCAGTCAGAACTCCGTGTGCGTGTGTGTGTGTGCACACACCGTTTGAAATATCACACCCCAAAGATAGCAGGCACCTGCAGCACCAGGCTCTACAAACACCATACATGACATTCATGTAGGGCAAACTCAAAAGCACTACTGCTGAGGATTTAAACATTGCCTTCTTTCTTCCAGTACTGTTCTCACATCCCCATCTGCCTTTCCCCTTGGATTTTCATTTATAATTGTGCAAACTGGAGGTTAAAAGCTCTCACACACTGCAGGAGAGATTTATATTCCTTCACTGCATAAGTGGTAGCAGGGGTGCCGAGCGAGGGAACTGGCAGCTCCGGCGGCCATGAACAGGACAGCTGGTGAATTAGGAGAAGGAGGCTGGCTCACTGAGGGCTGAGGGCCTGGGGAGGGAGAGGTTTGCTTCAACAGGGGGACATTGGGACTCATCTTCTGCAGCCCCCATCTCTTTAATTTCTTCTTACACAGATTCACTCACCTTTGATCTTGCACGAAACGGCAGGGCAGCCATAGAGCAGTGTCAGAGGACAAAGCGGGAGACCCAGCCCTTGCGAATCCCAGCTGGCCTGTGGAGGAAACATGGGCTTTGACAGTAGGGAGAGGGGTCTACTCCACATATAGAAATATTTAGGATTTCTCACCAGTTCTTGTCTCTTCATTCCGCAGGTCTTTTTCCTCCTGTGCTCTCGTAGCTTACACTCTCTCTGGTTCCCAAGGAGTGGCCTTTCAGCAGGTGCAGTGTTTTAACAGCTCTGAAATGTTAGTCACCATTTTATCTGTGTTAAAATGTTCTCAAGACAATCCTTTTAAGAGAACTGTCACTCTACACACACTCTAGTAATTCTCTCTGTTGCAGGAAGTCAGAAGATTAACTAAAACCTTCCATTCATGTTACTCATCTCACCTTGTTCTGTACCCAGGACTGGAGTGAGTCTGAGGAAATGTGTCCCAGTTGTAAGGTGTTTGTGTTTACATTGCAACAGTTCAGTAAATCGTTCAGCTTCCAGTAAGAAATGCCTTTGTTTGTGCCTCTTACAACACTCTGAATAATCCTCAAAGCACTCTGCAGAGATTTTTTTAAAGATTCAGTTCTGATTTAACTGATGCCATTGTAAATCAGGAATAGTGCCACTAAGTTGATTTTATGTAAGACCTAGTTCACATTTGCATGCAGTAGTGATGGGAGCCTTATGAGTACTTAGGTAGAGGAGTTAAGACACACGACAAGCCCTAGAGAAATATGATAATTCCCTTATTGGAGATGCTGATGCCCATGTCATCTTGACTAAACTGAGTAGTCCAGATTAGATTCTAGCCCCCCTGAAATCTCTACAGATATTGCCATCAACACAACCAACTCAGGATTTCACAGAATACGTATTTACTAGGGACTGCTTGCTAAGAGAATTCTCATGTGTTTTAAATCATTGTGCAGTGGTGAATAATTAATACCCAGAAAAGGTTCAGCATTTCTTTCTACAAGGAAGCCAAGTCAGCAGCCTACTGGATTTGAAGATGCTGCTCGAACATGAATAATCTCCTGTTGCAACAGCATTCCCTGCGCCTGCAGCAGAGGAGTCCACACTCCTTCTCCCTTTCTTGCCTCTGTAGCTTCTTTACTGTGGAAAAGAGTTTATACTTAATAATGCTGCTAGAAATGGGAGTCGCAGATACCATATTTGTCTATACTGGAGGTAGCTGCTGTCAGAGTGGAAGGGGGAGATGGAAAGGGGGTGATGAGATCCCGCACTTATATAAAGAGTAAAAATCATTGACTGACTTTTTATAGGACTGGAGAGTGCAGTTGTAGAGAATCTGTGTGTGATCCAAGGAGACTACCATGCTGCCTTTTAACTGAGGGATTCTTCACCAGGGTCTTATCTTGTTATGAGGCAGCTTTTAATTGGCATTTGTCACTACCTTTCAGATATGCTATATTATGCAGCAATGTGATGGTCTCTTTCGAGCAGTTGACTGTTTTGAAATATATGCTTTCAAGAAAACTGGTCATTTTGCTTCCACTTGTGGCTCAAACAAAATACCAACTTGAGTATTTCTAAAACCCAAACATTATATATGGTGTTTAATGGGATGGGAGACTAATTACATGTGAGAAAACAGAAATGACAAAATGACATAGAAATCTTTTTACCACTATTGAAAACAACAGAGCATCACAAAATATTAGTCGACTTTCAGTGTGACAGTTCAATAGTGGATAAATGGTGATGAATATGCCAGAGTTGGCTCACCCTGACAAACTAGGCTGTTCAGGTACTGAATAGATGAGTGACTGAGGTGTGCGCATGTGGGAGGGAGGTTTTCCAGTTGCAGCGAGAACATGAAACAGTTTGAATAGCAACAAGAAAAATAGCAAGTGAGGTTGCCTTTAAGTTTAACAGGACATTGTGAATATAAAATTACCAAAATATTTTTGCCTCTCAAAGCACAAGAAATCAGACTATTAAAATGGAATATACATATTTCTTCACACAGAGATGTCATGTAAGTTATTGTCCTTTAAATACCCCAGATCACAATCACCAGATTTAAACATCCAATTTACTTTCAATGCTTTTAGATCATAAATTCCACAGGACACAGGTTTAGCTATGTTTTATAGTTCCCTTAACAAGCTTAGCTGTATATACTGCTTACTTGCTTACTTTGTAGTGTTTTTCTGTTATGTCTAAACCACAAAACTAGACTGCTCACTTCCACTTTCTTGTTCTCTTCTCATTTGTTACCGTACAGTCATTGTTCAAGCTGACAGTACTTCAGACAGTAAAAAGCCACAAAACCAGATTTGGTCATTGTCCATCTAGAGGGAAACTGGGGACAACCTGAAGTGTTTCATACTGCCCAAGCCCCTCCTGCCTTGTATGCCATGGTCCTATCCTGGTCCATTACCTTTGCAGGTCCAGGCCCAGGGCAGTTTGCCGAGACAACGAGGCTCTTTGGGACATAGTGAGCTTCTCTCATAGTGCTAGAAACAGTCTGGGTGGCCATGAACAGGTTTCCGAGCAAAGAAATGTACATTTGGTTTGCACCCTAAAGATTCTTAATAAACATCTGAATGATTAAAAGGTTTATACTGTCCCCATGGTAAATATTTTACAATTAAAAAATTGTATCAAAGCAAAATTGGAAACCCAGAAGAGAAAGAGGCAAAGTGAGTCTAGGAAGGAGTTCAGTTTATGTGCTCCACAGCATTAAACTGAAGTTAAAACTCTGCAGGGAACAGTAACTGACATAAGTATATTTTTTAATTATTACATACACTAACATATTGATTACATGAGCCTCAAGTGTACTCAGCTTGCCCTGGCTGGTTGGAGTTCACTGCTACTTAACTTGCAGATTCAGTGAGAAAAAGGAGGTGTTTCTTTCTGAAGCAGGTGATAAAGCTCCAGTAAATTTAGATAATTCTGTACATAAGGTGAGAGCAAACTCCAGAGAAAAAAGGAGCAAAGCATAATGCTAAATTTGGCCAAGTTCTGCAATGGGAGCTCAGCACAATGATAGAAAAGCATATTTTGCCCCAGGCAAATAGTAGTCAGTATCTAAAAAATTCAAAAGTCATGATTCAGACTCTAGTAATGATTGCCTCCCAAATCACTGGAGTTATGCTGGTTTTACAGGGCTATATTTTGGGTAGGACCTGTCTTCTGAATGCTTTGCCCAGACCCCTCATGCCCTTAACTACCTGTTGGTCCAGTAATTTAGCAGGTATCAACTTCCAGCTCTGCAGATCCCTCAGATCCCAACTCAGCCCTGCCCAGACCTCAGCTCTCGTTCTGTCCCCATCTCTGCCTCTCCAGCAAGAAGCCCCGAGGGCTTCCTCACTGTGTCGCCTAGGCAAGTAAGGGCTCACTCTGCACACACATCCACAGCATCCGTCCCCAGCAAGACAAGTATATGGCACAGTGAACCTGGAATCACAGAAGTACCTGTCAAACAGTTCATGCATTTTGGGTGATGCATTGCTAAAAAGGCAGTGCTGTGTTTCAAACTGCTCAAGCTTATCAGCCAAATACCACTTTGGAGGCAGCACTACTCCCATGTTCGGGGGGAGAGGATGAAAAAGGACACACGCTGTCCTATTCCTTGGCAATCCTATAGAAGCCAAAGGCTCGCCTGATCCTACATAGGAAACAGATCAGCCAGTGAAGTGACAAGTGCTGCTCAGATAGTTGGAAGAAATAACCAATGACTAGTGCAAATGATCACAAGGGCATGCAAAATGAATTTTAGTAGTAGTCTAAATATGAACTGACATATTTGCATGGTATTTCACACACTCCCACAGAAGTAACTCTGACAATTATAACACTAAGAACGCATCCATGATACAGTGAGACCAAGGATGTTCAAATACGAGGCCAGAACAGTAGGGTCCCACTGTCCCAAATTCACTTTGCTGTAAAGGGGACTCCATGAACACATATTCGTACAGTTCAGAGACATCAGCAATATCTGAGAAGCATAATGCAGTGAGTTAGGCCAAAGAAGCTTCATTTTCGTTAAATTTCCTTTTTGTCTTAATTTGTGAAATTTTTCTCTTCTTCTGCCACCTGACTTTGCTGCAATTCTGGCCAAATTCCAGTTGAGTAATTCCCTTTTGTGTTTCTGATTTCTTCCTCTAGAAACTGAAACAGCTGCAGAGTTCTAGCAGACAGAAACCTACATTTCTGGGAATGTATCATCTCAGAGGTATGTTGTAAGAAAATTACATTGGTAAAGAAGACAAGCATCAGAAAAAAGCTTTTATTTCACAATGTATACAATTTCTTTTTCCTTAAGCTTAAATGTGTCTCATTTATGTGGTATTGATTACTGTTGTCATAGGACCAATGCTCTTCTTTCCTACTTTATGATTTTATTTTAGTGGCTCTCAAATCTACAAGTAGCCCATAATCCTATGGTAAATTACTTGGAACTGGTCTACTGAGCCATATTAAACAATGAAAACATGATGACCTCCATCAAAAGCCTTGGCTAAGGTGAATGTTATCCAACAGAAGTTGCAAGGGTTGGTACTGATTTGGGGGGCCAAAAAGTCTGGAGAGTTTTATATCAGTAAAATTCTGGCAGCTTCAACAGGATGCTCTTGATTTATGCTGGAATAAATGAAAAATTAATAATGTCTCCAATTTATCACCTGAAGAAAGGAGAAATAAACCATCTTGGAATTCGCAAGTCACTATATTCTGAATCAGAAAGTCCTTGGAGTAATACAGTCTAAAGCAATGCTGAACCTTAGCACAGCATTACAAAAGAGAAAATATCCCTACACTGCAGACCAGATGTTATTCCAGAGTCTCCTCACTGTTGAAGCACAACGCGCTTTGTTACCGCAGGGTCACTCGTGTATGTGGCTGCTGGTATACAGAGATCTTTCAGGAAAAGAATTAACAAGAAACACAACAAGATCTCACCATATTAATTCTGCAAAAGCAAGTAAAAGGGATGCATATGCCGCAAACATGATGAGTTTCTATGCAGTTGCCGGTAGCCAAAGTGTTGGAACAGGTCACTGTTAGTGCTTTGTCCTCAACGTGGTGAGATGCATCTCCTTTTGACAACTGATAGCTCCCTAGTCATATGAACGTTGCGGGGCCAGCCACCAGGGGTGCGGGATCACTGGCACACCAAGATGTCCTGCGTTTCACCTAAAGAGCCCCCCTCTCTGCAGAAGGTGCTTTCCTGCACCTGGCTAAGGAGCTGCTGGGAGCTCTGTGGGGACCCCTTCAGCTCCGGGCTGCCTCCCCTCTTGGGTGCTGCGCTCGGCACCCGGCTTCTCCCACACCTGTTGCACAACCTGTGGCAGTGGAAAGAACCAAATGCCGCCTTGGATTGAACGGTGAACATTGGACTGGTGTTTTTTTCCAAAATTAGGATTTCCCCTACCTAAGCTGCCTTCTTGATTCTCTGGTTCATATCAATTGTTTAGGTTACTTCCTCAAACAGGTTCCGCAAGGGCTTTCTAGCAAAAAAAAAAGTGTGCGTGTATGTGTGTGTATATATATATACACACGTATACACACGATTACAGTGAACGTGTGTGGAGCAGGGCTGACTTATGCACCCACGCATTGGCCGCTCCCTTCAGACACTGCTGCCAAGAAAAGAGCCCGAAACGGGGCCTGTTTCCCCGTTGCCATGGCAACGCTGGGTGGGAAGCAGCATTTCCTACAAGGCATCGCGCCGAGCCTCTGTGAGATGCTGCCAGGCCGCTGCGACCTGGGGCCGGGAGCAGTGCCTGCCGTGTGCTGCCCTGGGAGCAGCCGTCAGCCCTTGGCCTCCCACAGCTGCCCCGCTGTGCCAGCCACCGCCAGGACTTCTGCTGGAGGCCTGCGGGCAGATGCCCCAGTGCTGGGCTGGAGGAAAGAGGGGCAGCTGCCCGTGAAGACTGGTAGGGATGGAGGGGATGGATGGAGGGGTCCCAAGCAGCTGCCCTGCTGCCTCCTACCTGCACCTGCCTTCACCCCGACCCAACTCGATGGGCTTTGTGATGTGGGGAACAGTTTACCTCAAAAAAACTCCCAACCAAACCTAAAACCCCAAAGTGCTGGCAAGCTTTTGATCCTACACCATGCCTAGAGGCTGAGCAAGACTGGACTTTCTCTGAAATAATTGGTTTCCTCACTGCAACTCTGGCAGCTAAGATTAACGCATTTTAAACAGTATGTAGGTTCAGCCAAGTTATTTTTTACTTCCTCCTCTTACTCCTGAGTAACATCTGACCGCAGTAACGGAAATTTAAAACCTTATGTTATATTTGCTTTGAGGCACGTGCACAAGTCTAAAACCTGGGTAAATAATGAATAAAAGCTCATCTAATCTCTATTATACCAACCCTCTCCTGCGTCCTTGAGAGTCTGATGATTACTGTAACAGCGTAAGACTGAAACTCAGTGTGACTAGGTATAAATACCTTTTTTAAAATTTGGATATTTCTTCCTTGTATGAACATGTCTGGGTGTGGATGATCTGGTATTAGTGGGCAAAATGAGTAGTGAAGTGAGAAAATGCATTCTCACAGCTACCTTAGGCACTACTGCAGAGAAAGCCTTCATAATACAAGGTGTGGTCTACAGAAAAATGTCCAAGTCATCCAGTGACTAAATATAAATTACCTGCTCAGAGCAGACGAGCACTAATGCACTACCTGTTCCTGTCAATCCCCTCTTAGTCCTTGTTAGTTCTTCCACTGAAGAGCGCTGACACTGAAGCTCAGCCCTTGTTCAGACACAGGAGATCCACCTAGGAAAGACACGCTGTGGATTCCCAGCTGCTGGAAAAAAAAATGGTAAGAGGTTGCATTGGAAAATTTGGTACCAGGGAATTCAACAGCAGAACACAGATCTAAAGGATTTCATTAACTCTGTCACTTTGCAGAATATTTTGTTTCTTTTCTCAGGCATGTTATTTCATTAAATTCATTACCTCATCTTCTCGCCTCTCCTTCTCCATGCTCTCCCATCTCTTCTCGGCAAGGTCCTTCAGCATGCTCCCGACCCCCCTGCAGCCCAGGCTCTCACCTCTCCTGGGGTTCTTGCCCACGTCCCGTTCTATTTACACCAGCAACTACTCTCTCCTTAAACACAACTTTGCAAACATTATCTGGAACAACTCCTTTGTTAGAGGAGGAAAACACAACTGTGATCTTTGCTTTACTGCTCAAAACTAACAGAGTAGTTCTATAACACAAAAACTAAGAAAGCACAATTTTCTAGGGATTTGTGCCTCATGGTAGGTGTTTCTCATGCCTAATAGGCACAAACTCTGAGCAAAGCTGGCTCAAATTGCAGGAAATTCATGGTTGCTTTTTCCACTGTGAATTCTCTGATGTATAAAATCGGGGGCTTCATAATGCAATCCTTCTTCTCAGTGGAGACGTTACCAGTGTCTCTCCCCTCTACAGGCATGACAAATCGTGTAGGGAATTCACAATATTTAAATTCAATGTCAACTATGTCACAATGGCTGCAGTTGGACATGGATTAAAAAGCTAGACAAGGTGAATCAAAAGACAGACACCTCCCTGTCTCAACCTTCTTTTACTTAGGAAATCCAGCTGATGTCTAAGTTTGTCAGCTTGCCTTATGTGTCCTATAACAGCAAAAGCAAAACTTAACAGAGTTTGATGAAGGGGCTGGAGTATTGGCACTCTTGTGCTGAACTTCAGTGATGCCAGTGTTGTTACCCTCCCACCAAAACTTAAGCTATATCGTTCCCAACCATTATGGGTATTCTTCAGAAAAAGGTACAGAAGTGTGGTTTGTAATAGCACAAGAGGCACCAAAATCACCACAATCATTTTCTGGTCAAAATGGTCAGCTCTCAATTCCTAATGTTATATTTGATCCTGAGCTTGGCAGGGGGAGACAGGAACTAATCATGAACTGGGCTCACTACAGATCACACAGTTTACCTTAAAATCATTAAATTCAACAAATAAAATTAATATTTGAATGTTATTTCCTCGGTTATGAGCCTTCAGCTTTTAGCCTCCCTTTTTGCTTTTTTTCCCTCCATGATTATGAAAGCTAAATCTTTGTCTTAAAAAAGACAAAATTCATCAACGTTGAATTCTCAGCAACTTCAGGGATGGCTTTGCCTAGTACATCCGAAAAAATCATCCTCTTAGATGTCTAAATATAGCAGAACGCTCAAGAATTAGACAGTGATTTTCTGATCAAAGATGCTTTAGCCATTTCTGAAAACAGACTTCTTATAAACTATCCTTTGGCAACCAAATTAATTTTTAACTTCTTTCTCAAGCTGGGCAGACAGCTAAGAACTGATTCTTTAGTCATTTTCAGAAACTTAAGTTTTAAAAATTTGATCTTTGGCTTGCTGCCAGAGAAGATTTAATGTCACAAATCAGGTCATTCTGGCTTCAGTAAGTCCTAATCATGCCCTGCCCCTGCCACTTTACAGCTGTATTTCTGTGCTTCTGTTTGGGAGGACTGTTTTTCCTCATATATTTAAGTTCACTTCACGTCTTTGCCAAATAGGGAAGTTCAGGATGCACAGAGTCAGAGCCATTCTTTCATTGCAAGAGGTTTTTGCACTTTTGTTTTAGATATAAAAGACAACAAAACGTAACCGAGGACCACTGACAACAGTATTTCACCAAGGTACCTGTGCTGTAAATGCCAAATCTATATATAGAGATTTTTTCCTTAACCTAAGGATTGCTTGCATGTTTGTTTAAAACTGGTAGAACATTGAAATGCTAGATCCCAACTCTTGGCATTAGACAAAAGTTCAATACAATTAACTGTCAACCACATCTTAATAGCAGCCAAACCACAGCTTCTTCAGTGAATAGTGCCTGTTTCCTGATTTCTACTCCAGTCCATCACCTTTCAGTTATTTTCATGAGAGAACAAAAGATTCAAAATAAAATATTTAAAGGCAGGGTACTGTCTGGTAATAGCTGCTGGCTGCTCCTCAGGCAGAGGAACAACTCTGGCATGCAGTTAGGCACTCATTTGCCTGCCATGACTTACACAAGGCTCATCACAGGAACCACACTTACCAGGAATCACAAATTTGTAAAGGCCAATGAGATTATTAGAGCTATTTAATCTTGTCTCCTGGATAACACAGCTGATGCAATTCCATCCAGGTCGCATTCAGGTTAGTAGCCCACAGCTGCATGATGTTAAAAACACATCCAGTTTATCACTGGGAATCTCTTAATCAAGCACATTTACCATGCCTACTTCTTTCCTGATTCTTCCCCAGAATCACAGATCCCAAACTGGGTTCTTGTTTGGTGCCATACTCAGAACAAATTGCCCTGCTGTTCAGATCCCTCTCTTTGTATACCAAGGTTAGGCTTTTTGCCTTATGCTCTTTGTAGGAAACCACATTTAGTTGGCTATCAGTGATGACTCTTGAGGGCCTTTTAATAATCAGAGCTCAGGTTTCAGTCCTTCTTTTTCTAATCATGGCCTTGCATTTAAAATCAAAGGCAAAAGATACTAGAGCAGTGGCAGATTATATTCCATCTGCTTGCACCTTCTTTGGATACTTAGGGATTAAGAGTAATCCCTTGCACCCCAATAAAAGTCCACATTTGGCTAAGCTACAAAAATAATCAGTTAAACATGTTAAACGTCTTTTCTTGTATAAAAAGGTTTCCTATCTTACTCAGTGCAATACTGAGAAGCATTGATAACATACAGTGGTAAGAATAATACAGACCGACTCAATGTTGAAAAGAATATCTGGAGTCTACTTAATTTTCTTGCTTGAGTGCAAGAGCACAGACCCTTAAACAGATTTCACTGTAAGGCATCAAACTGTCACCCCACTTTCAAGTAACTGTATCCTTTCAGATGCCACAATGGAAAGAATATTTACCACGTAACAGAGATTTGCTGCAAAGGGAATTGTGCAAGCCAGTCCATCCAGCAGGTCTTACAAAGGAAACAACACACTTGTTTTTGTATCAAATAAGCCCCCATTGTAGAATTGACTAAAGATGACTGAAAGCTACCAGTGGTGACAGGAGAGCTATCACTGTGGCATTACACTGTTCCAACATCCATGGCTCATGTGGCAACCCCTGGTGACAGCTGGACTGGCGCAGTGGCCCGCTGCACTGGCTCCAGTCTTTCCTGCATACTGGGCACAAGCAAGCAAAGCTGGTAATATTGAAGTCTTGCTCCCCTTCCCTCCTCCTTCCTCTCCTCTGCTACAGAGCCCTGACAACCAGGACGCTCAGGCCAAAGGAAAGACATCTGTATTCAGCAGCAACAAGGACAAACCTTTTCTCCTTTTGCTGACACAGAGTGTGACCAAGAACAGCAGTGAGCTTAAGAAAAATCCCCATGAAAGTTGCATAGATGCAAGCAGAAAAATGAAGAGCATTTTTCATCTAGCATGCATTCAGCTCCTCAAGGAGCATAACACCACACTGATGTGTTGTCAAGAGTGTGGCAACTCCTCTGCGGAGATACTTGGGTGAGCTGAATCAGTAAGTTTTATTTAACTGTCAGCCCTTTCTATGGCACTGTATCAAAGTCAAGAGACAAGGCTTCATCCTCATCTGACTCCGGCAAATACTGGCTGTTGGGGTACTTCAGGCAAGGAGAACTTGAACCAGGGTTTGGAGGAACACTAACAAAATTATCAGCGTGTCAACAATGTCTGATTTTCAGGAAGAGCTGAGCCCATCCTACGGAAGTGAAGTCCCTCCATGGAGCTGGGCAGGAACAATTGATGGCAGCAACTTTTGGAGTTTTTCTGTCTGCAGGTTTGCGTACTGGCAACTGAATTCTCAATGTCTGAATTTGGTCTTTGGGGCCAAAATATGAACTCACTTCGGTTTACTCAGTCTAAACTTGTTTTCTGAGCAACCTGTTGAGACTCTCTGCCTCAAAACAAAATACAGGATAGTGATAGTCCTTCATATAGCCAGGTTATCCTGCTGAGAGGCAGAAAAATAGACTGTGCTGTCCCACCAGCACTTGAATCTGTTTCTAGTGATTTATTTATAGGTGAAAAGGGAGGAAAATTGTCCTCCTAGCTCCATTAAAAAATACGAATTGGCTATAAATGTTCCCAGCTTTCCATCAAGGGGATTTTTTTTCCCCTCCTTCCAACTGCTCTGCAGTTAGTGCTATCTTGTACTGTCCCTCTCTAGATGTACCTATTGCAAGGGTATGTTGTCAACAACGAAGAAAGCAAACACTCTGACAGGCTGTTCTCCACCCCTTTCCTCTATTAGGAGAGAAAAGCTGGTTATAGATGGGTTAATTATTACATTCAATGTTATCCTTCTGGGAAGCAATGACAGCTTACCCTCGAGACTGCTACTGCACATAAACCCTTAGGGCTCTTCCACTTACCCTACAGCTAGAAGTCCTTGAGGGGCTCCCTCCTGAGCAGCCTTTCTGAAGAATTTTTCAAACGTAACTTCCTTCACTTTAGTGAAATCCTTTTCTTGCTGGTTGGGAAAGTTTTGAGTTTGGTTTAGTTTGTTTTCTGTGTTTAGTTGTTTTATGCCTCTGAACTGGTGGCCTGCTACAGCCAGTGCCATTTTTGAGATTCACGTAACACTTTGCAAAACACAAATTCTGTTCTGAAAATTGTTCTTGCTCACTTGTTATTTCTCTCCAGGCAAAAATAAAGTGATTCGTACCCCAAATCTTCAATTTTTTATATACATGAGACACAATGTTGATCTTACCATGTTTCAACATCTAGATATGGATAACTTGCCTACCTCAAACGATTTTTGAGGCAGAGTGTAATCATACGCATTACCAACATTAAAATCCATTTTAACTTAAACTGTCTCCAGCCCCTCCGAGTAGGCCCGTATCATAACTAAACCGTTCAGGCATGGTCATTTCTTGCCTTCTGCTCCGGCTTCGTAAGTGATCTCTGGGAGATGGTTTTGGAGAAGGAGAAAACTAACAATCTAAACCAATTTTAAGTGGCTATCCATTGATCTGGTACAAGTTCAGTAGCATTTTCCTTAAGACTGACCCAGACCTACCTGATTATATTTATAATAATTTATTATTAATTATCAAATGTTTTTCTTACTTCTACCTTAAGCGGGTATTGGGCATACGTGCCTGCTTCGTTTTACCTTACAAGGTGCAGGACAGTGGAAAAAGAGGCTCTGCACCTTAAATTACTACATTTCCAGTAACATTGAACCCACAGGGGTTACAAATCGCACACATCCTTCCGATGAGCCGCTTTCTGAGACCCTGCAGCCCTGTGGCTAGAGATGTCCCAGCGCTGGTCCCCCAGGAGAGATGGGGAAGCTACTGGCTGCTGCAGCTCCCCAGGCCTCGCACCGTGCCAGCGTGCTGCACCATGCTGTGAGCGGGTCCAGACTTGGCAAACTGCCGAAACCTGCTGCTGCCCAGCTGCACAGACCGGTGATGGTGTTTCCACCAGTAAAGCACCTCACGCAACCAGCCCTGCCGCAGAGAAATGCAGCCCCAGCCCTGGCACTCAGGCTGGGCGTGAGCCACCAGCGTGCCCATCTCCACCGCCCGTTCTAGCAGCTCGGGGCAGGCTGGGCCCTCCGTAATACTGAAGTGACCCCCTCGCAAACCTTGCTCCAAGTCACAACCGGAAATAAACTGTTTCTCCCATGGAAGGAAGCTGTCCTCACACCCCGTGTCCCCCGCACCCTCCCCAGGGCACGGCAGTGTGCCTGGGGCTGGCTCCTCCACAGCCTGGGCGAGAAGAGGTGCGAGCGGGCCCACCCAGCTGGGGCTGCCCAGAGGTGCCTCTTTGCCTCTGACAGCGGGGGGAGGCAGGAGGGAAGGCAGCCCGGCGGGGCGGCCAAGCCAGGGACAGTGGTGGAGGATGGAGGCCGTGGCGGGTCCCCTCTGCTGCCGCTGCGGCTGCCTGCACTGAGTCACCGCACTCCCACCCCTGCACCGACAAGTTTCTTAAATAGATGACTGGGAGTATGTGATTTCCATACCGATGAGTCTCCCTAAGGCAGCCTGCCCCAGCTCCTCTTTCGCCTCATGTTAGCAAGAAACTCACGTGAAATGAATTATTAAAACGTGGGTTAAAAGCACCTCAGGAAGGGCTACCTCCTCTGCCTTAAGCAAATATCGAGAGCGGTGAGGCAAAGACTTGGCTGTCTGCTCTGCGGCCTTCCCACACGGGTCCCCTGCCTCTGCCGTGCCACATGGCTGGCACAAGCATGGCACCACTTCTCGGGTTTTTTGAGGTGGATCGGAAATGTTTTTCCTCCTTCCTCCATTTGCTTTTTCAGCCCAGCTCCTCCGAAGGTACCTCAGCCCACGGGGCAGACAGCCCCTCCAGAGAGACCCCACAGCCATGGCCACCGACCTCCCACCCCAGCCCCACCGACTCCTCTGCCTCAGCTTAACCTCCCTGTCTTCTTTTTTTCCCCCCCCTTTTTTTTTTTTTGAGACATATCAGCTAAATATCAGCTTTTTAACACCTACCTGTGTTTTTTGACAGGACAAGAACTATCATGCCTTTTGGTTGCATGTTGTCCATGGAAACTGGGTTTTACAGATCCCTGTTTGGTTACAAAGGAAGTCCACAAAATCCACGATCACAGTAAGATTTAGTAAAAAGGCAGTTTTCTCAGTTTTCTTGCACAAAAAGCTTCTGCATGCTCCTGGCTTTCTGCCATAGGTAACTATGAATTTGAGTTTTTCCACTGCTTGCAGTACATATTCTTGCTCACAGAAATCAAATCCTCGCTCATGTTTTCCCTTTGGCCACTGCTTTGGGCAATTGCTTCAGCTGCTTAAATCATCTTGCTCAACAAAGGGTCTTTGATGCCAAATGTCAGACAAATAAGAAGGCAGAGGACAATATTTTAAAAATACTCAGGTTCTTGTGGATATGAAGTAGCATCAAGCAGAATTTCAAAGAGAAAATGGTTAGAGAGGAGCCTTGTTCCTGCATGTAGGAAGCTCGAGCACTGTGGTGGGACACAGAGGTTGGGTGGAAGGTCTCCATGTCCTGCTAGAGTGGGCAGAATTATTGAAGAAAGGTTTCTGGTGTGGTTTTGACAGTTATGAATAGGAAATGCACTTCTGTGAATATTCTGTACCGCTTAATTAAAATGAGATATTTTTGTGAACGCTTTTGACCGTGAACCTTGTTCTTGAATATTCATTGATGATGGGAGGAAAGGCATGAGCAGAATTTATGGAAATTCACTTAAAATCTGAATGACTATGCCTGAGAATTTTTTATTATATTCATTACCTATTTGTTATATATTTTTTATTTCTAATGTTGGTTTGATCACCTAAAGATAGAAACAGATGCACAGCCACTCGCACCACGTAACAATTGTTCAGTTATGACCGTAACTAATTATTCATGTTACATGAGATCCCTCCAGATTTTTTCTTTAGTGAGTTTGCATCGGTCACAATTTGAAAACCATTGGAAATTCAGCCAAACAGTGGCAGATTCCGCGCTAGGTCTGGTCCTGGTGTACATTTCTAAAGGCACATGTGGACCGGAGCTGAGTAACTGAGAGACAAGAACAATCCCTGCTGTGCCTCCAAGACTGATGCTTTATGGGGCCCAGCAAAGATGGCAGGGATGAAAGGAAAAGCACTAAGAGCAAAAAATGCTCTGTAGCATATGCTGGTCTGGAGGCTGTGGGCTGATTTGGGCTGTGGAGACTACCCTGATGTATGCCAGTGGCTCTTCTGGTCCCTGATATAGCTTGAAATCCTCAGGCACAATGATGCCTTAAACTTCCCCCAAATCCCTAGGCAATGAAATGATTACCCTAAAGCTTCTTTGCCTCTGGAGATGAAGCATGGTCCTAGCTCAAGAGTATTCTCTTACGGCACTGGAATAATGCTTAAAAGAACTAAGCAGAAATCCCAGGGCATTTGAGCAGATCCTAGAGGACTCAGACATCAAGTTAGGACAAAGACAGAGCTTTCTGGTCTTCTCACTGTATTAAACTGCACTCTTTCAGAGCCTGAAATAGCAGAGCAATGCCTGAGGGTACGATGGTGAGGCCTCTACTGGGATTACAATGCATCAGTTATTTCATTATTTCTAAAAATATTTAAAAGAAGACCAATCTCAACACAGCTTGGTATAAAAGAGGGAAAAAAAGAATGAAAAGGTGAAAGGTTTATATTTGTGTTTTTATCTTATATTTCTATATTAAATGTATCAGTATACATATTGTCTATATTTCTCTTAATTCATTATCCAGAGACTATTAATCTCTGTAGGTGCCAGTATAGAACATTGGACATCACAGGACTATTTAGGCATGGTTACATGTGCATCAGACCCTAGTTTGTAGGAAGCATAGTCCAAGGATGCTGCTGTGAGCAGGGCCACAGAGTGCTAGCATTGCATTAGCAATAATAGCAGTAGCCAAAGGGAGCCTGTCTTGGCCTTTGTTCATTTACTGCATTTCCAGAAAAGACTTTTCATACAGAACAAGAATTCAATACAAAACTAACAGACCATAGTAAAATACAGCACCAGAAGGGGGACTTCACCTGAGAATATCTGCCTCATTGGACTTCTGTCTGTTGGTTTCTTTACCTTGTAAAGGGATAGTAATACCTGCTTCTCCCCGTGCCTGATGAGGTGGCCAAAGCCATTAGAGACTGACATGCATCTGAGAGAGGTGCCCTGGCAGGGCAAGGTGTGCTGCAGACCGATCCTGCCCTGGTAACAGTGCCAGCGCCTACGTGTGGGATGGGAATAGACAAGGAGTCTGGGCCTGTGGCGTTAGCATGCCTTCGATTCCCTTCTAGACTTTGGCCACTCCTGGTCCCATTCCCTGCAGCAAGCAGGGAATGTTGTCCTTCCCAGCAGAGTAGTTGTCCTTCCCTGCAGCAAGCAGTTGTGCAGCCAGGCTCTGTGCCTTAGTTTCTCTGCATGGAAAGAAAGAACACGGCATGGCAAAAATGAGAGGTTGAACTCAGTGCAATGCCCCACATTTTCTGGAGGGCAGGTAGTGGCATTAACCATAATGCCAGAGGTAGATTTTTCATCATGAAAGGACAGAGAAGATTAATTATATTCTGATATGAATGACAAAAATATCCACAATTGTATTAGACAGTATTAAAAACATTTTAAAGGGCAATTAATTCCCATGTTTTTAGTCTAGGCTAAATGCTAAGTAGGAGTAGAAGAAACCTCCCCTCTTGGCGGATTATTCCATAGGCATTCAATGCATTTTCCTATGGCTTCCCCTGAGGGAACTGAGCTTTGAATGGGTATAGTCCCAGAAGCAGGGTTCTGGCTAACACTGGCTCTGCTGGAGGGTGAAAATCCTTATTCCTAAAACCAAAGGGAGTCTCATTATTTATCTACTATTTCTGTCTGTATTGTACTGTTCAAAAGTCAAACCACACAGTTCATCAGGCTGGTGGGCATGTGTTCACATGGGCATGCTGGTTACTACTTAAAGCTGTTCAATACCCAGGGATTAACTGAACACATTTACCAAGGTTAAACAGGTCTGAGTGCTACCGGTCTGTCTGTCTCTAACATGTCATAGGATTGCAAAAAGTGCAGAATGCAAATTTTTATGTACTCTAGCACCCCAGCTATATATATGTATTCCCAGGCTCAGTAGAGCTTCTCACAGATGGATGCATACAAGGAGAAACACACAGAAATGTGGAGCGGCTTGAACTCAGTTCCTGCCTTGCACATCTGCAGCTCTAGGGATAAAAGAGACTGAACTCTGAGCCTGTTTCTGGGTCTGTATCTCCTGCTCTCTGGTACCTGCAGCCTGTGCCAGGAGCATCTGGGCACTGAGGGGGCACCTCAGAGCTCTCTAGAAATTGAAGCATCCAAGGTGTGTAGTCACTTTTCAAAATCCTGGCACGGGAGGAACCAGGAGTACAGCAAGGCATAAATGTAGAAAAGGAATAGAAACTGGGAAACCTGGCTGCTGTACAGAAAGCTTCTGGTTCTGAACTGGAAGGTCCTTTTCTATCAAGATACTCTCCAAAACAAGTATGGTTAGGACAACTTGCTACATCCTTAATAAGGTTACATAGAACACTTTTAATCAGCACTCTGATTATTTCAGTGTTTGTCTGATTAAGCATACCAAATAACATCATCTGAGACCCATGCTTTATCAATACAAAAATACCTATTTTAAATGTATATTGTCTACTGTACCACATTGAGTAGTTTACAATCTTTTATATTCTTGTCCTAGCAAAAACCTTATAAGGGAAAGATGTCTTTTACTAATGTATAGTGGTTAAGTAATGTATCCAAGGTCACTCAACTCTGTAGCTGGCCAGAAGCATTTTGAGCATCCAAGTTAGTGCTCTAATCAATGAGCAGCTTTTCCAGAAAAGCATATAGCCTCCTAAGCTGTGCAAAAACCAGATTTTAAAAATGTAATAATCTGCAAATGCCTCCAGTCTCTGTTCTCCTTCACCAGTAATCAAAGCAGGTAAAACAGAGGTAAATTCCCTACCACTAACTTTCCACAAAATCTGGTTTAGGAAAAAGAGGAGCTGTCCAAAGGAAAAAGAGACCTATGCAACTTCTAGGAGCTTCTGGAAGCTATGGTTGTATGCTTACATTATGTGTTGCTATAGTAATGCCCCTTTCCCATTCAAAATTCACCCTGTGCTGAGATCCACAGAACAATAATGGGCTTTGTGAATGCTAACCCCTTGTCTTTCCATTTTAGAAATAACCGGGCGGCCCAATGCCAGATGTACTGTACCTGTCATCCTACTAAGAACATACTGAAGAAAAAGAGAAGTTATTTCCTTCACAAACATGGTATTTGAAAACTAGGGATTTTTAGGAAGAGGAGGCAATACCCAAAGATCAGTGGCCACTTACTGGCTCACTCTACCCAGCCAGTCCTTCGGGATGGTTTCCATTTCTGGACAATGCAACCTACATCCTATGACAGGGAAGCAATGATGGACACTCCAAATCTCTATAGCTGCCTGGCACTGCCAGCATGTTCTTACTCATCCTTGCCTGCATGATGCGTTGCTGTAGTGTTGTCAGTGAGCACTGCAATAAATGGCAGAAATACCCTCTACTTTGCTGAGCTGCTCTGAGCTGACAGGGAAGAAGGTGTCTCCCCAGACCAGCGTGGAGCCATATGTAGCCAGATCCTCTGACTGCAGGATCTCCACTGCGACTTTGGTCCTGTTGCAGGCACGTCCATAATCTCTTTTTTTATTATTTAGGCCCTGCCTGGGGACTGTGGTTGGCTCTAAGGCCTTTTGACTGATGGGGTTCCCTGCTGAGGGGTATTGTGCAGGCACAGTGTGCTTCCCCTCATGGTGTGCACTTCCCAGTGTGGTGAGATGTTGTGCTGGGCTTGGTGCTAACGTGTGTGCTGTCCTCACACAGCAGAGGTGGGGATACGGCACAAAAGGATCCTACCAAGTTTTGTGTCATTCTGGTGAAGATGGACCCCACCATCCCCAAAGTAAGCTGCCCCTGGTGGGTAAACACGCAGGTTAAAGTACAGAGATTAGCTCACAACAGAAAATGATACTTCAGAGAAGTATTGGATAATTTGTAACTGGGAGCTTGTAGGCATCGTATACTTTCCATCTAAAAAACCCTAACCTTTTGGGTTCCTTCTGTCTATGGATAGGTTTAGCCTGAATCTCTTGTGAACAGCTTGTATCAACAGAGAGCCTGGCACGGAGTGCTAAGAGAAGTATTTATATCACTTAGTGGCACTGTGCGTACGCTGTCCATGGACTTTGAAGTTGCCATGTTAGCTGCAGGGCGTATCATGTCCCTTCTACTGCTTCTGAAAGGCTCTGACCGACGCTTGAATTCATAAGGATTGCATTATTAATGTTATTCTTAGATTTGCCCCAGTGGGATACCCAGTGTTCCCATTAATCCCGTAATTGGCAAAAAGCTGCAAATATAGGGTTAATTTTCTCATGGAGATGCCAGGAAGAAATATCTCCTGCTGATGGAGGCCATGGACAGACTTGTCAGTCCTTGGTGCTAGAGGATGCCAGTCCTTTCAGCCCATGAGGGCTCACAGGTGGGGTCAAGCCCCAGCAGACCCCACCTTCTTCAAAGAAAAACTTGCACTTACATGTTTCTCTTCACCACAAATATTTTCTTGTCAACTTGACTGCAGCACATCGGTGTCACTGTCCACTGGGAGACTGTCACTTCTGTGCTGAAGAGCAGGAGCTTGTTTGTCAGTGAAGAGCATACGATGCTGTGGCTTGGGACAGAATATAATACTGGAGGTGGGTAAAACTGCCATAGGCAGATTATTACCCCTTTGAAATGTGACCTGTACACCGAAACCAACTGCTAGACTTAGAAAACAGCTTTGGGTATTTAATATCCTTGGGTGGTCGTGACCTCAGTTGTGTATTTCACAGGTTATAAGGCTTTACTGATGCCCAAATGTTCCTTACAACTTCAGGTATTTGATGGCAATTGTAAGCTCAGAATCTACCTACAAGTCAGTTTTTCAAAGTGCTGTTCACTGTGAGTCCCATGCAGCAAAGCACATCTTCAACTTCAAGCAGATGAATAAGAATTAAAGGATCTAGTATTACAATGTTTTACTTAAAGTCACCTGAATTGCTCATGTGCAGAACACAAGAAATAGTTTACTGAGTCTCTACTCCATCATGGATCTCTTATTAGTTTCGCCTCTTTCTTGTAGCTCCTTCCTACAAGCTGTTTGCCTTGTAATTCTGCCTGTTGTTGAGAATAAAGTCCAGATAGCACAGTCTAATATTTCAGGATCTTTTGTGTTTAAAAACCATAGTTTATAACAGGGGCACTTTATTAAATTTAAAAAAAAAAAAGAAAAAATGCTGTCAAACCCCTTAATAACGGGGTATGTCCCTTTCAACATATTTCTTTCTACTTGTCAGCTGGAAAGGATAAAATATGGCAGGATTTTTTATTTGACACACAATAGGCTCTGAGTGACTTGTTATGTAAATTACATTTTGTTTAAGTTCAGCTTTAGAGTAAAGAAAGACTAAGTAACTATTTAAATGAAGAAGGAAATTTACAGGCTTGTGGGAAATACTATTCAATGAATAAGACCCCCTAGCAGAGACAGTATAGTATGGTGCAGGGGGGGTATTAAAAGTCTGACCAGAAAGTCAATGTGCCATGTATTTTTAATTGAAAACCACCAAATTTGGTGCGTAACAGAAAAAAAACAGTCTCCTCTCAAAAAATAAAGCCTCAGATCACCCAGTCCAACCACAATAAATTAAGCTAGCAGCTTTAGAAATATCTCTGAGTCTGTCATAAGGCTGTGTTACTAATAGGTTGTTGAGACAGGCTTTTTCTGAAAAGTCTTTCATGAACCTGCTGCACAAGCCCTTTTCAAAATAAGAAAGTCTACTTCCCTGAGGACATAGGCATTAGACAGCACTGCAAAACTACACGTTGAGCTCAGCATTATCCACAGCCCACTTACACATTCCCCCCCCTCCATGTTTGCTTCTTTGTGCCTGCTTAATGCTCTCCCCAGGATGTCTGTGCTGATGGTGGGGGATGAGGGGAGGCAGGAGGAGGCAGGGTGCAGTGCATGCCCCAGATTTGCTATTGTTTCCGCCAGAGGTTCCTATGATGTTTATTGCCAGCATAGTGCTCTGTAAGTGAGGCTCTACCATGTAGAGTAGACAAGGCTCCTGGTAAGAGCAACTGGCAGAGATTTAGTTTCATTAATCATAACCCACTGGTGTCAATAGTAAGACTCTTCCTGACTTCAGTGGAGCCAAGATTTCAATCCAGACAGTCTAAGCCTGATCAAAGCAAGTCTACATGAGACAATGCTTAAATCCTCAGCAAAAACCAGCTGACCATGAATCCTTCTTGAACAGATGAAAGAAATAGTGAAAATTTTGGGGTCAATGCCTGTAAAGGCAATGGCTCAGTCTTGCGCTCTGTCAGACTGGGGATTCACGAATTTCCACTCAATCCTGCAAAATGAATCATTGTGTGGCATTAGGTAGATTATCTAACCTCCATCTAGTACAAGTTTTCCACCCATAAAGTGGAAATAGTCAAATCTGAGCACACCACTTACTGCTCTGAGAATTAACAACACGGCTTGAGCCATGTCTGGTGTAGGTGAAAGGCTATGCAGGATTTCTTCAAGCCATGTCTTTAGTCAGTACCCTGCTGTTGAGATTCAAGTTCTGCAGAAGATACAGCTATAAAATACCTGTGGATTTCAATTTGTAGAGAAGGCAGCTGTGCACATACCCAATATTGGAATAGAATTCAGGCAACATTATGTTAGTATTGTTAGCTAATCTGGTCTTCACTTAGCAGTTAATAAGAAGTCATGCTGGAAAGCTACACTTTCACGACCATTGACTTTCAGGTTCTTTTCTTTCTGATTCATTTTGCCAGCATAGTCTAAATGTTTGAGACTGTGTATGCAAGAAGGAACTGCAGCTGAGAAAAATGTTAAAAACACCTTGACAAGCCCTGATTCATTATTAACTTTTTTTTTTTGTACAGAATTGTCAAAAGTGAAAGAAGACTAGAAGCTAAAGTTATGGATTTAAACCTCAATTTCTGTCTTTATTAACACACCAGGTACAGACTTTTGCACTACAGTGGTCCATGGTACACTGAAGTGAAAGCTTTAATGGTGTTCAGTTGAAGCCCTAAATTATATATTTTTCACTCTTTACAATGGACATTTACTGCTCAAAAGCAGGCAACATTCTTGTCTTCCCATCTGTTTTTGTTTAGCAATAAAGTCCTCCCCTTTGATAGTTTAGGAATGACTGTGAATTCCACAGTCATTTTCCTTGTCATTTGTTTTTTGGTCTAACAGAGGTATTTAATCTGGCATAAAATAGACAGACTCAGTTGCTCTCAGTTACATACTAGCATAAATTCTCCATAAATCACTGAAGCCCAGGGCCTGGGTTTTCCTGCATTTACAATGGTGCGATTTCACTGATATTAGCGGAGATCTCTCCTGAGCTGCAGCAGGGTCACCAGGAGCCCTGCAGGCTCAGGTACCACGTGTGAAGAAGGGTTTCTCTCTTATCTAAATCAAATGCAGAGCAAGATTAACACCACTGACAGCAGCTAGATTATGCATGCACAACAACACCCCAGTCAGTCACTCCAATCTACGCTGTACACATAACAATACCGCTATGCCAATTATACTTCAGTAATGTATTATTAAAATACTTTCTACAGTGTACAAAGCAGGAATGAAAACAGTATGATGTGCAAGGGAATAAAACTGTTAAAGATTTACATTAGCTGAATATTATCATGAATAATCCCGGTCCTAGAAAATGATGGAAAGATCCCTTTTTTTCCCCCCAGAGCTTTAAGCCCTCCATCTTACTCCTCCTTTGTCAACAGCACTAAAAAAGTGAGTGAATACCCAGAAGTAGGTCACGATTGCTAATATCCAAGGATACCATGTTTCTGTGGTTACCTTAGCACTCCCTCCCTTTCTCCCCCTCTCTCCCTCTCTCGAACCAAAGCACAGCCCCCGTACCGCCACTCCACACCAATGCTGCATCACCCACTTCAAAAGCACTGCTCCCGATTTACACCCACGTTACCACACAGGGTCCACACCACAGCTCCGGGCTCGGATCCGAACCTGTGATGCCGATGCAAAGACAGCCGGGAGCTGCGGGGTGCCAGGGCCGGGTGCCACACTGTGTCTGTCAGGCTGTCTGTCCCCTGCCATGCTGCATCAGCACCTTCCCTGGATGACGGACAGGACGCAGCGGCAGAGCTGCCAGAGACCGGCACCCTGGGACCCACGGCCCAGCCACACCTGATGGGGTGCTGGGCGGGAATAGGCAGGCTGGCGAGTACGAGGACACCCCCTCGCCCCACGACAGCACCCAGAGTGAATCAGAGGAATGAGGTGCCATTCTACAGTGTCGCTGCAGCCCCAATGCCCTCACGTGTGGCTGAAGGGGATGTTTCTCTTGCACACGTTCCAGCTAGGATGACATAAAATAGACTGAGGCTGTGGACGTGGAAACAGAGAGGCAAACCTCGAGGCATAAACACAAAGCAAATCACACCATGGCAGCTGTGTACAAAACGGGCCGGCTGTGCATTTGAAAGCGTGAGAAAGGAGCAGGCTGTGCAGAGAAAGACAGGCTTCTGAGATGTGACAATTTTAGCACTGATTCATCATGGGGTAAATTTGCCAGAAGTAGGGCTGGGCCACAGTGTTTAAAGGGCTCTGCATTGATTCACGTTTGGGCAGGCTTTGTACCAGGCTTTTGCTCGAATGGGATGTTCTTTCCCTTTTTTTTGACAGGACCCATGGGGTGGTAGAAGTTGCTGAGACAAACAGCCTGGCAGCTGCGGTTCATTTTCAGCAGTCCTATAAAGTACTGTGACTATTAAACTCGCTGGCTCTAAATTTGGGACATATTTGCCCTTATTTGCTGTTGGAACCAAGGTTCATGCCAACCAGCTCCCTTGTTAGACTACTCAGGGAGTGCCCACAGCAATGGGAGACGCACTGGTCCAAACAAACGTGCTTGCAGTGTTTGGATTAGAGCTCCTGCTGGTGCATACCAGCACAGCCCGGCGGCGGGTGTTTTAGTACCATATGACTCGAAGCAGCTGAATTACTGAATCCAGTCATGATTACAGGCTTCATGTAATACTTGTTTAATCCAGAAGAGTCCAGACGTCATCTACTCTACACCAAGCAGTTCCCGGCACCCTATCAGCCACTCTCTGACAGTACTTGCAAAGAACTGTGTTGATCTTAACCATTTTAGGTACCTGCTGAGCGCCAGATTTAAGCAACTTTCCACTTTGTCAAATTAACACTTCTCTTCTGTCCAATTTTCACCCAACTCATATAACCTTCATATCTGCCTTCCTGTTGGTGTCAGCCCGAAAAAATACTCTTGCAAGTCAGTCTTGATTGAAACTGAGGCTGTAAGTGTGTTAACTTTTAATTACAGTTATTTGGCATGTGAATTGGAGGATCTCCAGGGCTTGGGTTAACTGCTATGCAAATGTGTACAGATCCATCAGCTTTCTACCTATAAGCTGGTAAAGAAGGAAGTGATCAGATAAAGTGGGTAGAGTAAAAACCTTTGAGCTCTTGTGGATACATAGGCTGTTCACGGAGTTCTAGGCAAAAAAGACCACCAAATCATATCACGGACCATCAACTTTCACCCAATATCATCTGCAGTGAATCACAAAAAATGTGTGTTTGACTGAACCTTTCAGAAGTTTAGTCCTCATCTGACACATCCAGAGATGAAGAATTTGGCACTTAAAATTTGTTCAGTCAGAAATCATTCCTACTGTTAAAAAACAAATTATGCCTAATTTCTCATTTAAATTTGTCTGGTCAGCTTCAGTTTGCAACTACTGTTTCTTATTATGCTTTTCTCCACTAAATTAAAGAGTTCTTTAATACCTGGTATTTTCTCGCCATGAAGGTACTCACACTGTAATCAAGCCACTTCTCAATCTTCTTTTTGATAAACATAACAAGTTAAGCACTCTTTTACTAGAAAGCATTATCTCAAATTATGATTCTAATTTTCTCAAAGCCTTTTTGGAACTCTTTTCTGCAACTTCATCATTTTTTCAATATTCTGCTGAAAATGTGGACACTTGAGCATTATCCAGTAGTCCACTAGAAGTGTCACCAATGCCATTTGCAAAGGAAAAATCACATTACTGCAAGTTATTCCTCTCCCTAGTCATCCAAGAATCACATTCAGCCCTCTTTTTATATTAACGTCTGTCAGCTAACGAGTTGCCAAGCTGATTCTTTATGGAGATTTATGTGTAAATTGTCCAGATATATTGATTTAAATTATTAGGTAAGTCACACACACTGTTTGGCATCTCCAGCTCCTGAAGTCAAGTAGTCACTTCAAGGGCTCATTTTTCCATCTGTATGCCTATAACATATAGGAATGCAATTGTATGTGCCTGTCTGTCTGTCCCTTTTCAGGTCATACAGTCCACTTTCCCCACCATGCCCTAGAGCATCCCACATCTGTGTCTTCCAAACCTGAACATACAATCTTTAGTGCTAGTGCAGCTTTGCAGTGTGCATGGTTCTGGCATCATACTCAGTCTCTGCAACTCAACCAAGATTTCCAGGGAGGAGGCTACAGGCTGCCCTTTCACAAAGCGTGGGGTAATCCTCTGAGCCCAGGAGGACACAGCGAGCAGGGAAGGAGGCACCTTTCAGACAGAGAAACACTGCGAGGGAGTTGGACAGAGGGCCAAAATGTGCAGCAGCAGCAGCAGCAGCCAAAACAGCCAGGAGACATGCAGGCAGGGAGGATCTGCTGTGCTGGCTGCCTTTTTGAGCAGACCCTTTTTTTTTTCCCCACCATCAACCTCTGTTCTTCAGCTTGTCACTTACTGTTTTACCTTTTCCTTCACCCTACTTTCCCCTACAATGTCCTTTCTCCTGCTTTTATTCCCAGGCGGCTCATTCCCACTTAAACTCACCCTCCCCTGCCAAAGCTCTTCATGGAAACAGCATTTCTCCTGCTGCTTTCACACCCCTCTTTTGGCTCCTGTGTCACCCCCTTGTCCCTTGTCCTCCTCCTCCAGGAGGTTTGAAGGTCTCTGGGGCAGGGAATACCTGGAGCTGTGTTCACCCAGTCCCTTGTGTAACTGGGCCCCTGTGCTTGCTAATATTTTTTTAGCTGCTATCCTAATAAATGTGACTAATCGCAATAGCACTGTGATGTCTAGTAGGAGAGACTGATGAAATAATTGTGTACCAGGGATGAAACAGCCGGGCTGATGGTGAAGCAGAGCAGGCATTAGCTGTGCCAGCCTTACATAACATTGCAGGCTGAGTGAGAAGCACCCAGAAGGAACTCATTTCTTATCTCACCCCTTCCTCCTCCTTTATTATGAAAAAAAAAAGAAAAAGAAAGAAAAAGAAAAAGAAAAAAAAAGGATACATTTCCTTTACTCCTGCCGCATGCCTGGGTGCAGATCCCTCGGCTCGTGGTGGGGCGGGAGGGACAGCCGCCGCTCTGCGCCGGCGCAGGACTTGCTCCAGCTCTGATCCCACACGGTTTGCTGGGCACAGAGTCAGGTGTCACTGTTAAAAAATGGTTCTCTGCCTTCTGATTCATGATGGCTTTTTTCCCATCTTGCAGTGGATGTGAAATATAATTTGAGTTTCAATATATGGCTGGGGGTGCCTTTCTTCTCTCGTTAATTAGTTATAACCCTTGCCTGGTACTGACGCTTATGTCGCTTTAGATGGCTGATATCTGCTAACCACCTTTCTGAAAGATTACAAAAGAGCCATGAAAATGAGAACGGGGAGATGGACGGATGGATGGACGGATGAGGGATGCCTCTATTACAAGGAGCGAGGACAGAAAGCTTGGATTAGGATGAACAGCTGGTGCGGATTCAATAATCAACTGCTCTGAAAGAAAAGCCTATTTTTTCTCATCCCATGGCATTAGAGAACAGGATACCAGAGCTGCCAACCTTACAATTGAAATCTGCCCACACAGAATAGCAAATTCCCCTTGGCTTGCATTTAAATGCTCCTGGCTCATTATAACTCCATACAGCCTTTAATACATACATGTGGTCTGCATATTATCCTGCAAACAGAGCACCGCACTGCTTCTCTCAGCATGTCTCTGCCTTCATTTCAACACCAAAGAGAAGGACGGGGCGGGGGGAGAGAAAGGAGGACAGGGAGCTTATCGAGTTTACAGCTGCTGCTGAGAATATTGGTTTGATTCTCGCTGCTGGTCAGGATTCATTTCCACAACAGGCAGCAGGTTGGGGCAGCGAGCATTGGTTTAACAGGCTTAGGAGACCGTTCTTCGGGACAGCCCCCTGGGAATAACACACCCGGCCAAGGAGCTGGCTCGCAGCTGGGAGCCATCCCCGCGAGCCGTGGCGCGAGGAAAGGCTGCGGCACGTGCAGCTGTCGGTATCCATAGGTGAAAGGCGGAGCTGGTACATGAGTCTCCGTATGAAAAATGGGGAGGCTTGTTGCCTGTGGATTTTCCCAGGTATTTTGGTGATGCTAAACATGGCAGGGTTACCAAGACTTTCTCCGACCCTATCGGCAGCAGCAGCAGTAGCTATAATTCACTCCTCTTCCCCTTCCTGACAGCATGCCTCCCTCTCAGCCCGGGGAGGCAGCCGTGGGAGGCCAAGATAAAGCCCCTCTCTTTGTTCACGCGGCCTGAGCCCTCTTCTCGGGTGCAGACCTGCCCAGGTGCCTGGGGACAGGCTGTGATCCAGAGAGCAGAAGTCGACCTGAACGTGACGGTGACAAATGGGACAGCAAACGGCTGCCAAGGGGCGACATTTTTCTCTTCGTTCTGCCAGATGTGAATAAGAGGTTAAAGGCTCGATACATCACGCTTGATCCAATCAGCCAGCCAGTCTCTTGGCTTTTCAGTAAAAGTAAAGGAAATGTTTTGGTTTTAATGCCCTCTTTTTTCTGGAAGATCAGGATAACAACAGTGACCAGAACTCTTGTTACCAAGCAATTTTGATCTGTACCAGGGTACTGAATGTGCAAAGGGAGAGAGCCCAAAAGCTTGGGCTGCGGGTTTACAGCCGAACACCCTATTAACAGTCACGTCATATTCCTGCTTATTCAGTGCCCTGTTTTTTAAGGGAAAACACGGCTTGTCCCTGCTGCCCCAAATGCAAGGAGAAGAATGGAAGGGGCTGCATGAAAATGTGTCAGCCTGGGTCCCTCCTGTGCTTCTTGCAGAAAGGAAAGGAAGATATTAATGCAGATGATTTTGTTACATAAATACATGTTGTATCAGGGCCATTTTTAGCATTTGTGGGGGTGTGAAGAACTTCTCCAAGCTGCGTATCTATTTCATAGGATTCAGCTGAACTGAGGAAAAGGACAGAGAGTTTTAAGGTAAACTATCAAGATACATTTTATTTAAGCCCACGCAATTCTGTACAGGGCTCTGCATGACAGAAAAAATATTTCACTAGCCCCTCTCTGGCCTTAGTAGTGCTTTTTAATGTTTTGTAACGGAAAGACCTCTTAATATAATTGGATAAAATTAAGGACAAATTCGTCACCAAATTTCAAATAATATGCCTGCCATTTGGCTTCAGAGAGTTTCAGTTTCTTTAAATTCCAAAGGGCTGCAACATTCAATTAAAATGGAATTTTAAAATCCAGAAATCTAATTTTTAGTTTAATCTCAAAGTCATTTAGACTACAAATAGATAATTTTCTAGTCAGGAAGGAGCCCATTTTTGAATGAAAAATAAAATCTGGGGGTAATTTAACAAATCAGGTTCATAACATACAGAACTTCCCTTGATTTCTGAGCAGATTTCTGTCATCCCTCCCACGTTAGCCTCATGCCCCATCCATCCCTGGGCCGTGTGCGTGGCTCACGTCACTCTCCCAGACGACTCCATCTGTACAGAAGGCAGAGAGCAAACTGCGGCCCTCGGCACAGGCCTGCCAGCTGGGGACATGTTGCGCCCACCCTAAAAATGGGCCCAGGTCCTGCTGTGGGTGTAGGCTGAGGGTGGCTGGGACTGGCGTGGGCAAAACTGGATTTGCCCCCCTTCCACACTGGAAGTGTCCAGCAGCCGGAGCAGCAAGGATATCCTCTGAGGCTTTTTGCCTGCAAATGTTTCCAAAAAACATTTTTTCATATCATCTCCATGGCCATCTGAGAATATTTTGCTTCTGGAAACCAATTTTGGGGGACTGTGTTTTACTTACAGGAAGGCATCGCCAAAGGGAAGTTTTCATGGGTTTAACCAGTGCTGCAGTTTTTGTTTTTCATGCTCCAAAAGGATCTGATTGTTTTGAAAGGAAAAATTTAAAACTGGAACAGAAAAAGCTAACTTTTAATAAATCATCTGAGGTTGGCAATTTGGCTAATTTCCAAACAGTGTGTATACTCAGTGTTTCTCAGAGCTCGCCATGCAATCCACATGGCAGATCCTAGGTGGGTCACTGGTCTACAAGGTGCCCAAAACTAGAGGGAAGAGAAGAAGGTTAAGGAGGAGAAGGGTTACCTAAATAAGTCTAATTTAATACTTGGCACATCCATGGCAGCCTTGATGCAGCATATTTTACAAACATGGTAAAGAATGTTAGTCTTATTTCATAAAATCAGACAGAGATATGAGTCCATATTTTGGACACTTCACAGTTTAGGAACTCAACTTTTCTGCCACAGAGGTCAGGTTTCTCAAACTGATGTTTTAAATTCACCCTGAATCTGCTGCCACCTGCGAATTATTACTCTAAGAGATTCATTTAAAGCCACCCTCTGAACTGGTGGTTTAAGTGGAAAAGAAGTCAAGAATTAATTTCACTGGTTACAACAGTGCTTTTTGGTGGTATAATGACAAGGAAGACTCAGAAACCCCCTGTGGCCCCCATATTTGCTCCTCAATACTCCATTCCCTCATTCTGTTGATTAATTTATCTTGGATTTATTTTGGAGAGACTCAACTCCAGATGAAAACCTATCCTGCTGTTAAGGGAAGAAAGGCTTAAAATTATTGCTCAGCATTCATCAAAGAAGGAGACAAGATAAATGCAATATATCGTAATGATAAGGATTCCTGGGTGACCCCTTAGTCTCTAGAGCCCAACTTTGGTCACAGTGTTAATAGTAGGAGGAGATTCAGGAGTTCAGAGAGACTTCAGAGAGGTCATAATCTGTGGGGAACAATAAAACTGCTAAAACTATGCTTTACACAGGCTGACTGCCCAAAGCCATGGTTTCTTTTTTTGGAGCAGCAAAGAAAGTAAAGATCTTTGGGATATGCATCTTGAGACAAAGAGTAAAATTCATTTGCAGTAATAATGCATTCAACATGAAAGAAAATAAAATAGGGGAAGTCTCATCATTAGGAACACTTGAATCTGGTTCAAAATAAGATATACACTGGAAAGAGCCATCCAATACCAACTATGAGGGCAGCTGAATGGAGAGAATAATACAGAGGCAGGTCTTTACCTTTTGTTTCCATTAGAAACATAGAGTTTCTCCAAGATATTTGCTTACTCTAACTGCTTGCCACACAACACCACAAAAGCACTTTTCAGTGTGACAGCTGAGACTTAAGAGAAGTTTGCAAAACCCAGACCTCACCAAACAAGTCATAGTGGCAAGCAGGTTAAAAATTAACAGGACCTGTAAACAATAAAACCAATGAAATCATCCTCTTAGACTGCCGCTCTGCATTACAAAAGAGAAAGTAAAGAAAATACAGAAAGGAGGGAAAATGCAGTTCAGTGCCTTCAGCATGTGGCTGGGAAGCAGGAGTAGATCAACATGGGATTTTGTGAAGGTGTCACTGAATTCAGTATCCATAGCAGCAGTCCCAGCTCGGACACGATGCCCCTGGGCCAGCTGGGAGCGGCCGCTGCAGACCCAGTGGTACCCCCTGGCACCAGGCCCCTCACCAAAGTGTCCTTCTGCAGTCACAGCAGTAATGGAGGCATCTCTGAGGGGTGAATCAACACAGCTAAAATTTGTATGTAACTGTGGAAATGCCTATTCTCTTCCACCTAACTGAGGTGCTTAAGTTAGGGGCTTTGAAGTTCTTGTGTCCCTCTCTAAGTAAGAAAGAGAAACAGGCTACTTCGGGATGTGGTTTTGGCTTTATTCCTATGGCCATTTTTCCTGGCAGCTAAAGCAATGTAACCAGACATCTCCACCTCCTCCTCTCCCCACCCACACCATCGCAGGTAGGTAGTTGACAGCAGAGCAATGTGAACTGGGTTGGTGACCCCATCTGGGTTAAAAGAAACCCTGCCAAAAAAACCAACTAACCAACCAACCAAATAAAACCCACAGATATTAGATAAACCCAATCAGTCTAGTGGAGGAAACAAGCAGTGCCCTGGCAGTGGGAACATTTGTTCTCCAGAGACATACATCATCCTCATGGGTTTACATTAAGAATACAGAGGTGCACAACAGGTACTGAACCCATTCTGCAGAGCCTTTTCTCAGGGACCATGAAAGTTTGAAGGGTTGCATGAACAAACACAAAAGGGAAAAAGTAAAAACAGGTAAGTCACAAATTCATAGTAAATCTATGAGAAGTGGAATGACCTTCATTCCTCTTCCCTCACCTCTCATCCTTACAAGGAGAGAGAAAAAAAGTTGATTTTACTATGTTATCTTAGCTCTTTTTCAACAGACACAACGAAGTGTATTTTGTTGCTGTAAACCTGCTGCCAGCAAAGGATATGTTTGTCCTAATGTACTGCTTTGTTCACAGTGTTGTACAAAAATTACATTATAAGGACACAGACACAGTATCTGTTTAATCATTGTAATATATTACATTCCTACTCAGTGATGTTTCAATATACCCACAAACGAGTTTAGAACTGAAAGTTTCCTTAGATAAATGTTTTCCTCTTTATTCTCATGTATCTATACTAGACCGTTACCCTAGACGTTAATATATGTATAAACATATATTGTGTTGTTTTGCTAGTGCTGTATATGGTCGTATGCACGCATCTTTGCCTGCTCAAACAGGACCTGCAGCCCAGCTGTATTTGATAAATATTGCCTAACTCTATTTGATAAATTCTCCCTTTAAAATCTTTCCTCTATAACATGAAAAGTCAATGCCCTAATTTTAAGTTGCCCTTTGAAAGCGAGCTGGTATTCAGATGGATATCGACTCCGGGCCTGCTGGTTGTTCTACAGCAGTGTTTGGAAGGCTGCTGGTCTAATGAATGTGCTAACATTTGATACACACACTAACAAAATCAATAGCATTGTTTTTAAAAAAGCATGTGGCTTTACTAAGTACGCTGTCACTACCCCGTCGTGCAGAAGTTTACTAGAAACCTCCCTGTATGACTAAATTGATGCATCTGGCTCATTTCTCTACTTGCTTGCCAGAATGCATAATACCAGACTTCAAGGACATTCAAAGTCAGCCTCTGCAGCAGAAAAAACTGTGCTTATTTAGGTTTGGAGTGTATGTGGTAGCCAGTACCTGAAACTCCCATGCAAGTGTCAATTTTTCCTCATTTCTGCCCTGCTGTTGGCACAGAAGAGACCTAGGGGACCTAACACAGCTTTTCACATCAGAAATTCCTGCTTCTGTGGTTTTTGAATGAATTGGGTGACTATAGGCAGAGAATAAAACGTGTTTATAGTCACTGTTGAATAAATTAATCCCTGTTCTTTTGCTCCTTGTTGTCAGTAGGCAAACACACTGAGAGATTCTTGAATCTAAACCTTAGATATGCTGCAGCCCATCTAAGTCACCCTGTTTTCCAAGCAGTTACTGAAAATATCCAATCCATGTGAGTGAACAGGCTAGAAACCTGTAAGGGAGAGGAATGTATGTAAGAAGCAAACCCAGATGAAATACAAATGCAGTGTATATTCAAGCACTTCTAGTCACATTGACTTGATTCCAGCTCTGAAAATGTGTCTTCTCCTTAAGGAACTGATTCAACGCTATAGTATGTGGGCATATACTTGAACCAGAGACAAAATATAACACTAAAGAAGTCAACAGTTAAGGCAAGATAGAAGATCAAACAGGTAACACTCTAATATGATGTTCAAGTATGTCTTCCTTCTCTGAAAAGTTTCATAATTTAGGATTATAGAACTATGTGAATGAATCAAAACTAGTTATTTCCATCATTTGAATCTTCAGTGCTAGTTAGTTGCCAAAACATGGTGTCATCGTCATCAGAAGGAACAGAAATTTCTTCATATGCATTTGTATATGCCTGTACCAGGCATAGGTTGGCTGAAAAAGAAGCAAAGCAGTTACACAAATTTTAAGTGAAAGAAGTTTCCTTTTCCTTCTAGTTTGAGCGAGCATTGGCCATGGTAGGAAAAATAGGACACACCCCCCCTTTTTTTTTAACTTTACCATATCCCCTTTCAACACTGAGGCTCCAAAAGAAAACATAATACTGGAAAGTTAGTACAGCACATGGGTATCCTTCCGAAATCCTGTAGAACTGATACAGAAAAGATAGAGCATTCTTATCAGAGATTCAGAGGATATTCACTAACTGGAAAGTTCAGTAATTCAAAGCCTTTCAAAGACTATTTTTTCACACAATGAATAATTAGACAGGGAAACTCATTGTCACAGGCTGTTATCCAAGTGGAGAATAGGATCAAGTGTACGTGCAAAGGGAGACTGGACATTTTAATGGGTTAAAAGTACATAATAAGCACAAAACCGAAGAATTTTTGAGGGAATATAAATCAAGTTCCATGTAATATCTCACCATGGGGGATTAGGAATGGGCTTTTCTTGGTGGCAGATTACCACTGTTGGCCTTCTGTGCTGCTTCTTGCCTTGTCCTCCTAAATGCCTGGTGGGTGTCCCTGCCTGACAAAATACCAGGCTAGCTGGGTCGCAGTCACCAATTCATTGCAGCAACTCCTACCTCTTCAAAACACTCCTCTCTCTTTTGAGAAAGGGATAACTAAGAAAACACAGTTTTAACAACTGGTTCTTGCTTCTCTTACAAGGAGCACCAAGAGGCTCCGGGTTGCTTTGCTCTCCAGGCTCCCACAGCAGCACAGAAACAGGCAGGGCACGCAAGTGAGCCTGTGCCTGAGCTGCACCGCTGCCTGTGGCACGGGCAGCCACATGCACACAACCTGCTGGCAGCCAGCAGGCAGCAGGCACAGGCTTCAGGGCAAATTATACCAGTCTTGGAACATACTTGTGTGAAAGCCTGGGCTGAAATCTCCTGCCTTGCTACCAGTGGTAGTGAGCTTAAAGCTGTGATGGCAATGTCCACTGCTGCAGCAGTCAGCTCTGGCCTGCTGTGCTCCTACATATCTAAATGCCATTATCCCCATTTTAAAAAGACACAAGATGAAAAAGAAATGAACCGAATTATCCAATTTATCTGTGAGGAACTGATCCCAGTGTTCTTGAGCCCCAATGAACTGCTTTAACCCTACCTTCCCTCCTACAGAGACACTGTAAAATTAGACCAAAGTGGCCTCTATGCATCTATAAAAGTATGATACTGGGAATGCAGAGAAGAAAAAGACTATTCTGCCCGGCACGCGTAAGCAGTATCATGTAAACAGGAAAGAGTGGGAAGGCAATCTCCGCTGCAGGCCTTTCTAATTAAACTGTACTTGTGAAACTACAGTCCAGTGAGGAATAGGCGGGAGAGCACAGGAAACCATCTATAGGTCCATGGCTCATTCTGATCCCACATTATTCAAACTGAAACAGTAACCTCATACGAGAAGCTGGTGGCTGAAACGGCACTACAAGCTGATGCCATGCGAACGACAGCCGACAGAGCGGCTGGGCAGTCAGCTTTTGAGGCAGCATTGACCATGTCTGGAGAAGACCCCAGAAGGTGAGGGGAAGCCTGCGGAGACAAAACAGCCAAGAATGTGACGGCAGGATGGAGCAGCAATGAGGTCTGCAGACAATCATATCTATAGCTTCACTCAGCTCACCGAGCTACTGCAAACATTTGCTGAATTCTTCCCCACATTCTTCTGTCTCATATTATTTAATCTGCCTCAGTAAATACAGCCTTTCACCAAAAAGTCAAACTATCACAGACTGTTCTGTGGCCTGGCAATCACGTCAGGGTGTCTAGCACACAGATATTAGGTTAGCTTCTGGGCAGGTATTCATCAGGTCTAACCTGACAGAGTTACCAGCTATTTTTTCTCTTCAGCTGACATGCCTTTCCACATTCCTCAGGGGTCGGTACTAGGACCAGTGCTGTTTAATATCTTTGTTGACAACATGAACAGTGAGACTGAGTGCACCCTCAGCAAGTTTGCTGATGACATCAAGCTGTGTGGTGAGGTTGACATGCTGGAGGGAAGGGATGCCATCCAGAGGGACCTTGACAGGCTTGAGAGGTGGGCCCATGCAAACCTCATGAAGTTCAACAAGGACAAGTGCAAGGTCCTGCACATGGGTCAGGGCAATCCCAAGCACAAATACAGACTCAGCAGAGAATGGATTGAGAGCAGCCCTGAGGAGAAGGACTTGGGGGTGTTGGCTGATGAGAAGCTCACCATGACCCAGCAATGTGTGCTTACAGCCCAGAAAGCCAACTGTATCCTGGGCTGCATCAAAAGAAGTGTGGCCAGCAAGTCAAGGGAGGTGATTCTCCCCCCCTACTCCACTCTCGTGAGACCCCACCTGAAATACTGCATTCAGCCCTGGGGCCCCCAACATAAGAAGGACATGGACCTGTTGGAGCGAGTCCAGAGGAGGGCCACGAAGATGATCAGAGGGCTGGAGCACCTCTCCTATGAAGACAGGCTGAGAGAGTTGGGGTTGTTCAGCCTGGAGAAGAGAAGGCTCTGGGGGGACCTTATAGCAGCCTTCCAGTACCTGAAGGGGGCCTACAAGAAAGCTGGAGAGGGACTTTTTACAAGGGCATAGGACAAGGTGTAATGGCTTTAAACTGAAAGAGGGTAGATTTAGATTGGATATAAGGAATAAATTCTTCACTATGAGGGTGGTGAGGCACTGGAACAGGTTGCCCAGAGAAGTTGTGATGCCCCATCCCTGGAAGTGTTCAAGGCCAGGCTCGATGGGGCTTTGAGCAACCTGGTCTAGTGCAAGGTGCCCCTGCCCATGACAGGGGTTTGGAACTAGCTGATCTTTAAGGTCCCTTCCAACCCAAACCATTCTATTATTCTATGATATAAGTAATATAAATGTGCACATTTCTGCCCAGATCAGTAGACAATATCACTTTGCACCCTCTGCTGACTTTTCGAGCTCCTTCCACTACTCAGGCAGTCCATTCAATCATGATTCATTTTAAGCAGATGATTTGCAGCATGCTGGACAATTTCTTCCTTTTTCATTACATGATCCCTCCAACTATAGAGGATATTCTGGCACCATGCAAAATTTTGTTATGTGCATGGATACATCCTTCAGGTTGCAATGATACCTCTGGATTATGATAATCGAGGATGTTCCAGAAAGGGAAGAACATTATTTATAGGCTCAGATTTTTATGAGAAGCACATCACAGCTGATAAGTGTTTCTCTAAGATCTGATACTTTACCCCTTGCTGCAAGAGAACTAATAATACCGGAAGGCATTAATATGTCTTACCCAAAATGATAGATCTGATTAAAGCACTAAGAACATTTCCTTCAGGCTCAGTTAACACCCTTTGTAGAGTGAAACACCTGATAAAAGTAACAGCCATCCAACACAATGGGCCAACCTCTGGGCCTGATGACAGGTTGAGCAGAGGGATACTCTGGCCCAAAGCAATGCCAGTTCAATGTGCATGTGTGTGTGAGAGAAAAAACAGCAAAACCTGCCCAAACAGCAATGGGTGATGTTGCCAGAATAGCCCTGAGAGGCAGTCGGGAGGAAGGTCTGTGGGCACAGAACACAAGCAGATTTGGGGCGTGAAAATGGCCTGGATGTTTTTTATTTCTGTTGCAACCAGACAAACAAGATTCTGTGTGCATTAGCTGGAAATAAAATGGTTTTGTTTAAGATTAAACCTCATCAGATATTTCCAAAGGGAAAAAAAACCAAAAACCTGTAAAGGCTCTGAATATTCACTAGCCACTCAGAGGGACCATGGTGCCCAAAGGATGCCTGGTCACATCCTCCTGCCTGTGTTACAGGCACTTCCAACTGGCATCCCTTCCCCCTGGCACCTGATGGTGAAACAGGTACCAGTGTAGGATACCGACCTGTTGTTAGGTTCTGTGGGACTGATGGAGCGTGGGCTGCATTAGAGTGGGCAGGACAACAATGCGCATCTCATACCACAGTGCTGATTGTGGAATCTAAAATCTACAGGAAAAAAGAAAGGCCCAGGGTTTCCTGTAGATGAGACATTTTAATTTACACAAACACGAGTAACAGACACTTTGGAGGTTTCCACTTTGTATTCTGCTTCCACCTTAATGAGCATTAACTTATTTTTCCAACAAGGGAAAGCCCAGAGAACACTCATGAAGAGAGTGAAACTGCAGTATTTCTAATATTCCCCTTCACTCAGCTGCTTATACTGTATTTAGATGGGTATGTACGTAGGTGCATATCATCTCTAATGGCCGGGTTTCACCAAAAGGACCTACATTCATCACGGTGGCAATTAAGGAAAGCTCCAGCAGGATCACACCTAAACTAAATTAAGCCACAGGACTCCTTAAATCTGTTCCCCACAAACTGTGAGCAACACAGGGATGCTGTTGCTCTTCAGCAGCCTGAACCCATCTGACTGCTGGTTCCTCAGGCTTGGCTGCTCTCTGGCCAGCTCCTGTGACTTTGGGCATGCCCCCTTCGGCCTGGCAAAAAAAGGTGAATAGCTTTCTGCCACTTCAGCATGCTGAAATGGCTGGGCACTGGGGCTGGTTAGTACTGAGGAGGAAGGGTCCCACAGCTGGGGTGGGAGGAAGCCCATGACCATGGCACCTAGCTGATATATGGCTGAGGACCTCACAGAATTACAGACTGAACTGTGAAAAACAGTAGTTTTCTTTCTGTAAAAGGAAGGCACTAATGCCAACTAATAGAGCTGTGGCAACTTTTCAAGCAACTGCCGGTGACCTAAACATTTGCTGCAATAGTGCAATAGAAGGAAAAGGTGACTTGGTCTGTCTAGCATCTAAATTACTTGGTTTTGTGTTAACTGATTAACTTCTTGCAAGATATGCTTACTTTTTACAGAACAGCATAGTGTGAAAACCAAGCAATTCTTTTGCAAGCTGTAAAATACAGTCACTGCAAGTGGGCACCAGTGCAAATGAAGGAGCCAGTGCCGGGAAGCATCATACCCCCTGCCAAAGAGCCCTCTTTGTATTTATTGTAGGTTAAAACAAGCTGCTCTCTGCAAGCTGAATTTCAGAGCCTAGAGATGAAGGATCGAATCGCACACTCTGCCGGTGCCGCTGGTATGGCAGAGGAAGCCTGACACTGTGCTGCTTCACCTCAGACCAGTCCTGCTGAGCGCAGGAGGACTGGCCCCCAAAAGTGATGGGTACTCACAGCTAGTGCCAACAGCAGGGCAAGGCGCAGCTGCCCAGCAGCTCCTGGCACCAGGCTCTGAGGGCATCTCCTGCTTCCCCCCAACAAATGCTACCTGGTCAGCCTCTCCATTTCCAGTTAAACAGAACATCATGTTTACAGTGATGTTCATTACAGCTGTTCATGTATTTTGGACCTTTCTGCTCCACAGAAACATAGTAGTTTATGCAGGCGCTTGGACATCTCAGGGCACCTGATCTTCTAAATGAATTTAACTTCTCAACACCCTTCTTGGGTAGATACTGTGTCATTGGCTTCCCCAAGCAGAAAACAAGTGCTTTGCAGCTGAGCGGCCTGCTAAGGCACGAGCGTGGCCATGGCACAGCAGCAAGGGGAACCAGCCGTGCTCCGAGAGGGCAAGGACTCTGCTGTGCCATCAGGGCACCACAGCCTCCCACAGCCCCTGCTCCTGTGCCCCGAGGGTCAGCCCCACGCTGGCTCTGCCTGCGCGCTTCAATAGGCGCATTTAGACGTACCAGAACGGGATTTGCCCTTGCCTTGTTCTGCCGAATGAACGTAACAGCAACAGAGAAAATGCACAGAGAGGATTTTCCGGCCTGTCATCCAAGTAGAAAAAAGGAATAGGAAAAAAGAGAAGGAGAAAGAAGGGTAACAGAGAAAGTCAAAATGAAAGCAAGCAGGGGAGATAGGGTGGAAATATATCTCCTGGGTCTTTGGCACAAGTTCCTCACTATCCCAGCAACTGTGTCACGTAAATCTCCTTAAGCTCAATCTCACACTTGTTTTACTTCTTCTGAACCCCCCTACTCCCATTGGAAAGCTATTTTGGAACCCCACTCCTCTTGTGGCTAGAAGCCTTTTAATTTCCAGCCTAATTTTATTCATAGCCATATGTCCACCTGTTCTTGTGCCAGCCTTGTACCATAGCTTAAATAGTTCTCCGTGGATGATGTTAACCTCTCAGTTCTGGTTTCATGCTTAGGTTAAGCTGACTCTATGTGTGAGCTGCTGCCAAACAGGCATTCCCTCACCTCCCTCCAGCCGGTGGCATGGGCACATCCTGCATCTCTGCTCTTGACAATGTGGTCACACTCCCTCCTCCATACTGCGCTAGTGCTCACGCTATTGCTGACCTCATGGTGAGCCAGTCTTGGAAAACTCATCTAGCTGAAAATTAACTCAGAAAAAATCCCTGATCCCACAGTTATCCAAACATAAGCACTGGGCCAAGGGAGGTGTCAGGATTATGCAGCACAGGCAGAGGGAGTTCAAAAAACCCTGTGCTAACAGCCTGGCCATCGGTCGGTTTAAACCAATTGTGAATCCGTATCCAAAGAGAGCAAGACTTCACTCTTACCCTTTCGCATTGCCAGGTAATAAGTCACACTTCTAATTTCTTCTTGTCAGGTAAGTTGTCCATCCTCCAGATATCCTCTGCATTTGTTTCTGCTGGAGTTAATCTCTCTGGAGCAGGGGATGACCAGACCTGGGCACTCTATTCTGGAGGAGACCTCACCAGTGCCCTCTTCTTCAATGGCATTCATACTTCTCTTTCTGGGTTAGAAAACCTTACCTGACATGTCCTGAGACTGCAAGGTTTTTTCCATTGAGAATGAGAATGAAAAGGTCTGAAGGATCCAGTGAGGTGGGCAGAGAAAGAGGACACAGCTATTACCTGGGATGAAAGTGGAGCCTAGAGGTCTCTGTCAGTCCTGGGGCTTCATGTGCTGAACCCTGCCCTAACATGTTCTTAGTGCCTTTGCCTTCCCCAGAGAAGTTCCTGTGTAATTACAAGCCTTTCCTTGGGTAGTGGTGTGAGCATCCCAGTGCCAGGGAGGAAGAAGAGGTGATGCTGACAAACCAGGCGATGGCAGTGCCTTAGCTAGTGGTTTCCTCACATCTGACAGATGCTTCTGTCGTTAAGCACAAGAACCATCTAACCACGTACGCTTGCAGTCAGGCGTATGTTTATGCATGTTGTTGACATAGAGCCTACATGTCCCTTCAGATGATATTTTGTAAAATGCAAGAGGTAAACAAATGAAACAGATCTCAGAAGAGTAACAGGAGCAAATGGAGAGAAAAAACTTTCTCTCCAGAGAAAAAAGAAGAAGAATAAAAGAGTTCAACCACTCTTTAAATGATTTTGCATTTTAAACTCTGATGGGCTATCTGGCCCTTGGTGTCTGGTCCATCATCACCCTCTCCCAAGCCCACAGTGGTGCAGCATGAGTGACAGCTCTCCTTGGGTCCTTTGTTTTTCAACACTGAATCATTTCACACCTGATGACAAATACGTGTACAGACGGGATGTTCCCTGATCAGAAAGGCGTCTCTGCCTAGCAGCTGAATCAGACAAACCCTGTTGCAGCTTTGACGCAGGACCCTGATACCAGGAGCTAGAATTTAGGGCCTGCTTGAGGCCACAGGCTGGCAGCACAATGAATCTGCAGCCTCCATCTGCAGAAGCTTCCCCTGGATCACATCAATCATACCTTAACACCACAACCACTTCCTCCCTTCCCTCTCACAACCCTGCCCGGTGCAGGGCAGTGAGCAGGACTGCTGTAAAGAGACCCAAACTCCCCGGTGTGTGCTGTGATGGCTGGGCTGGATAGACCTACACAGCAAGTTTACTGCCCATCCACAGACCACCTGGGTTTCGTGCGTGTGGTTAGTCTCACCTGAGGGACACCTCAGCCATCTGCACACACGCAGCAAAGCTGCTCTGCATCTGTCTGCAAACACCAGTTAGCCTTCTGGGGTTTCTGGGCATCTTACTCTGGAAGGAAAAAGAGGGCTTGTCCCACTGAGGTTTTGCCCTTTGGAATATCAGAAATCTTCCCCTTAAAATACCTCTGCTTGGTTACAGAAATAAGTATTTAATGAATAGAAATCAGGAAACAAGTAGGAAATAAATAAGAGTTACTTTTAATACTGTTTTAGAAAACCCTACAAATATGAAAATCACCTAATCCTTAGATTAAAGCCATATTAGGGGACCAGAGGGATACATAATTGCTCTGCTGTCTGGATTATCTGATGGCCTAACACTCAGAAGTACTGCTTGCCAACTGCATACACAAACCTGGTTTATCGCATCCCCAACAAAGCAGATTATGTTTTTGTGGTGCCCTTATCCACATGTTCAATCAACAGGACTTCATTACCTTCCTCAGTGACCTTCATATTGCTCTTCCAAATTAAACAGCCAGGCGTTAGTCCCCAGCTCCAGCTAAGGTAATTGTCTGCTGTGCGAGTGCTGCAACCTGGGGCAGAGCTTCGTGGTGGCGTCAAGGTCAATTATCTCAGAAGAGAGAGGAAAAGCCCCAGCAGAGGAGACCTTCACCTTGAACCTGCCGTGCGTCACCAGGAAGGCTCAGCCACTCGGAGCACTTCGTGCTGAACCGTGGTCCTGCCAAGAGTGGCATCAGGCACCAGAGAGCAAGGGAAACCAAACAGCAGAGTTTCCCCAGTGCTGCTGTAATTAAGCAGTTAATTAGGTGTGAGCTGAGATGGATGCGTTGCTGCTGACTGTGGGTTTGAGGTCCTGGTCCTAGTCAGAACAAGGGCAAAGGTACAGATTTAGGCTCAGCTGGTAAGAAGCTGGAAAATTATGATTTGATCTAGCAAGATTTTCTCCAGTGCTGAAGGACTTTACCAGTTTTACAGGTCATATGACCTGTGTTATAGCATCCTGTCTCCTTGATCTCATTTGGCGTTTCAAACCCTGTCAAATCTGAGGGAATTCTGCCTTCTGTGTTTTAATCCACCTGCCTTTGGCAGCCTGTGGCTTCCCCAAGGCAGACTCCAGTTCCAGGAGAGACCCTCTCAGAGACCTTTCCTGCTTACCTGAGTCCTGAAAAAATGACAAAGGGAAAATGTTCTCTATTTTACGATATTTTACCATGCATTAAAGAAAAGAGGTATATATTTTAACTGAGCTAAAAATGGTTAATGTTAAAGTTTGCAATTATTGATAACTATCTTAAGACAGAAATCCCTAGATATTTTAAAACTCTAACCATATTGTCCCAGCTGTTATCCACAGAGAATATGATACATCTATGTAAAGCTGCTATGATTGCTAAGTGTATTCAGTTATCTCTGCTAGTTTTGTTCCCCCCTCCCATACTCTCCATTCATCTCAACATTCACTAAATATTTTAAGCTTGTTAAGTGAGTTCATGCATGCATTACAAATAAGCACTTTGGGGAAAAATATGGCTATTTTATCCCCCTCCATGTACGGGCATGAACGTACCACTAATCTGCTCAGAGTTGTGAGACATTGTCCTTTTTCCTCTTACCCTCCCCCTTCAGGAAAAAAACCCCAAACTTTGGAAAACGGGTCACACGAATGCAGGGATTTCTATAGGGAGCCCGTGGAACAATGCGCGCATTGGCTGCGCGTAGCAGGCGCCCATTGTCTCGTCTTCTCACTCATAATAGAGGCTTTGCCAGTGGGGAGCCTAAATGGGGAACAAATGGATGGACAGTAAAGATGATGTCGGCAGAAAGTGCAAGAACCTCCTTCTGCTTCTGTTTCTTTCAAAGGCTTGTGCATAGTAATTCCTCTCCATTGTGGTATACGTAGCGTATATATTCATGATATGCTTGCTGAAGAAATGCTGGCTGTCGTCAGCAGAGAGGCCTGTATAAGTGCCTTTATTCCACCAGCCTCTTGGAGTTCAGACAGTATGGCATCCATGAGTGGGGAGCAAAACACCAACTCTTATGTTAATGAAGATTACAGTGAAGAATGGAGGGGATGAAAGACCGGCTGCTCACCCACTGACAGCAATTCAGGGGATTTTCCCTTACAACACCGCAATACTCAACTACAGCTAAGTTTCATCAGAACTTTCTTTACAAACCATTTCAGAGGTTTCACAACTGAGCTGGAAAAATTTACATGGGGATAAACCCTTCATGCCAGGCCTCAAATAAATATAAAAAAGGGCTGTTATTTTTGACTGAAAGACCCAGAGATGAAACCAGTAAAGCACTGCAAACACACGTACAGCAAGCTATAGAGTTAGAGACTGAGCTGGTACACATTCAAAGAGTTGCAGAGAAGTCAGATTAAGTTAATTTACCCCAGCTGATAATTGAGATTGTGAAAATTAGCAGATCTTTTTTCTAGCACTTTTAAGCCACTTATACCAATCTGAAGCAAAAGAATTATTTTCTGTTAAATTCTGTGGGATGACGCAAGAAGTCTGTAGAGAGGTGATCAGTTCCCATTCACTTCCAGAGGACTTTTCCCCCAAGGATTTGAAGTGGCAATCAGCAGCAATGGTAGTTCTTCCATCAGTCTCCACCAATCTCCTCCACAAACCGCAAGCTGTGAGATTTTAAACACTCCTATTGCTACAAGTGGAGAAATAAAAGACATTGCTGAAGTATCACTTTTCAGATCATTCATCAGTCCTCAGTATATTTTTGATCCGGGAAAAAAAAACCACCTACATTAATTCTTTTTTCTCCTGACCTTTTGTTTTCATAATGCTTGATAACAAGATCCATCCCAAGTTCTTGTACCAAGAATTCCTTGAAAACTATAAAAGGCATCTTCCTATTTATAAAGTTGGGCACCGGTTGCAAGATGCAGTGTTTTTAACCTGTGTGTCCTCACTGGCTCCACCCTGGGCTAATAGAGATGGAGCATCTTCACTGCTGAAGGATGCAGCGGTGGCCCTGCGTAGGGCGAGCTCGCAGCCTTTGCCTTTGAAGGCATGGATCTGAAAACTGGTTTTACTGTGGAGAAACCAAAGATCACAGAGGGGCTGGGATATCTCTTTCCTCATGCAAGCTAGCCCCTCTGAGGAAGAAGGGAGACTGTGGGGAAGCTGACAGCACTGCCAACGTGCTACCTACTGTGAGCATTAAACCTGTCTTAAACAGAGGAAATTAATACCAAGCACCTCATTTAAATGGCATCTCGTTTGGGACAAAAGCCAGGAAATATAAACGTTGGTTTGCTCTGCTCATCACTCACATGACTGTGCCTTTTGTTTTTCAGCGTGATGAGCGGCAAGGATAGAAAATCAGGCCCAGCTCTGAATTTCCTGGCTTTTGTCAGTTGATGTCACACCCATAACATTATTCAAACGGAGGGGTTTGTGTGTAACAGATAAATGTCGACAAAGCCCTGTCTAATGCCTTTTAGGTTGCTAGGAAACCCAGCTCTGTAGCCACCACAGAGATATCTCTGGCTAGGGGCTTAGATAAGCTCTGACTTGTTTTGATTAGGTGAGCTTTATTGCAGAAAAGACAGCAGCATGCTTGACATCGTGAAAATATGACCTGCTACAAAAACGATGGCACAAAGGTCGTTTATTGCTCATGGTCGCATCCATGGGAGGACACTAAGAATGCCTTTCTAGCCCACCAAATCACTTCCCCCCAGAAAAATCCACACCTCCTAATTAAGGTCTCCCATGGTCCCCTAGGACTTAAGGTTGCTGCTGCTAACACCTCTATGTTAAACGGTACTGTGGTGAAAGTAATTATTAGCCTGGGTTAATTTCATGTTTCAGAAGAACAGTGGTATTTGTGGTCTAGTGGGCAGAACAGATAACTAAGAATTAGATTCCCTGCACTCTTCTCTCAGCTCTGCAATTTAATGATTGTGCTTAGAAAATAGATCTGAATGAGCTATACCTGTGGCAGATATTTATGCAACCCTGTTAACGGAGGGGGCAAAGGGACGTGAGCCTCTCCACTGTTGCTCGTGGTGACCTGGGGTCTGCTCAGGGGTGCTGAGGCTCTTCTTCTCCCTTCAGACCCAGCCTGCCTCTGCCTGCTTATGCTACGCCGATGCCCTGCCCCTGCCTATGACATGCCCAACAGGCATTTGGTGAAGTGGTAGAAATGCCATGCCCTCCTGATAACTGATTTCCATCCTTCACCTCCTTACGGACAGGAAGTTTTTCCCTTGATCTACCCTACTGCAGTCCAAGCACCTTACTTCCTGTCTTGTCCATAGCACATATAATGAACAGGTTATCCCTTCCTCTCTGCAGTGACCTTTTATATATTTGAAAATAGTTATCTTTTCTTCCTCAGTCAACTTTTCTCTAAACAAAACAACCTGAACTATCTCAGTCTTTCTTCATAAAGCATATTTTCCTGAACCTCTTTAACTCCATAGTGTATTGCCTGTGAAGGCAGGGCAGATATTCTGCAAGCTATAGACAAAACCAACAATATCGAGGTGAAAGCACTGGTCTAACCACAGGCTTAGTCATGCTGTACCTGTGAGCTATGCAGTTTTTGTCCAGGTTGCTGGCAATAGCTTGGGATCACATAATCTACTCTTTAATCAGGAAGGGATGAGGCAGACATGTCTGATGATGTATAGGGTTGCCAGGAGGTAGTCGTGTCCAGCTGAAGCAGTTGAAACTACATGACAGAGACCCTAGGTTCATGCTGGGGTGTAAGCAGACTCAGGACTTTCAGTTTGGTTTAAGTTCACATTTACATATTTGCATTTGATAAAGTGCACGGCTCAATGAAATGCCCTCGTGTGACAGATGCAAGTCGTACCAGTCAGAACAGACAACCCAGCTGAATTGCTAATAGAGTTTAAAAAGGCTCTCCCTAAATTCATGCCCAATTACATGAAAAGTTTCATTCACGCAGAAAGTGTAATCAGCCTGTAATCATAGCATTGTTAAAGAAATCTCTGCTCATCAATCTATCTCAGGTAAAGCTATTACAGGAGTTAAAATGTGATCCAAAGGGTGAAAACAATCAGACTCTTTCCAGCTAATTGGGAAAGCAAGTTTCAGAATAACGAGTTCTGTGCTGAGAGCTCTGCAGGTGAAGTGTTTCAGTTGGGAGAGCTCGGTACAAACAAGTACTTTCCAAACCATTCAGTATATAGGTTAATATTAACATTAGGCATTGCACGTTTAACTCAACAGTCTAGGAAGCAATGGTCTGGTATGCTTCCCTGCACCCATGATTAAGCCTTGGGTTTGTGTACTGTGTTCAAACACACCATTATGTACTGGGACCCTGTTATAGAGGAGACAAAAAGCCTGTTTAGATTGTCTTTGCAGCTCACACCCAGAGCAAGCCTTGGTCCCCCGTCTGCCCTGTACGATTTGTCCTGTGTCCCTCAGGAGCATGTGAACCGTGACCACGCTGCAGTGTTCTGGGAACAAACCTGGCATCCTGCCAATCTCCACTGCTGTTTGCAAATGGGGGTGAGCATCCCCATGCCTCCCCAGCATTGGGGTCAGAATGCACTTGCCCCATGCATGGCAGAGGACCTCACCAGCATCCTCCTCATAAGGTGACCAAGCCCAATAAACGAGTGCAGAGGCTGTTGCAAAAACACACCGCCTGCTTCTGCTGTGACTGCATCTGCTGCCATAGCTTCCTCAGCACACGATGTCAGAGTCCCACCACAGAAAACCTCACGCACTGGGGTGCAGGCAAGGCTAGCTCAAACTAGGGCTACGGATGGCTACACACAGATGCCTGTTAGAGCTGATTTTGGCCATATGGTGTTTGTGCACTACTGTTGCCCCAATTATGTGCCTGGCTCTTTGCTGCCAGACAAGCTGCGACATAGCAAGTTGTTACATGGAAGTGCTCTCAGGGCCTGGATGTCGTTGTTGGCAAACAAGGATGGGAGGCTGCTGGTGGAAAAGGCTGCTCGTGTGTGTGTTTGTGTGTGTCTGTGTGTGAGTGGTACCTAAGGCATGGAGTGAGATGAGTCTCTTTTGTCCCAGGCCCTGAGCTGCCCATCTCTGCTGAAGAATGCCCGAATCACACAACATATCTTTCCTAAACGTAATTGTACCTAAACACAACTTTTTTGTCTCATCTCTCCAGTAAATATAACTTAGGCATGATACTTACCAGAGCTAGAGGCAATGGCAGAGACATGGCCTCGTGCTTGGGGCCCCTCCACTTGGCCTGAGCATGGCAATAAAGCTGGAAGGGGTGAATGAATAGCCCCAGAGAGTCTCACTTGTCTCAAGGCTTGTCAAGGTCCTAGACCTCTCAGATTCAGCGTGATGCTCAAGTCTCAGGTGACAGTGAAGCACAGCATACTGTTATGGCACATCAGTCCCAAACTGGTGTAGCTCATGATAGAGACATGTATGTCAAGCTGCACCAGCATCATGGTTGGCGTCATAGCTTTTATATGTGCAGATGAATTTTGTTTTGATGAATCTGAAGTCAGATTACTTACTGCTGTAGGCCAAACCCACATAACAGGCTGGCCTTGGCCAGTTCATGGAAGTCCTGAATATGGAAGTCCTGAACTTCTTTTTGCACCTGACAAACTTTTAGGTTTTTTAATCACAAGGTTCAGTACAGAAACTCGAGTGGTCAAATAATGAGAGGATTGATTTAGAGCTCCCCAGATTTTTACTTTTCATGCCAACTAGGAGTCTTGTGAGCACAGCTGAGAGACATTTGTGTGCATGAGTATAAGCCTATGGGCGCTGGAGAATGCTTTTGGGGGGAGGGAGTGAGTGTGCCCAGGTCTGTGTAGGTAGTGTCTGTGGTGTGCAGATCCTTGAGAACAACCCTCTCAAATACGTCCAAGTTTCTTCACAGAGGTAGCTATTCAGATAGGAGCTGGGCTGACATGCTTGCATGTAGATGACTGGGAGACCAGGGCCAAGTAGCAAATCTGACTACAAATGGACTGCTTGGATGTACCCAGAGTCATGGATTGTGTTCACAAGGTCTGAGAGGAACAAGTTCAATTTTTCCAACTGTACTCTGCACAGTAGCAGTTTTGGCAACTGCATACGTGCTCTTACAACTCTACAAATCGGTACTCGGACATACCCCAGATTCACTTGTCTACCTCATGAAAGAAGAGAGGAACCAATCAGGCATATGACAACCAATTTCTTTGACTGACTAATGACATTTTGTCTGGCTTTAAACTCCACTGGTTTACATATCTTGTTATTGGAAAATGGGGACTCTGTACTGACTGGAAGCAGTGGAAATGAGTTATCGATCTGTATATCATCCATATACTGATGGCATCTCAACCCAATTCCTCATAGGCTCTGGGTCCACGAGCAGGTGAGACGCCTCAGCTATGCACTGCTGCCAAGAAGTGGTCTTGCGACCCAGCCACCTCCTCACATTTCTTTCCCCTTTGCATTCCTGTTCCTGACCATTCACTTCCCCCTCCCCCTCATGCAGCTCCTTAAGCCAGGAGAAAACTATCCATTTTCTTTTTGCTGGGTTATGTTTCCTCTGGATTAGCAAATGGATGTACATCACAGGTGGGCCTGACAAGCGCCAGAGCTGATGCAAGGTAAATGGCAGGTGAGCGCAGCTGGAAATGCAAGAAGTCGGGGGACAGCAGGACCTCCCCCTCCAGTGGTGGATAGCCATTAAATCAGCTCATCCCATCTTGCAGGATTGCATCTCTCTGTTTTGGCCACACACTGAACAGATGTACTGACATGAAATAGTCTAGGGGATGTTAAGCAATTTCCCCTCCAAAAGTCCAGCATCTAACAAAAAGGACCCCTCACAACTCATCCTCTTTATACAAAAGTCCATGGTGAAGGCAACAGAATCTTAAGGTCAGTGATACAATAGTCTCTGCCATAGTTAAAAGGACGAACATGAACAGCTGACTTTCTTTGCTGTTTGTCATATATCATCCTCCAGAACAATGCAAACTCCTTGGATTCACAGAAACACAGAAAATCAGGGTTGTCTGTGTACTCCCAGATGCGTTTCCCAGTCTACCAATCACCTCACCTAAAGAGCTTGGACAGCAGAGATGTCTGTTGTCAAAAAGATCTCAGCATTAAAAGGGGATGTACCATGCCCACAGATTCAGCTCTTCCTTCCCTAACTTGAGTATTATAAACGTGGGTCAATAACAGGCCAGATAGATACCTTCTGGACAGTCTCCAAAGGCCTTAAAGACAGTATCTGACATAGAGTAAATGGCTGAAGTTCAACTAGAGTCAGTGAAGAGTTTGCCCAATTTAGAAATGGAGCTCTCCTCAGGGATGCCAGCCAGACCCGTTCAAATTTGTGAAAGCATATCTAATTTACACACTTGTGGTGTGCCTGCTATTACTTCTGCCATAAGGCTGAACTTTTTAATGAGATTAATGATCCATGGGTCACTGTGATCAGTGATGGATGAGGTTCTCAGCAAAATCAATTTACTGTTTCTTTCTACCAAGCGTTGCTGCCATTCTATTGCAGCCCAAACTGGCTCACAATTAAGACGACGTAGTTTGATCTGGCTGTCCCTGACCAGATGCTTCAATTCAGTGCCTACAGTTTGTTGAATACAGTTTTCCGATAACCCCAAGGGAGCCTAATGGTAGCAGTGCATTAACCCACTGATGCTAATCTGCAGGATCAGGTATCAGGCTATGCAAATGAATTAAATTAGATCTTGTTTTCAAAGGGTATCATAAGCTGTCCCTTGAGCTTTGTGTGCTTTTGGACATGATTTGATACATTAACATTTAATTTCTGCCAGGTGTGGTTCACCTTCTGCTGAGGTAAAGCGCTTACAGTGTGACACAGATCTTGTGCCTCCCTCCTTGTTCTGCTAATAAGAAATACAAGATCCAGTTTCTCTCTCCTCTTCCTTCCCCCACTGCTTTCCTCCCACAGTGTTTTAAAAATCTGACAGTAACGTGAAAAAAAAGTTGTTGTAGGGCTCTGTTTTCGCTCAGCAACTCCTGGATCACTTTTGCTACCTTGATGTGCCAGCAGTATTGGGAGCTGAACAGCAAGACTGGCTTTTTACTGCTGTTCTTCACCCTTGTATTGCCCTGGGACAGCTGCTTTACCTTGACCCAAACACAGGAACAACTAAGAGGAGATTTTTGCCAGAGTCCTGGCCTTGGGCTGATCCCATCGCCTGCTGGGACGGGATTTGGGGGTATTAGTCAGCCCAGCGTGAATACTTGCCCCGTGCAGGCCCTCAGGACAGTTCATAGCTTTGCAGCTCACCACGCTATTTGATTTATGGAGTTCCAAGTGACCTGGGACATAACCACTGCCAATATTTAAGATCATAGATTTTAAAGGTCAGTAGGGACCACTAGCCTTCATTATACCAGAAGCCAAATAATTTAATCCAGTAAATCCTGCCTCAAATCCATATCTTGTGGTTGAGCTGGAGCATATATTTTCAGAAGCTGCTCCAAACTCAATTTAGAGATTTCATTTTAATGAGGTATCCCGCAGAGCTCTCTGTGTCCCTGTAACCCTCCTTGTGTGCAGCGCCATGTGCGATGTGCTCACATCTCCATTCTTACAGCAGAGTTTTGCTTAAAACATTGCTGATTTTGGTTAGCGCGGCATTATTTACTGAGGGCTGCCAATGTGTTCTGCCTTGCTTAAGTCACGGGTTTATGATGTAAATTAGACAGATAATACTGTCCATAAACCATACTGCATGATCAGATGGCAGACTAAGCTTAGTGAGATAGAGATTTCCTTTTTAATTAAAACTGCAACACTTCTGTGTGGTGGATTAACACTGAAAGGGTCACTGGAGGAAGTGAATTAAAGTAGGATTTGAATGACGAGAAAGTGGCCATTTTTGAGCAATTTAACAGCATAACAACTGTGTCGCTTCCCAATGTCTTCCTTCAGGACTCCTAAGATTATATTATCTTTCATTAACCCTTAAAACTCCTTAAAGGTAGTACAAGATCATCCTCATTTTATTGGTATGAAAACTGGGATGTGGAAGGTGGAAATAATAATGAAATAATATTTGGCTTCTCTCGCAATCTTCATATTGACAATGAGACTTTGTTTTTGGAAGCACCTGGTATCCAGGGCTCCCACCGATTTCTATGGGAATCGAGGGATCTTCAACAGCTCCAAAAATCAAGCCCTGGTAGTTCTTTTTAAGTAAATCCTGTTTTTCCCCTCAGACAACGTGTGCACTCGACAGTTAAGCTGCCATACGAACATGGAGCTTTAATTCCCACGAGACCCAGTCCTGCTGGCCAGCTTGTCCCAGAAGACTGCCAGTAACCAGTGCTGCCACAGATGCCACACTTGCACTGAAACATCCCGGCTTTTCGATGAAAAGCAGCCTAGAATATTTTCTTTTCCCTGAACTCTCCCAAGGTACAAATTCTTGATTCAGACTGACGCGAACCCACCTTCACATAGGCCTCAAGATGAATTTCTCCCTATTAGACTGTATCTGCTGTTCAGCTGACATCTGTTAACAAAGCCGAGTATAATGGATGGTTAACTTCAAATCTAAAACTTGCACATGAATTCTTTCACTAAATACTCTGCAATTAGACATAAGCTGAGTAAGGCAGAGACTGCAGTATTGTATCACTAGGAAACATGTAGGGAGAAGAAATCTGAGCCATCCTTGTTCCATTTAAAAATAAAAAAAAAAGCAGCTGAGATATTTCCCCTTGTATTCCTCAGGTATGTAAGAAATCCTAAATCAGCTGCTCACAGAGAACAAAATTATTATAATTAAATTTCCACATGCATATTTACGGCAGTAGATTAGAAATCCCTAACAATTCTTAAGCAAATACCAGCTTTCTTCCAGAAAAAACTGTCTGTTGAAAACAACTAATCCAATGTGGTTACAGACATTACAAAACAGACCAGCTATTTGGTATTAAACCTCAATAAATGATTTGAATAATCAAATATTTCTGTGCTGGCACAAAAGAAAAAAAAAAGCATAACCCTTCAGATAGGATTATTAGGGGGGAAAAAACTGAACTGAATTAATCACTTAGAATTTCCTACAAAAGTGACTTCATCTTGCTCAAGCTTCTATATGAGACAACCTATAGGAAAACCAGAAAGCCTCTAATACTCAGGCTGCAGGCTCCTTGAAAGGGGGCTGAATTTACTTTGAATACTTCAACAGCACAACAGCATCCTCAACCTTACATCCTCAACCTCTGGGCAGAGGCAAGGTTAGTTTATAACAATAATAAATAAAATTCTGCTTACCCCATCGAGTACCTCAAAGGAAATAAATTTTTAGTTTTATAGAATAACTGAATAAAAACCACATTAAGCAGCACAGACCACACTTGAGACTAGTACAAACGATGCCAGCTATCCAGACACTTAGGAGCTGGAAAGAGAGCCCTAAAGGTGCATATTTTGCCCCCAGCACTCCTCGTATCCCCTGTTACAGAAATCCACGAGATTGCAGATGCAGGCGGGCTGAGGGAGGACCCAAGCCTCCACCTGCGATTACCTACCCCCATCTTTATATGCCAGTAAACTCTGCAATGCAGCAGCGAGTACTCTGCACTTGGGTAAGTGTTTGCTTGTCTCTTGATGTCTGTGCCAGTGAACGTGTACAGGCAGCAGGGAGCTTTAATAAAGCAAACTCTGCAGTAGACTGCAGAGCAGGCTGATTAACAGTTTCAGCGGTACTGGGGAGCATGGCAAAGCGCTCTGCCTCCCCTCCTCCACACAGCCTTAAACCTGATAGATCAAAGCTTTGACCAGCATCAGGTGGTTAAAACACAGTTCATTAACTCATGGTGCTTTCTGTCTGCTCGCCGTAGAAAGGCTGCAGGAGCTGCTTACTATGATCACATACTAAATGTGTTTACTGGAGTTCAAAACAGCTTGTCTCCCTCATGCCAAGACCGCCCTTTAAAATGATATTAATTAAGCAAGCAGCTTTAATACAACAGGCAAATGGCGTGTAATCAGTGATTATAGCAGCAGGCAAGGACATGATTTCCCAGAGACTCGGTGAGAAGAGGACAAAAGCAAGACCTTGTCTTCCGCACACGGCTTCGCCCGGGGCTCTGACCTGCCCTGCTCCCCTCCCTGTTCTCCCAGGTCCCATGGGTGGCCTCCGCCTTGCACCAAGGGCTCCAGAGGGATCCTGAGTCCGGGGGAGAAAAACAGGTTCCCTTCCCTTTCTGTAACCAACCGGCTGGGGAAGGAGACTTGTTTCCCCAGCCCAGTTTTCAGACCGAGGGAAGGCAGGGTGCCGCAGCGACAGCGGGCTGCGAAGGCAGGGTCAGCCCAGCTGCCCTCAGAGAGCGACGCGGGGGGCAGCCAGCCGGGCTCAGCTCCTCGCCGTGGGAGCAAGTGGAGCGAGCGCGGCCGGGGAGGCGATGCTGGCAGGCGGGGCGGCGAGGGGCAGCCTCGGGCACGCAGCAGGGGCCGGGGCCCTGGCGCGAGGGAACGCTCATCAGGCAGAGAGGGATCAAAAAGCAGATTCACCCAGCTGTAAGTTGTTTACCAGAATGCGATGGAAACCAAATTAATACATTGTCCCAACTCCTGTCCCCACACTCCCACTCAGTGTATTTGCTTTTTTCCCTTCTGTCTTTGCTCCTACCCTCCCACATGAAAAAAGCAAAGTTATTTGTTTATCTTCCTCACAGTCCTTTATAATGCCTTATAAAACCATTACCCAGGCTTTTGGGCCAAAACCCCGTTTTACAGCTGTAGAAAACGCAGCTCGGAGAGGCAGAGTGACTCAGTAGGGATTTTATAGCCAGCCCACATCAGAACCAGCTCTCGGTACACGTTTGCTTTGGCTCCTAAAATGAACCTTCTTCCACCAGCACCAGAACTTTCCGCCGAAGACGGAGTTACCCATCGCACTGAACTTGCTATCTTTAGCCACTCGGCCATGTATTTATTCTGTGTTCTTCAGAGTCCTGGAAGTGGCGGGATGTAAAGCCGAGTGTATACTATTGTTCACTTCAGCTTTGTGCTGGTGAAAGAACAAGCACAAAGGAGGGAGAGGAGAGGAGACGAGACGAGAAAAGGAGCACCTTCTTGTATAAAAGGCTCTGAAATCCCATATGGAAAAACTCTATAGAAGTGAATAAATGTGATTCTAAAGACCTATTGAATTTAAGAGAGAATGATCTCCTTCCCACATGGTTTTCAAACACCATATAGACTGGTGCAGCGTTCAAGCACCTAGAGAAAAGAGATCAGTCTCTTTTCAATGCTATGGATTTATCTATATAAAACTATTGCTTTCATTTCCACTAAGTACCTTATGGAAAAGGCCTAGGGAAAAGGATCAAAAGATAACTAGGAAAACAATTTTGGTTGGTTTGTTTTGGATTTTGAAGCCGTTGCAGAATAGCAAGCATTACTATCGCTTTCTTCTGATTCTCAGTGGTATTATATTTGTTTATTTTGTTTATAGGCTTTTCTGTGGCAATTGCCACTACAGCGTCGGGCAGGGAGTTTTTAAAATAGTGTGAATGCTTGCCTAGATGTTTTTTGAGATGAGTGGCTTGCCTGAATATTTATCTTCACTACACATGGTGGAGGCTGTGCTCAGAGGAAGGCAAAGTGAGTCTTCATGATCATTTATCTTGCTGGATGAAAAAGCAAGAGCAAGTGAAACAGTGGTATGTATTATATCATCTAAAGCCTCTTAGGGGAGGGAGAGGGCTGCAGAAGGCAGCAGTGCAAACAGAAGGCCTTTTCCACATAGCTGCTGCAGGAGGCACAGGCTGTCGGTCTGCCAGAGAAGGCCACAGCTGTGCCAGATGTGCGGTGATATGAGTACAATGAAATTCATCATGGCATTCAGGTAGACTAATTTCTCCACAAAGAATTCAGCAAAACTGTTCCCAAATCCTCCTGCACATATGTGCATGTGCGTAGGTATGTTACATAAAGCAGTGTTTACCCTGGAAGCCCAGAGGAAACATTAAATTACTGTGTGCACTGCTGACGATGGACACTAGAGTGCCCAAAGGCAGCTTTTCTGTGATAAATTTATGTCAGCTTTTATATGCTACAACATCTGGGCCCAAAACTGGAGCTAGCAATCTAATAAGACAGCTTGGTTACGAGCAGTCACTCCAATGTCTTGACCCTGATCATCTCCCTTTTTTCAGATGATGAAAAGCTTGGCCCGCTCACTTACAGACTGTTCATTTCAGCTATCCCCAAGTCGTGCAGTTTCGCTGGCAGGGGAGAAGGTGGTGAGAGCCCTGGGTACCAGTCCTCAGCCACAAAAAATTCCTTGCTGGTGTTGAGCAAATTGTCTACCAGTCGACATGTGCCGTTTTCTCTGTCCCGGTGAGCGGTCCCTTTGCTGCTGGCACGTGTGTGATGGGACACGCAGCCCCATCCATCCGGGGAAGCCCTCGTGTCCCGGTGACAGCCAGATACCACAGAGCTGCCGGGCTCTTTCCTGGGAGGACAGCAGGGCTGGGAAAGGCCACGCAAGAGAAAAGGGGAGGTTTCCTGGCCCCTGCCTCTCCCCTTGCCCACTTGGGCAAGGCTGGGAGCAATCAGCCTTCATATCCCCAGGCCTTTGCTTATCCAGCCATAAAACATGGACAGCAATCACCTTTACCTCCCAGTGCGGTTGGGAAGCTTTGTTTGGTAATGCTTATAAAATGCCATGACTGAAAGGCACTGTAGAAGGGCAATGTTTTAATTAATTCTTATTGGTCCTCTAAACGTGTGGAGGGAAAGGGCTGTTGCGGGGAGCGCGGCGGCCCCTTGGTAGGTTACAAGACCGTCCTGCGCCGCTTTGCTCCCGTGTACACTGGGAAGGCTGCTCCCATACACCGAGTCATTGCACGGCAGCCTGGACTCGCCAGGAAACCGCAAAGTAAAGTAATGTACTGAATCATTTGCAGCTTCTCACCTTTTGGATGGCATTTTTCCACACGCTTGTATGTTGTTTCCATCTTATTCTGGGCCTCAGGGCTGACAGAGCCCCAGGCTGCTAGACAGGGCCGAGTCCAGCCCTGAGCTGTGGGGCCAGGCTGGATCACAGGTATGTACAGAAGCTAGAGCAATGGGTCCTGTCACGGGTTACTTCAACAGACACAGCCGTGATGCAGAGAAGTGGTGGTAATAACACTGTAACACATGAGTTAGGGCATCTTTTGCTTTATGTATGGGGATCTTTCCACAGACTTCACTGGATTTCAGGTCAGCTCCCAAACGCAGCTCCTGCTTTCAGGCTGCCCCAGCTCTCCCGGTGGCTTTCAGCTCCCTTACAGGTGATGGTGGCAAGCATGCCACTCGGAGCCCTTCCTGTTCCCAAGCCCCTTTTGGTGCTGTCGTGGCGGCTGTCCGGATCCGCAGCGCGTTCAATTAGGTGAGACGAGGACTCCATCTCAAGCATCATCATCCACACTCTGAGTGCCCAATACGCCTGGACTTCAATGAGTCAGTGCTGCTTTTTAATTAATGATGAATTTTCAAGGTTATTAATTAACCCTGTTAATTTCGCTGTTCCATTTCTTAAAGAGAAAATCTGAGTGAAAGTTTCTGGACTCTTTCCTGCACCGGCTTTCCCGTCTGCAGCAACAAGCAGCTGTGCCATCCTTGTGGGGTGGATTCATGGGTTTGCGCTCTGGCTCTAGCTGAGACAGACACGCTGGCATCCGTTGCTTTGGTATTCACCTCTTTTCTTACCTTGACAGGTTTTATGAAAGGCGTTGACGGAGCATTTGCCAGCTCCTTTCATGCACTCTGACAGAGCCACTGTGTGTCACAGCGTGAGCTTCTCTTCCCACCTCTTTGCCCCTCTGATGTTTTGCTATCTGCTTGCAAAGGCAGGGGTTTTATTCTAAGCATGCATATTATTGTCTCACTCTTGGCAAACTCCAAAGGATGTCTGTGCATCTCATCATACAACCTGACACAGTATCCTTCCCAGTCGGTCCAGATACTCTTCTGTTTCATTAACGTGTTTCTCACTACCGCCAGAGCCCAATAGAGTTGTAGGAACAGTGGCTAGAGAGTGCAAAAGGCAATAATGAGGATTTTTTATGTGCACCTTTATGGTATTGAAGAACTTTATGTATCATCTCTCTGTGCATCGTTCCCGCTTAGGCTGCTGCTGGTGAACATGTTCTGTGTGACTCCTGCATCAGCCACACCACATCTTGATTTCCACTTAAATCAGCCTCCTACCATTTTAACCCTAGCAGCCTTTGAAATCAGGAGGCCACTGGAACAATAGGCAGAATTTATACTGCAGTTTTCATCTTCACAGCAATTTTCAAACAAGAATGAATCAATCTTTAATGCTCCCTTATGTGGGACATGACAAAAGACTGCAAAGCTGATTTTACAGACTGGGCTCAGAAAACCTGAGGGACTTGCTGAAAGCCACAAGAAAAAATATGGCCCAAACTGCAAAAAGAACAGATGAGTTTGTGGTGCCCTGTACTACTGAATTTTTACACCCCCGTCATGTTCCCAGACAATACCATTAAACTACTAGGCAGTTTATTTTCCGTCTGTGTCCTACATTGCATCACTAACAGCAGAACCAGGACATTTGCTGCCACCTCACCGTGTCCATGATATTCACTGATGTAACATATTCTTTCAGTGGAAAGGGAAATTAATTATTGGAAGTTATAGGGCATGTGATGACCCAATGCCTGGCAATACTTAATGCCTTGGTGGAGTGCAGGATGTACTCAAGGCTGTACACAGGGAAAGGTCTTTGTGTGGAAAATTATTCCCCAGGCGTCGGAAACACAATCCCTCCCTCCCCCATCATTACAAAATGCTACCAAGTGGTTTCCCTGTGCTGCTGAACTTGCTGCTCCCTGCTCCCGTGTCTCTCTCCTTTGGTTAATATAGCCGAACAATTTGCAGTTTCATCACTGAACCACGACATATCCTGATTTCAGTCTAATATTAGTAAGTAGCTTTCTCATTTTGCAGACCAGGGTACATCTGCACCTTAGAGATTATTCTGGAGTTTGGATTATCCTTTCCAAACCCTGTCCACAGAATGCTTCTTTGTGGGAAAATCATCCACTTTGCTCTTTAGGAATAAAGATAAATTAGGAATAAGTGATTTATATTGTATATTACCGAGCTGAATCTGCTGTGCTATGATAGAGGGCATGAAAGTTTGGTTAAGCTAGTAACGCGGTAATATAAGAAATCAGACCGATAAAAAATGGTTAACAAATGTGAAGGACTGCTGGAAGTTCTGGAAAGTAAATATGGTTTAAAGTCTAGGAAAATGTGGAAGGAGCTTACTGACCGCAATCCCAGCTCTGACACCAATATGCTCCTTGAGCGTGGATAAAGCAGTTCTTATACTTTGCTGTAATAAGCTTCTGAAAAATTAGTTAATTTTTCAATGGTTCCTAGGTGGGTTATGAGATTAAATTATTAACCATGTAGAGTGTTCTTAGCATGTAAAATGAAGAGCAGATGATTTAAAAAAAAAGTTAGCTTTCAGGTCATTGAGAATCCCTACAAAACCAAAAACATCCACCCAAAGGAACCAGAGCAGGCAGAGGTTTGTAACACAGCTTCTGCCTTTAGCTTGCATTTGGAGGCAAAAAGGACCCATATAGAAGAATACAACGGCCTCTCCCCGACCCCCTGAGTATTTTGTGAATATTCCCAAAAGATGAGGGTCAGGAAGAGCCGACAACGTCCAGAAACTGCAGGTGCATCTTATATTCTGGCACAAGTGGAAATAGTCTGCGAAGGGCTCTGTCAACACGTTTTTTCCTCAACAGATGTGACCCCATATTTTCATTTGGGCAAAAGGAATCATTCTAGAAAAAGACAGGGAATTTAACAAATGCTCCAGGACAAAGGCACATAATTTGCTAGACACTAATGAATCACATACAGTCATGCTTCCCTTTCATTCTTTTTATTAGTGCCCACACCCATGGTCCACCTCACTTCATATTAAAGATCAGAGACCCTGTTTTAACTTCAAAGTCAGGGATATTAAAAAGACCCAAAGCTGTCAGCAAATCCTAAAAGAATGGTACTGGTTTTCTCCATTTAAATTTCCACTTGCTTTTATTATTTTTCCTATTTCCCATCAAAGCCGTGGGAGGCAGTGATGCCTTTGGACTATTGCCCTGTATCTTTTCATTCTGCCTTTTTCTTTCCTTTCTGGCCCATTCTGGAACAGGAGAACAATGTGGGTGGCAGAAGGGCAGCTTCCACCACTTCATTAAAACAGCATTTTTTTTTTAATTGAAATGTCTTGCGGAGGCTCTCATTATACCTATTAATATACGACTTCATACCATTCTTAACAGCATTTGGCTATTATTATTTCAGATTCAAATCCATGCACTTTTGATTTAATACATTAAACCCATCTAAGTCCCCATATATATATTGTTGCTAGCCAGTCAGTAGCTGAGTAATATATATCTACATCAATGATGTTTTAATGATGTATTGTTCTAATATATCACCAAAAAGATAGTGCTCGCATGATAGATTAGTGCCATACATCACTGTAGCGAGGCGTTTTTTATGATGTATTGCCCAAACAATCTCATTGGGAAGGAAGAAGAGACACATAAGAAATGGAAGGTTTTAATTTACTACATTTTTAAAAACACTTCTAATATTCTTCACACAATAATAGCTGACCTAGTCTGAAGTGGAAGAGACATGATACTGAAAGAGGCCTGAAGCAGATATCTGAAGTGCAATCCAGTGGGTCAGAAGGCATCACACAGACTCTTAAGATATGTCCTGTATCTATTTACACCAGCAGACAGAAAGGAAAGTAAAAAGAATGAAGGGGGAGCCTAATTTTTTGTTTTCAAAATGGACATACATCTGATTAGAGAGGTGGGGCCTCTTCGGCTCCAGGCAGGATGCCTTTGTGGTACAAACTCCAGCTGACTCCAGCTGTGTTGATCCACGAAACACTCCCTCGCTGGAGCTGGGGGTGGAAGGAGGTATCATTTTTGATTGGCTATTTCTTTGCCTTTTTTTTTTTTTTTTGGCAGTCAAGTAATGCTGATCCACCAGGAAAGAAAAAGGTTCAACAGGAATATGGCTGTGTCAATGAGGCGTAATTTCAGGCTAAATGTTGGCTAATTAAGCAAGACTGATAGTTGGGAGTAAGGCTTTTGCCAAAATCCAGCTGGCTTGATCCAACTCTACGGCTTGGCGTGACCGGCCGTGCCCCAATACACATGCTTGTTTTGTAGGGAGAAAGAGGTATGGAGCTTCCAGCTATTCACCCTCTTTAACTCACAAACAGCTGTGATGCAAGACTCAAACCTATGGTTTTGCAGCCATGGACCATTGGTTTAACCTTTGCTGGGGCAGAGGGACATTTGATTGCAGAACTGCACCCTATATATGCTCTTGCAGACACGTAACAGGTGTAGCGTATACAGCTCATGGGTTGGACCAGCACCCTACCACCTGGAAGGAGCGGGATTTCAGTGCACACTGGAGGCTTCTGCAAAGACAGTGTTTCAAGATGACCGCTGAAGGCTCTGATAACTAGTCACATATAGCAAGAGTACATATTGGGGCAGCAAGGAAATAAAGGGGAAAAAGGAGACAAAAGCGAGGGAGCAGAGCATCGAGCTGGCGAGGGCAGCAGCGGAGTGAGCCATCCCTAATCATATGCCAAGTAGGACTTGTGAAAACTGCCATGACCAAAGCATTTCTTTCATCCCATGGCTGCATATACCCTAGTGCTCCAAATTAAGATGTTGCAAGACAAGAAATCACATAAGCCATCTAAAAACTAAAGCTGGTGCACAAAAAGTATTTGTTTCTTCGAGAAAAATACTGCTGCACATGAAATATAAAGTGCATTGAGTTGTCTGATCACACTTTTCTTATATGTGTCCTTCCATTGACATCAGCTGGAACAGTGAGTGAATAAGGAAAAAAGTAGAATTATTGGTATTAAAGAACAAAGTCCCTGTTCACTGTTAATACCCAGTTATGTAGTTAACGTGTATCTAATGTAGAAAAAAAGCACTAAGTAGATCTTGTACTCCAGGCAGAAAATATTAGATTTTAATTAAATGAAGTAAACATCTCATTAAATGTCTATTTTTACAGACACTAATGAACATTATTGCTGAAGGGGCAGAGGAAATAAGACAATGAATAAGGTAAAATGTATTCCTTAACAATTTTGAGTAGTAAATATTTCCTGTGATCTAACAAGGTATAATAAGAAATCCTACTATATTAAAATACCTTTAAGGATGTAAGAAAACTGATCTCTGATCAGCTCAGCTAGAAATTAGACCACACACTTCCGCTTGGCTTTTTAAAAACTCCTACTCTGATTATAATGCACCATTGGAGAAGATAGCGTTATTTATTTTAGGATATTTCACACTAGGAGAGCAGAAGCTCTCAAATGCAAGGCAACTTTGAAAAGGTATAGAGGAATTTGAGCAATAAAGACCTCAGTTTTAGAAGTTTTCCTTAGCTTCTGCTTACTCTTTTCAGGCAGAGTAGCCTACCTTTTAACCTACCTCTTCCTGCAGGTTGCATGGTGAGATTTGTACTCGTCGTGTTCCCCTTTACCTGCAAAATTCAGGGCACACAGCATTTTTTTCCCAAAGCCTGCCTGGTACAGCGCTGGGCCTTGCCAGGTGCTGTGTTTTCCCCATCCATCACGCGACGGGGCTTATCCCCTCTCATATCTGGTGCCTCAGACCCAACTTTGAGAAGGGCTGTGCTCAGCACCCTCCCCACCCCGTCTCTCTCCTGTCTCTTCCTCCTTTCCTGGTTTCCCTTGCCCACCCTCCCTGCTGATTTCATGACATGCCACCGGACCAGGCAGCTCCCCAAAGCTGCCAGGTGCAAAGTGGAGGTCTGGACCAGGACAGGGCTCTTTCACGGCTGCTGGGACCTCCTCTGCTCCCTCATCAGCCTTCGCCTTTACTCTGCTCCTTGGCTGTAGGGAACATGGCTTTTGCCGTTTGCATATTTTCCCCACATCATCCCCAGCACTGTTCTCTGTCCATGATTTTAGAGTTTCCAAGGTGTCGGTGAGCTGTCTGCAAGCCTGAAGAGCCCCAGGAGCTGTGTTTATCCGGTGCCCTGCTGCAGGCAGTCAGTTCTGCTCTCCCTGATGTGCTGCAGCACCACCAGCTTCAGCACTGGGTTTTGATCAGCCGTAATACTTCTGTACAGGAGGAGGTACAGCTTTGTACATACATCTTGCATTACTCATTCATCAGAGCTTGCCTGTGTGGTTGCTGGTTATTTACAGGAGACCCTGTCTTTCTGTCATGCCCGATGTTGTTTTTCTCTGAAGCGTCGGATATAAGGCGTTGCTGGAGGCAAGGTGCCCGGTGTGGGTGATCAAACCCTCTTCGTTTCTGCCCTGGAAATCAAGATCAGTCATGGCTTACGGTCCTGCGAGCCAGATGGTTAGCAGGGCTGTTGAATTCATTTCTTGGTCTTTCTGTGCATAAATCCAACAAAATGCTTTTACCTTCCTACAGCTGGCACATGTGCCTAACGATTTGATCTTTTGCATTTTAAATATTTATTCAGTATTTAATTTAAACCCCTGAGACTTATCCTGGTGCTTTAACTTAGCCCTCAACTAGTTTCACTGAATCATCTCTATCACAATTCAGCAATCTTCAACAAATTGGCTTTGTATACTAGTAGGGCACAATCCTTTTTCTATTTGTATTTTGGGGGTATTTTGGAAGCAGCTACTGGTGATTTTTTTAAGTATTACAAGGCATTAAACTGTTGTTTCTGTCTTTTAAATTATAGATGGTCTCCATAGAGACACTGAAGTTCCACATTGCTCTCTTGAATTGCCTGAAGAAGTGGCACTTTGAATTACATTCGGAACAATGCTAATTAGCAAATGCTGAATTTTAAACAAGCTTCATAGCAAGGTTTTTGTCTGATAGGAGCAGCAACCAGCAATTGACTGACCAAACTGACAAAGCTGAATTACAGACAACATGCTATTTAATTATTCATTAGACATTTTACAGGGTTAACTACAATAGGCACCGTTCCCTTTCTGAGGAATCACCGAGCCAAGCATAAGTGCCTTAGAAATCCAGCATAATAAACAGTCGGACAGAATCAGCAAAATGAAATCTGCTTCCCAAATTGCAGATTTATTGAGGAGGAGAGAGGCAGAAACAAATCTTTGCAGTCATTTGATGAGAGTGCCCCAGATCATGTATGGAATAGAAATAACTTGTCAGGGGCCCGATCCTGCAGGCAAAGCTACCGTAAGAGGGTTTTGGTGAAGGGAACCATTTCTGAACTGGGAGGAGGACAAAACACGCATCCCCAGTCTAGAATCAGGCTTGGATAGTGCTAGGTGAAGGAAGACGGAGCAGAGCTCCTCACGGGTCCCTGAATCTCCCGTTTCTGCCCAGAACCACGGCTGTCTCTGACTCGCGGGTGTGTGTAGGGACACGGGTCCCCCGGCTCGCTGCACAGTTCCCCTGCCTGCCCACCCTGCCGCGCAGGGGGCTCTTCAAGGGCTGGCTGGCAGGTAAAACCGGGTAGATATTTTGACCACAGCAGAGGTCAGAAACTGCCAGTAGCTGAACACAGAAGCCAGATGTTGGTGCTAGAACTCATTAACCTGGCAGGGTGCATGTAAGGAGAAAAAGAAAGCTTTGGAGAAGGCTTTTATATTAGCTAAGACCTTGTCACTCACAGAATAAGCCATGGTCAAAGGAAATGATTGCAAGAAGGCAGATTTGTGGATCCATGCAGAAGCCACATAGTGTGGGGAAAGATCTTGGATGGATGCTGACCTAAGCTCAGATACACTTAGGAAATGGACACTAGGAAATACATGTTTATTCCACTATTTGGTTTTGATCTATGTATTTCTTGTTCTAGCTAAAGCAAAGACTGAGTCTGCTCCAGCAAAGCCAGTGCATGAGGACGATGTTCTGCCTCTCTCAAGCCAAAGGAAACTGAAGAGGAAATGCTGCTCATTTGTGGAGACCCAAACGCAGGAGCTGCACACAAGTCCCTGTCAGCAGCACTGCCAGGACTGCTTCAGGTGGTACTCAGGGTGACTGTGGTTAGATGCATCACAGACCAGGTGAATAATTTTGGGGCACACTTTGTGCCAAGATTTATACTTGGAAGAGGCCAGGCGGACTGCTGGTATGCTATGCCCTTTCTCTGGAAGGCAGGGGTAGTAGTGATTGCTGGCACTGCAGGCAGGAAGCTCAGTCAGGGTGGTTGTGAGTGTACGTTGGTGTAAGTGATGTTTGCGGAGAGCACTGATCCTTAGAGGGAAAAGTATTTTTATAGAGTACCAAAGTGGTAGTTCAGTTTCAGTAGCAATCTCTTACCATCCTAATCGGTCTTGGTTGTGAATTTGTTACTTAAGTGGAAGACGATGAGAGGTCTTGGGATGATGTCTGAAACCCTTGATTTGTGGGGCTAAACCTTCTTTCCTTAATGCGTTCAACATTTCTATAACTCTCTCAAATGCTTCCCATGCATTAGACACGGCACCACTGTTAATGATGAAATGGAGGAATGAGCAAATCAGTAAATCAGACTTCACCTGTCATGCACATGTCTGTCAGCCCTCCGGGATGGATGCGGTACCCGCGGATGCTGTTCAGCACTGCAACAAGCGTTTACCAGCCACTTGCTCTGTGTGGGGAGAAACACGAGTGCAAAACGGGACAACTTCAAAACAGTGCATGCTCCCTTAGCTGGTATGATGCATTATAAATCAGGTATTTGTGTAAGAGGATTATGTTTTTCAAGATGAGACAAATGAGTAAGTAGAATGAAATCTCCTGTCTAATCAAATGGAATCAAATGTGATTGGTAATGCCATTCACAGCTATGGTGATACTTCACCATCCTTATTATAGTATAGCTACCTACATAGAGGCTAAAACTCAAATTAGTATAATAAAATCTATCTATCTAAAGTGGTTCACAATCTGTAGTCAGTTCTTTTCCTACTACTACTTTTTCATATCAGCAGTCACTGTACTTGCCAAAAGCATTTGAATGATCTGTCATAGGAGAGACTTGCTCTGCAAACAGTCTCTGTACACTGCAGTTCTGGTAAATAATACCTGTACTGAACCTGACTACAAGAATTATCTCATCTTGTGTATTGTTTTCTATGCAGTGTCCACCATTATTATGACTGCGTGACCCAAAACACAGAGAAGGGCTCACGTAAGGAGACAATTATTTCCCTTTTCCTTTCAGCCCGAATATTTTATTCTTGCTAGTTTTGTCGGTGGGATAAAAAAGCTGGGTGCTGAAGCTTGCAGGCTTCTTCTTGTCTCCTGGCACTGAATCCCACACACATCTCAGAGAGCAATTGGTCTCCTTTCATGTGTCCACTGAACGTGGCACTGTAGGAGTATACATAAGGGAAAGCCTGAAATAGGACCTTCTAATTTGACAAATGGGAAGTACAAAGATGCTGGGTTGCCACTGTTGCTGGTTAAGACAGCTACTCTCAGCAACATCCAGGCACATCAGCTCAGCTCAGCACAATTAGGTTTGAGTGAGCGTGCACTTTCTTCTAGTCACCAAAGGGTTCATAAATGACCACGCAAAGAGATTAAAAAAAGAACCTGGTGTTTATCCATAACTTTCTCTCTCCATTTGCATGGTGCCAGCTATATAAATACCCACTTCTCCATTATGTGATTGCTTTCTAATCTGGGGTAAGATCCTGCCTCGGGCATGGCATCCACAAGTGGATTTGCCCTGCTTGCATGAAAAGATAGTCAGACTCTTTGTAATCGCCCCAAATGCCCAGACTCCCAATGCTATTTCATGGTCTGAGACATTCGTGGAGCAAGAGAAAAAGGCCACGTGAAAGAAGGCATTGGCACGCTGACCTGGGACCACTGCTGAGCCTGTGCTGTGCTCACTTTAAAGCAGTCTTGTTTGGGGTTGTGCAAGCTTAGGGCAGGCGTCAGCAAAGCAGCCTTGGTCCCCTCGAAGCTGGGAATGGCAGGGGGTTGGAGGAGAGGGTCCCAGGAGGCTGAGAGCAAGCACAGGTAGGGTGTGCCGCAGCCGCGGTCAAGGGCTCTTGCAAGCTCTGAGGATTTTAAGGGAAAACCCCACTGAGTCTCAGCTCCCTCCTCCGGTATTTCCCAGACTAGGAAAGGAGGGATCTGGGGTTGGACCACTTGGCTGAATGACATGAACAGAAGTGAGAATGACATGTTTATTGAATAGTTGTATTCACTCTACCGTGTTTTCCTGTTACCTAGGAACAAATTAGCAATTACTTCAGATCTGATATCCAAAGAACGCACCTCTGGAACTGACCTGACTGCAGGGGTTCTGGCTGCACCCCAGTCTGCATGTGGGTTCGAGCAGTTTGGTCTGTGTCCAAAAGTAATTTGAATCCAAACAGTGCTTGTTGTTTTATGAGAGTGGCTCTAATTGCTGAATTAAACAGAAATAAGAAAAAAAAATGAAAGTGAGCAAAGGAGTTTTTAACTGCAATGTAGCCCATTTGACATTTCCTTATTTATTATTGTAGCGACTCATCACTTGGACCCATCATTTCAATCTACATTGGCCCAAGAACTATAAGGCAACAGTACTTTCTACCGAAAGCTGTATTACAATACATTAGCAAGAGAGCTCACTCTCTCAGAGCTGAAGATGTCTCAGACTAATGTTCAGCTTCTGTATTTTCTAGCTTTTGGTTGATTTATCCATGCAGCCATAATATCACAATGCTGCAGGCTTTTATGTTTCATTTCCTAGCTTTCTAAAGGAAACAAGAAAAATAAAAAGGTAATTTAATGCACTCCACAATTACTATTTAAGCATTACATCATCAGAAAGGCTGTCACTAACTAGCAAGTGGTCCCAATGACAAGACAGCATTACCTAGCAACTGCAGAGAAGTCATTAACCCTTTTGTGAGTACCATATCCACCACTGAAGCTGGAAATACATCGCAGTAAACAAACGCATATGCCCAAGTGCCTGAAAAAACCCCAACTTCTTCCATCTTGTGATTATGGTGTGAACATTTTGCTCTGTAATTCTGAAAAGATGCCCAATTCAGTTCTGTGAAAGAACATATGAGGACCAAACGGCTGTGAAGGCAGCTTCTGAGAAAGAAAGGAAGCGTGATGAATCATACTAGTGCTATGGGTGCAGACGCAGAGTGAGGCAGGTTTTTTTCTCTAGCCTGAAGAAGGATGACTGGTTAAAATATTACCAAGAGTCTCAGGAGGTTTACAGTTATTTGTACAGCTCATGGGTCTTTGCAGCCCTCCAGAACATCATCCAGTGTTTTAGGGAACATGTTACATTCATCCCATATTCTGCGTAGCAGAAAGAGGTAGAGTTAGCTATAAGCTTTAAACTTAAGTAAGATTTATGTGAAGAAAACAAAATTAAATCTGAACTCTGCCGTGATTTACATGGGAATGGGCAGGTCCTGAAGGATGAAGCACCTGTGGGGCACCTCCCAGGCCTACACCCTCTCCTGACAAACGCTACCAGCCCCTGAGTTTGTGCACCTCCCAGGAAACTTCTGGGATTGCTCTTGCTGCAGGGCTGAAATCTGCAATCCACACTGAGAAACAGAGCGAGGACCTCCACTGCAGCTGCAGCTCATACAGCCACATGCCAGGAAACCGGCAGCAGAAGCGAGCACTGCAGGCAGGAGGAATCTGGAAGAGGCACCAAGAACCAGGTCTGCGTGCTAAGGACTAGACTGGCTGCCAGCAGGGCAGCATCTCCATGGACTGTTACCTTCTTAAAGACCTGTCTTCAGTTTCAAGAGCATGCTATCATTTCCTGTTGGGGTCTTGCACACAATGTTCATGTCCCAAAGGAGATTGCCAGACACAGGCAGACCTCAAACCCTGATGTTTTCTGTGTGAATAAAGAGTGGAGAAAAAAGGTGTGCGTCCTCCTGTTTCTCCCCTACACTAGAAGGGTTTCCAGGCCCTCGGAAAGACCTCCATGGTGATGTTAGCAGGCTCTGTCTATCTTCAAACACTGCCTTTTGTTTTGTTTGAATACAGATGTATAGTAACAAACACAACAGCCCAATTTGTAGGCCTTTTCTTAAATTGCATGGCTTGCAGTAGCCATGAAAGCAAGACAGCCAAGAGATTAAGGAAGTGCAAGGAGAGAAAGAAAAACCCAGAAAAGAGCAGCAAGAAGAGCACAGTATTTTCAAGTCCAACAAAGATGGTCTGGACAAACATCACTCTAATTGGAGCAATTCTGCAGTATTTTATTCCAAATAAATAAACTGTCCAACTCAATTATATATGATGTTGCGTATTTGTTCCAATGCTCTTTAACAGGATACTGGGACTGCACTGCTTTGTGTGTTTCCATTCCAGATGACTGAAAGAAGCTTTGTAAAATCCCCCCAGAAAAATATGATGTCCCACTAAATCACTACTCTGATATGATTATAAAAAGACTGACTTTGATTACTCTGTTACTTTGTCATAAGCAATAATAAAGCAGAGCAATAACTAGCCAGCGCAAAAGAGCGAGCATTTTCAGCAAAAGTGCAGAGAAGCAGGTAGGACCTAATTTGTGTTCTGCAAAGGCTCAAGCCAGCCAGGAGCTGACACTCTGTCTCTCGCTGACTTCACTAGAAGTCACTCAGCATCTCATAGGATCACTGAGCATCTGGTAATATCGACCCCATCGGTGCAGTTCCAAGTACTCAGTGTCCACATCACCTGTTAACATAAATTATAGTCAAGGGGGTACCGTATTTGTAAGAGCTGGTCCCAATGCTGGTGAACACCTTCACAATTTTACCAGGTTAAAAAAGCTGCACTCACTCAAGCCATCAATGAAAGTATCATCATCAGTGCCATGAGGATCAAACCATGTAAAATGATTTTGCAATATTTTCATATCATAAAATATATACAGGCATTAAAGCCCCAAATCTTGTTGCCTACAAATACTGCTGATGCCTAGGAATTTACTAAACTATCCACAGAGCTTTGTGAACTATCTTTAGGACCTGAGACAAATCCCAGACCCTGATCCTTCTTTGGTGTTATGACCACTTTTATAGCACCCAATTCCAATTGTTTTTCCTATTTTAATTAACAAATTTCTTAATAGCAACAAGATGGTGTATGCACTTCACTGTGAGGACATTATTACACAGTGAGTTTGTTCAATTAATTTGGTCTATGACCTTGCATCCTCTAACACCATCTAAGTAGGCACTGGATTTACAGAATAGCACTGTATTGCCTGCAGCATCCAGACACCTAAGCCCTTGCACCTTGCACAGAGAAACTCATTAGAAAACCAGCCTGAAGGATCGGAAATAAAATTAAAACAAAACATGGAAACTGTTGTTTCAAAGTAAAAAGTGGCCCAAAAGAGGGTAATTCTATTAGTACATTTGCTAACGTAAGGCAAAATTGCAACTCTAATGGAGACTTTCAGCAAAAATCATAAATGAGCAATGAAGATACTGATCTTTTCAAGTGCCACATGGTTCAGTAGAGAACTCACAACCATTTAAAGAACAATTTGTTAAAGAAAAGAGAAATAACAAATTTTTCCCTCAATTAAAGTCAATGGGATTGCATGTATAAGTAAGTCAACTGTAACTCAAAGTGACATTCTTGTAATATTAAATATTCATTGAAATTCTGCATTAATACGTGTGTTGTTCTAATGGATCATTTTATTCTCTGTGAGCGCACAATTCCCTTTTTTTCAGCATAGCACTGTATATTAGCTAATGACGTTGAGAGAACATAGACAACTTCAAAATGGTGCACTGTAGAAAATTTGTAGAACTCAAGCTGCACAACCAATGCCATCTCAGCAACTTTACTCAGAGGGGCGGAGAGCGATCCCTCCTCTGTTCATCAGGGGCAGCCTTGACTACCTCACAAAGAGGCCAGATTCTTTTCAAAAATATTCACCATTCTTCAGTTCCTGTTCTCTTTTCAACCGAGCTGTTGCCGACTTTGAAAACCTGGCCCCCTGGATAGTCTGTGAGGTATGAGTTAAACTACAGATATTATTTTATTTAACTTTATATTAAACCTAACAAAGAGAAATATAAAGTGCAATGTCAGACAATGAGGTGATTAGAAACTTCCCTTTTGCATATTGGGGCATTTGTCGACTTGAGATTTCTTTGAAATGTGATTTCTTTGTTTGTTTTCTTTTTCAAGGAAAAAAACCTTTTGGGTGAAGGCAGAAAGGTGGTAGTCAAACTTCCCCTAAATATTAATCTTGGAGAACGACCAAACCAAATACATTTGCTTCAAAGTTGCTGTTTCTATTTTTATTTTATTTTCTAAGTTAGCAATATGTGAGAAAAAGAGATTGTAGTGGAAGCTGGGTTTCATTCTTGACCATAGCAGGTACTGGCAAGATCTCACTATGATTTATGTGCATACATCTTATATTTCATTCCCTTATCTTTTTAAATGGGTTGTGAATAATTCAGAGAACGACTGGGTGTATAACAGAGTTTGTGCACCCCTGAAGATCAAAATCTTCTAATTACCCAGTAACAGATACTGCTTGGAAGTGGTAACACCAGGTTTCCTTACCCCACCTACCCATGGCCCAGGGCTCATCCCTATGCATGAGCCCTTCGCTATCCAGCTCCCAATTAGTTCTCAGCTTGTCCTTCCAGACATCCAACAAGGCTGACAGTGAAGATAATGTTCATAAGAGGCCACTTGCCCTGGGGGAAGTCAACTGTCACTCTCAAACTTGTTCCAGCAAAAAATTAAATATTTGGCATACGGTAATAACGTACCTGTCACTGTTGCCTTAGACCAGGCTTCAGCCTCACCAGAAAGAGACTCATAAATCCTTATTGAGCTCTTCTTATTATTTCCTAATAAGTCCTCCTCTTTGAGCATTAGCTCTTGAGCTCATTGACCTGAGTACACACTTAAAAAACTTTGTTAGTTATCTAAAAAAAGATAAAATGAAGACAGGCAGAAGCTGAGTTAATCATTTGGACATATGGAAATAATGTGGTAATGTTGTTTATATGCAGGCAGGCAGTTCACTAATAGCATCGCTGCAAAACACTCAGAGGTTTTTAACTGGAAAAAAAACCAAGGGAGCTGCACAAGATACCCAGAATTCAATGGATTTGATTGAAAGCTCCTCTTCTGCTTAGTTTGCTGCAGGCATAATGAGCAGGATCTGTAGTTGCTAAACAATATTAAAAAACTACAGTGAAATGCAAACCAAAAAATGAGGGAACTTTTCAGTTAGGAACAGGGAGACGGATTGGACAGTGGGAAAACACCAGTTTTGCCATAAAACTCTTCCTGAAATTTGCTGTAATAAAGAGTCCTGGCTATTTAGCCCCACTGCAAGTGCCATTATGAAGACAGGAGATGGGCTTGGGGTTGGCTTTCGGGAGAGTCAGGCGATCACATTGTCTATTCCCTTTGGTAAGGCTTGAGCAAAAATTAGCCAATTCTTTTTCTCCCATGACTACTTACAGAATGGCGGCTCCAGAGTTACGCTCTTTTCATGCCAGGAAATCTTTAATTTCCAGTGTAGGTTTACCCTGGGCCCCTTCCTACCCATTTGTCCTTCTAGAATTGTCCCTTGACGTAAATGATCCTTCTTTTCTGGTATTTGTTTTCCTGATAGTATTTATAGAGACTAATCATAAAAGTATTAAAGATGTTCATATTGATCCAGACAGGAAAAAGAAAGGAACAGCATGTCTGGCACGCTATAAACAACGGGGGGTGGGGAGGCTTACAGGTGTGAAATTTCTCTCTGCATCTGAATTTCAAACGTACTGCATTTGGGGGTGAGAGGGGAACGGGCGTGTTTCATTTGATTAACAAGGTAGAGGCCACTGACAAAGTTTAAATCTGAATTTGCCAAAAGTTTTGGGGGGTTTGGCTGCCAATGTTTAACGCATATCGCTGCGTACAGCCCACATCCATTTGTAAGATGTTTCCTTCCCTGTGTTTATACCCTGGGCGGCAGCGATGGGAGCTGCTGAGCTGAGACCAGTTTCCTCCAGTCCCTCCAGCCTGCCGACATGCAAATGTCCCCTCACGTTTCCCTGGGCCAGGCAGCCGGGACGGCGTGTGCCAACGAGCCGCAAGTGCCGGGCTGGGGTCGGCTCCCGGCTGGCCGCACAGGATCCGGCCTGGCGGCCGCTGGGCTCCCATGGGCACAGGGAGGTCTCGGCTGGGCGGGAAGGAACCGGCTCCATGGCTGACTTCCTTGTGAAGGGCAATAACAAGCAGCGAGCGGGGAGCTCGCGCCAGCCTGTTGGCTCCAATAATGATATCAACAAGAACAACAAATCCCTCTTTCCAGCCCGGCCCTGTGGAGCAGCCAGAGTAGGCTTTGAGGATGTAATCCCCGCAGCCGAAGCATTGTGTGGGGCTCTCCTGGCTGGTTTAAGCTGGGTTCAGCAACCGCCAGCGCTGGCGGGAGCAGCAGGGCGCTCGGCACGGCCTGCAAAACCTGCCTGGGGAGTGGGGGACGCCCGGCAGGTAGCCGAGCCGAGCCTCACCTCACCGGGCCAGCACGCGTGCCCACCGCAGCAGCGAGCCCCGGCCCCCCGCAAAGGGCCACAACGAGGACGCCTGGCAGCCCCCAGCCCTTGCTGGCGGAGCAGCCCTGGTCGCCACTGCGACACACTGAGCCTTGGCCTCCGCTTGCAGCGTGGTCTGCTGAGGCATGCATTTAAACCTCAGAGCTGTGTGTGCTCAGCCCGCTGGAAACAAGGGCATCTACTTAGCAGCTGGAGTACCACCAGACCGGGAGACTGAGGATCGTTCCCTGCCATAGCAGCACCTGCGAAGGGGAAATCAGCAACCACAAGAACTTACATAGGGTAAAGTTATAAGCAGCACTCCTCTGCAGACTGCCAAGCAGGCATTTGCTGGCAATAACTTCTGTTAACTTCTTGCAGGTCGCATCTGAACTGATGAACTTGGGCTGGATGGCTCTGCACCATATTTCTTTTTCTAGACCATTTGCTAAACTGTTCAAAGCAAGGAAAGTGTTTGCATTTAATTTTGCCACTAAGTGTTAATTTGGGAGCTGTTAGCCCTTCTTTGTAGTCTCTCTTTCACTAGTTTTAAAACTGGTGTGATGAAATAAAAAATTAGGGCTAGAGGCTAAAGAAAGGAGCTAGAAAACATCATACTGTACTTTAAACCATTCACAACTGCTCCAGGTACGCTTTAAAGCTCTCGTCTGACAGTTTTCAGTCAAATAGTCCATATTCAAGCTTAGTCCTGTGTAAGGCTTCAGTCCTAAACTGCGGTCTGGTAACATTTTAAAAGTTGAGGAGAACTGCATGTGGGCAATAACTGGATAGAGAAAACGCCCTAAAAAACCAGTACCCGGCTTGGTAGCATGGACTGCAGCACAGGAGACAAGGTCAGCTTTAAAGACTAGGCGGAAAGCCAAGGCACCCCTAGAGTCATTGCTGGAACTGGAAACACAAAAGGATTGTGTCCCCTTCCCCCCAGGTCACAGTCCCCTAAACCCCTGCTCAGCTGCTACCTAAAGGCTATGGTGCTGAAAATTGTTGTCTGAATTCTTGGACATGCCTGTAAGCTCCTTGGCTTCAACATTTCCATCCAATATATCCCCTGTGTCCTTGGGATCTGTGCAGTAGGGTCCCAAGTCTGTTTCCTGATGGCTGGGGTGCGCAGGCCAGGGCACCAGCCCTGGGTCCCCTGACAACTTCACTATCCTGAACCCAGCATCGCTGCTGCAAAGGTTTGGGATGGAGCTTTCCCCTCTCCAGGGAGAGTAGGAGATGAGAGATGCACTTGCTAGTGCATGTTGTTTTCCTCTGCACCAAGTGGTGGTCACTCATTCTGTGCAAGGTGGGAAGCTGTGCAGGGATGGAGAGAAGCTGTCCCCTGTCCCCTGTATCACAAAGGACAGCTTGACCATCATGGATGGCCCTGCTGGCACAGCCCTTGCCGCAGGCAGGCTCGGAGCACTGACTTCCCTCGCAATGGAGATGCCTTTCAGCATCCCAGAATGAGGTAGTTAAAGCCTGGAGGCTGTCGGGTATAAGGCACGATCCCAGGGCTGACCACAGAGATGTCTGGTGACAGCGATCGCGTGGTCCTCAGCTGCTTGCCTTCCCGACAGCTGGGAACGGGCATGGCACTGGACAAAGCTTGTACAGGGCAACAGCTTTCCCAGCAGTAAGTCTGGTTGTCTCCTCTTCATAGTTTTTCCCCGATGTCCACATTGAACAGGTCCTCCCTGAATCTTCTCCTGTGCACTGGTTCTTCCCCTCTAACCCGTGCAGGGAGCCTGGGAGCTTAATGCAGGCCCTGGCAGCTTTGCTTCTGCAGCAGGACTACTATAATTTGTAGCAGGTTGCATTCCTGAAGCCATTTGCATGTTTCACCTTTTTTCACCTATTTTAGATCTTCCCTCAAACACTTCTGCCCCGACTCACCTCTCTTCTCTGCAGGGATTCTCCTGGAGCTGGCTCTACAGCAATCTCTTATCATCCCTAGCAGAGCTCTTCTGTGCAAGTGTTTTGCCAAACATACTCATCTTTTATTCCTCCCTAAGTCCATCAGTCCGGCTTTCCTGCCTTTGTTTATACCAGTAACACCATTTTCCTTTTAAACCTTTTTTCTTTTTTATAGAGAGTATAATAAAAAATTAAATGAAACCACAAAACCTCATTTTGTAAAACTTGGTCTGACCTACATCTCCAGAATCAAAGAAATTCTGAGCTGATGATGAATCTGCCTTGTACAGCTAATCCTGCCTAATTGCCAGAGTTTACGGGCACCGAGCTGGTAGTGCAGGAACAGAACATGATGATCATAGAGTGATGCTTTCGCTGGGTTTCACTGAAAAGAGTGATGGAGGTTTTGTATTTGGAAACATAAAATTGGGATAAAATTTGCTGTAAGGTGATAAATTTGCAAAATGGGTCAAATCCCAGACTGAAGCATTTAACAGCAACCTATTCACTCAGAAGAAAGTATACTCAATTCATTCAAAAATCTGCATCTTAAAAGACTTTGCCAATGCAATAGACTAAGACTGACAAGATGAAATAAATTCCAAAACTAGCAGGCAACAGTGTGCAGCCAGCAATAGCCCTAAAAAATGGTTCCGTTTTCTCACCAGTTCAGCCACATGACCTTAATGCCTACTCCAATTGTTATTGTATTAACTGCTCAAATCAATTTAATCTGGAATTTGGTCAAGACGATGCCTTACGTGTTGTAAAGCACTAAAAATACCTACGTTGCCATACAAGTAGATTCTATAACCTCTGGGTAATAGCTTAGGAACTAAAGCTGCATGTGAGATTCAGTATTGTTTTAGTAATTAACAATCTGCAAACAGATTAGTTTCATACTTCATCCTTGAAGTAATATCATCATTTGACTGGCAGTGTGAAGTCACTTGCATGTGATGGACATTAATCATGAATAAGAATCTGAATTCTTCCCTATCCTGTTAAAATGTGAAGCACTAAACTACGTTCCATTATTTCATAGTAAGCAATGTACTGCAAAAGTCTGAAAAAAAGTACCTAGCTATATATATTTTATTAGATTTTACTTTTTCATTTATATATATTCACTAATGGCTATAGCTTTGATATGAAGAAGCTTTTTGCCACATCAGAGAAGGAAGGTTATTTTTCCCCAGATAGTAACTACCTACTGTATGGAAGCAGGTTTAATGTGTCTAAGTACAGAGTACTAAAATGGCATTATTATAACTATTGCTTCATAAAACTTCAAACTACCATAATAATTTAATATCAGTGCAATCAAACTTTATGTGACTTTTTCTGCAGGCGTACTTCTGCAACTGAGAGCTTCCTACTTGTACTTTTTGTGTGTGGGTACTCCTGCAGCAGTTTAGCAAATAGTAACTGATCTCCTAATCTAAAGCTGCCTGTTAACAGAATTAAGTTCAGTAAGGTGCTCTTTTTATAATAGGTAAATTGTGGCTCATGACACCTAAGAAGAGGTGGAGATTAGGTTAGAAGGGAAGAGAGAGGGAGAGGAGAGTTAGTGAGAGAGGAGAGCTAGGAGGGATCCCAGTGTCTCAGGAGTCTGTCCCTAGTCCCACTTTCCTCACTGTCTCAGACTTACACACATCCTGCACCACGTTATGGCCCTAAGTTGTAAACTTAATGCATTGATCTCCACTGGGAACAACCCGTGTGCAAAGATGATCCCTTAAAATACCACATTTTAGGCTCAGGGTGGCTGGATGTCAGTGGTGGGTGAAGTGACTGCTTAAGCTTCCATCTAACATGATTCTGCTCAGGAGAAGTAGACAAGAAGCAAAGCTCTTCTTGAATGCAAGAAGATACGTGTGTGTATATATATATGGGAGAGAGTGGTGCACTTCATATTTTCAAAAGTAGTAACTCTTCTGAGACAAAAGCAGCATTTCAGGAAAGCAGTGAGGCAGTGCAGTGCACCCTCACATCCGCACTTACGGCCCAGGTAGACTTCCAACAGCTTACGTCCCCCCAGACCAGGTACCCCCAGCTTGAAGCTCAGGGCAACCTTCTCTGTATCTCTTTTTTGCAACCACAGCTCTCTGCTGCTGCAAGCCAAGCAAGCTCAGATCCACGTCTACAACCTGGGACCTGAGCAGAGCACAGGAAGACTTTCTTCTACGCCCTGACTTGAGTGATCACCCTGTCTTAGGCAACACAGAGGAGAAAGTTGCTTGGTGAGAAATCAGCAGGTTAGGACAAAGAGTTGCTGGGTGCTTGTGGGAATGGAGATCTGGAAGAAGATGTGTCATTGGTAGCCCTGATCAGAGAGAGAAATAGATGGGCTGATGTACTGGTTTGGGCTGGGATAGAGTTCATTTTCTTCATAGTAGCTTGTATGCTGCTAGATTTTGCATTTGTGACCCAAACAGTGTTGATAACACAAGGACGTTTTAGTTACTGCTGAGCAGTGCTTACACAGCGTCATCAAGGCCTGTTCTGCTTCTCACCCCACCCCACCAGCGAGTAGCCTGGGGCTGCACAAGAAGCTGGGAGGGGACACGGCTGGGACAGCTGACCCCAACTGACCACAGGGATGTTCCATGCCATATGACATCGTGCTCAGCATATAAAGCTGGGGAAAGAAGAAGGAAGGAAGGATGTTCGGTAACTCTGTTTGTCTTCCCATGGCATTTGTCTTCCCAAATAACCATTACGTGTGATGGAGTCCTGCTGTCCTGGGGATGGCTGAACACCTGCCTGCCCATGGGGAGTGATGAATTAATTCCTTGTTTTGCTTCGCTTGCACACGTGGCTTTTACTTTCCTGATTAAACTGTCTTTATCTCAACCCCCGAGTTTTTGCACTTTTACCCTTCCGATTCTCTCCCTATCCCACCGGGAGGGAGTGAGCAAGTGGCTGATGGGGCTGAGCTGCCCACCGGCATTGACCCACGACAGCAGAGGAGATGAAAAAGGGGCAAGGCCCATGTGACAAGGAAACCTAGAAAAGTCTGAAAGGGCACAAGCTGGATCTGATAAGGGTAGAGAATAAAACAGAGAGGTAGGGAGGGGGCAGGACAGGCAGAGGACTGGAGGTATGGGCTCATGGTTACAGTGGATGGGTGGAAAAGCCTAGGACCATTAAAGCACAGCCTCCTGCAGAGCCCTGAGCTGTTCCCACAGTCCCCGAATCCACCTTTCCTCTGCAAACCCATGGGCAAAGCGCTCCCTCTCCATTTTGGGTTCGCTGAGGAAGCGGAAGAGCTTTGCTTGCCATCCCTCTCTTATCTCGAGAGGTCACGGTCTGTGCAGAACCCAAGGCAGTGGCTCGGATGATGACTCACAGGGGCGTCACCGTGATGCCACACAACGGAGTTTCCTGTGCTGGGAGTGTAGTTCTGCTTTCACTCTCGCAGTAGTTAATTAAAGGATTGAAACAGCAGTGAAAGCACAAAGATACGCCTCACAGTTAGGAAGTGCCAGAATTGAGTTTGCCACTTTTATTCCCCTACTTCCCTCCCACCCCCCTGTTTTGTGGTCCTAGCGTGAAATCACCCTGTTTATTTCAGCTCCTTCCCTTCCCTGTCACAAGGGGAGCTGCTCTGGTCATGAACCAGTGTGGTGCAATGAAAGAAATGCTGCACAGTTGATCTCTTTTCTTGTGTTGCAGAAATTAGGCAATGCGTAGTGAGTGATACAGGGGCTGGAAGAAAAGTTGACCTGCTGGACAAGGCAGGCTACTGCTGCCCTGGAAAACAAGCGCTCGTGGTCTCTGCATGGAGTCCTTGCATGGAGCGGGTCGACCGCTCGGACTCGGCTGTCTACAGGCAGTCGCTTCCTCTACGCACGTTGGTCAACAACTGCCTGACCCCGAGGCTTAGACTGATCCTCAGACACAAAGGACACTGTTACCGATGAGGTCTCTTTGTACCACACATAAGGCATGTTTCTGACAAATGAAAATGTCTCAGATTGAGGTCTCAGAAATACTGCTTTGGGCTGCAGTGACTGCACCTCAGCTCCCTCTGTTCGATAAGGATAAAGCATGTCCTTACTTCACCGTGTGTCCTAAAAAGAAAGCAGTATTTGTGAAGCACTCAGATACTTAAGTGCCATAGGAAAAATTGAAGCAACTAGCAATTCTGTCTTTGGAACAAGAGCTGGGTAGTGGGTAGGGACTAGGGTATGGAATAATGCATTCAAAAAGAAAGTTGCAATGAAATATTTAATACACTGATGCAAAGATGCTGTGGGCAGTATAGTATGAGACAAGATGGTGTCATAATGTTTTGCAATCACACTTGCAATAGGCCAAACTGGAGTTTCATGGATAACCTTAATTGGGTATTTTTTAAATTTTGAGTGCTTGGTTTTGTAGCCCTAAGACCATTCTTTTGCCATAATATTTTCTGTGTGTGCAAGTGTTTAATGCAGAAAAGAATAATAACCCAAGCTAGTGAAGAAATTACTTACCTTCCTCTACAAATTAATTTGATGGAAAATAAATCAGCAAGGCAATTTTCACACTTTAGCTATGTTTTTGTTAACTGTGCTGTAGAGCAAGGTATCTTCTTTGGTAGGGAAAAGATGTTTTACTTACTGACTTGATTTACTGATTGAATCTACTTGTCTTGAATTCAGTTACGTAGGGCGGACAGCATCACGCACACCGATTAATTGTCAGGGCACCTGGTGTATGTGTGTAGGAATTTTTACTTTATTAATATCTAAAGAAACAAATAAGTAATTAGAAAATATCCATCAAATTTTATGTCAAAATCATTGAGAAACTAGTTTTGATGATGTTGCACACAGATTTCTAGGGAGTTCAATACTCTGGGTTAAAATATTTCATTTAACGGAAGAGATTAATTAAAAACCTATCTGAAGTCATGGTTATATTTTGTCTCCTACCAGAATGTCTGGAAGAAATTATTCTTTTTAATGTATTTGTAAAGAAAGCTCAGAATAAGCAGAGCATGTTTGGAAAGTTCTGAACCGCAGCAGACTTAGAACTAACTTTTCCAGGTTGTGTATTTTCAGGTATACGTAGAGTTAGCATGGGGGGCTTTGGGGGGCAGGTTAGGAAAAGCAGACAAACTGAGTGACAGCAGTGCTGCTAGAAAAACTTAATGCCAAGGGAAGCTCACAATCAAATATTTATAGCTTTATGGACATCAAATACTCTGTGAGACAAGACTACAAAGCAGTCCCGTGCTCAGGTATTCTTTTTGCTCTCACCCTATCCATTTCTTTCACCATGTCCTTTTTCAGAATACTTACTACGCCGTCAGCATTGTTATTGCCAACCCCACTGCAAGCTAGTAAAATGGGCAATGCTATTTAATGCCTTTTTACGGATTTCTCAGTTGATCCAGTTGGTTCCTATTAAAATATTGTGTTCCTTTTAAATGCCGCAACTGGCAGGGCAAGTAGGACTTTTGTTAAAGAATCTGCTTTTCAAATACATTATATTTAGAGATCTAGAAATAAAAAAAAATATTCAGAAAACATTTTGATTCATTTTTAGGTGATTAGCCCAGTTTTCATATTGTACTTCAACCACTAATTATCTTAGATGTTTTTGCCAGGAAAAGGCTGCACTATGAATAATTCTTTCAATATTTCTGCAGATGCTGACTTCTGAGGCAACTGAAATGAAAGTGGCTCTTCAGAGATGTGTACAAGATTTCCCAGTCAATGAAGCTTCTATGAAAGATGAACAAGAAGTTACCACGTACAAGTTTGAGGTACTCATTGCCAGCTAGAGCCAGCTTTGTCCAACACCTACAGGGATGCTGGAAAGGGCAACGTGCAACCTCTTTACTAGGGTCTCTGGTGGCAATGCTGGGAGACCTGCTTCTGAACCTTGTTTCTGCAACATCGCTATATGGTGCTGGTGTCACTCAGCATCTCAGAGTCCACAGGGATCTGGGAGAAATTTAACCCCCTGCTGCAATACACTCCTTTTTTTGTATCAAATGGGGTTTTTTTTCCCCTGGAGTTTAGTAGTTTGATAGCTGAAAGGGCTGTGCTGCGCTCTGAAGTGTGCTCTTGCCTCTGCAGAGCAAAGCACTGCACAGGGAAGTAAGAAAAGGGTCCTTGTCAGCGCTACGGGGAGGAGAGCATGACAGGCTGGGCTGCTCTACTCTGCTCCTGGTTCCCATCACCAGTAGGAGAGAGCACAACACAAGCATGCATTTATTGCTAGGTATCAGCTGTGCTTAATCATCCATGGGACTATAAGAGGTTCTCTTAGTGTCTACCTAATCAGCAGCTCTGCCATTTATTGGGATATTTGGCCACTTCAGTTTGAAAACAGATTTATTAATATCAAACTTTAAACAAATTATCAACTATTACAAATATCCTCTGAATGCTTCCCTAGGATACTCACTGATGGGGTTCTTAGAAAATATAAAATCCTTTAAGCACTTGGCCTTCATACACATTTTCTATAGCAAGTAACATCAGGCATCTTTGGAACTCCAGATCCATACACAATTCATCAGCTATTCATTACTTTAAAATCTCGTATTTAGATTTAAAAGAAAACCCTTTAATATTTTGGAATTGCAATGCTGTCATGTAAAAATCCCCACACAACTTACTTCATATGTGTTTGTCTTACTGATTTTAAAGGTCCACCTGCTCTATTTGCAAGTATACCATTTGGTTTCCTAAACATCAGTCAGGAGAAACATGGCATCAGCCTTCATCGCCTATGTTCACTTGACAGCTTGTGGTCAGAAGACATGCTGTGGTCCTGCCACAGTCCTTTCTGTCAGATTTCACTTAGTCATTAAATTTTTAAAACAAACTAAAAATCCCCACCAAACAAAAAAAACACCAAACCGTCATTGGATTGCAGTAAGGCAAGTGTTCGGTTAGTTTCATGGTAGGGGAAAAGCAAGCTGTATTAACTCTTATTTTTAAACCCCAAGACTGTGCTTTTAGTTTAGGATGGTGCCACCTGGGAACGAGGATCTGCATTCACATCACACGCATACTGCAATATAGGGACCGAGATACAGCCTCGTCCCCCTCCCCACTCACCTGGGCAGGGTGCAGGGGCTGGCAGCTGCAGCACTGTACGCTGCCCACAGATCAGACCCACACCCACACGTACATCTAATGCATCCATAAGGTGTAGGGTAATTTCTTCATCAGTTTTTGATAGCATCTGTGTTTCTGAAGCTGCACGAGTGTGACAAATGGTTGGGGGATAAGAGTCTTCTATCACGTCAGTAAACCCCCCCTCCTTCGCCCCATCCCACCCCAGCAAACAAAACAAATGCCCCATACCTGGAGACGTTTCAGTGCCTGAATTATTAATAAAATAAGCATGATAATGAATAATCTACATTAAGCATTTTCTTACCCTTTATTTTTTCATTATGATCAGAAGAGGAATATGATTAACAGCAGTTTAAACTTTAGCAGTACAATTTCAGTATTAAATATAAAACTACACTGCAAGTTGATGTATTTTAAAAATGGTTATGTATACTCTAGCCTTAAATTTATGTATCAAATACAAGTAACTCAATTGTTTCTTGCCTTGACAATTAACATATCTAACAAATTTCAACAAGCCAGACATCCATCTTTTCCATTAAAAAAAATAAGCAAGCACACCAACTCTTATTCATAGCAAGGGGGTGTAAAGATTCAACACTTTCCTGAGTGTTGTGCAAAGAATAACAGGTTTGAGAAAGTCAGTTAACTAAGTGTAATGATAAACCTAAAGCTAAGCTGGAGGACCTTTTGATTAACTTCATATTTCATATATTACTTGCATCAGTTGAGAGCAACATGAGTTACAGAACTTCCATGAAAACAAGCCACTTACAAGCAGGTGGTTAAGCTTGATCAGTTTATTAAAAGGATTATATGACACGGTTGCCTGCAATAGCAGGGGACTGGATCTGATGACCCAGGAAGTTCTTTCCAGTCCCATGTTTCTAAGCCATGCACCAAGTGTATCCAGCCCACACTTTCACATTTGGAAAAAGCCAAAGCCACACACACACACTCACAGAAAAAAAAATTAAAAAAAAAAAAGTCCTTGATGACACCATTTCATTTCTCTAGATATTCACTATGCAGAAGGGAACAGAGCTAAAGTCCTGTACAGAGGATACATTTACTCGAGGTTGATGTGGTACTGAAGTCAGTTAATAATTAGATACCTCCAGGCAGATTCAATTACAGGGCATACCAACACTGCACACTGCCAGACAATTTCTAATCAAGCCAAGAACCTCTTGCAGGAATGAGGTCTCTTTGCTAGCAAGCACAGAGCACACTGAATAAGCTAAAAGCAGCTGTTCTTAAATGAACTACCCTACCAACCGTGAGTGAATGACAAATAGATGGTAAGAAGCATTTACCTACTAGACAAGATCTCTCTGCACACTCAGGCAGAAAAGTAATTAGTTCAGAGCAGCAACCATTGCTCCTACCTTGCCTGTCTCTTGAGTACGTTCTCTTTAAAAGCTGGTCTACAGAAGCAGTGCAGCCTCTCAAGCACTACCAAAGTAGCAGTTGGCGGCTGCCATGCAAGACTCTACTTTCAAATGGTAGTCAGACATTCCCATTATCATGGCCAGTTTGCTAAGACAGCATACACAGCCATAGCAAAAAGCCTTTGCAACAACTAGAGATCTAAACAATTGCCTACATTCAGCCCATCTAACTTTTAGGCACTTGGTTAAGGTGTCTGGGTCCCCAGTCACCCAGAACTCCTCCCACCCCCCCCAGGAGGAAAAAAAAATTAAAAATAAATCACTGAAGGCAGATAGTCTCAATTGCCTTCTGGAGGTGTCTCTTGACCCCCACTGAGCAAAGCTGCATTTCAAGCAACCAGTTCTTAACACAGGCACCTCAGTTAGACAGGATGAATGGAGACTTGCATCTCTTTCAAGAGAGTATCCATACTCTCCAAAACCAAAGGCAATTAAGCAATTACAGTTCGCAACTCCAGTTACGTTTGGAAACAAACTTACAGTTAAGTAATTAACCTGTAGTCCTTCCCTCCCTCCCAAGCATAAAAGCCTTCCACATGGAGGCTCTGCTATTAAAAAAAAAAAGAAAAAGCATTCTTCTTTCAAACAAAGAAGAGTGGACACAGCTGCTTTGCCACTCATTCATGGAGAAGCTGAAGGATCAGAGAACACTTACTCAGAGACCTGGAATGACTAAGCACTGCTAGTGCATGCAAAGCTGAAGTAACAAGATGGTTTTAAAATTAACCCTAGTCCTCTTCTCCACCCCACAAAATTCATGCAAGTGTTTGAGAAGATAGTCAAGACATAATAGCCCCACTTTCCAAAAAGGCTTAAGTTGTTTGTTGTTTTTTTTTTTTACATATTGTAAAAGAAATGTCCTTTTATTTTCTTTCTGTGGGTAGAGAAATGCATTTTTGGCATGTTTGAGAACCATAGATATCTATGAAGTCCATGCTGTTTAAATTCTCCAACTAGTTTCTATAACCTGTCAAAAAAACATAAGCAACCTATACATGTTTTCCCCAGTATTGCCATGCATGCTCAGAGCTCTTCACTTTAGTGAAATGAGGTGTTACTTCTGTGCTGATAGTTGACGAGTCAGCATTACACGACTTTGAGACCAACTAAATTAACATTGTCGTAATATGAAAGGCAAGCACAAGTTCATTTATTTATAGCAAAGGTCTTGGGTTACAGGAGGTCAGTTCTTGCCATCTTGAAAAGATAGGGGATAACTTATTGCATACATGTGCATTATAATTTAGCAGCAAGTCATTCATAGAAACACTTCCCTCCTACTGCTTTTTTGGTTTATTATCTCAATTATATATATATTTTAGCTTTACAAAGCATTTAACACCACCTTTAAGTTAATGGTCTTTTATTGGAAAAAAAGACTAGCATTTACAACTTGGAATGGACATAAATTGTAATATCTTGAACAGCAATGTTGATAGTTGTGCTGAAGTCCACAGGCTACTCCGCCAGCTCCAAGTCATGGTACAGAAGGTTTTAAAAATATGAGAGTCCAAAGATGCTCCCTTGGTGAAGGTTTCTTTTAAAAATTTTGTGAACGGTAACAGCCCGACACCCGTTTCACTATAGTGCAATGCAGACAATGTTAAACCAGTATTTTAACACAGACATGCCATCCATAGTTAAGATCATCGTATTTTTGGAGCACACTGCTACGTACAGGAGAACCATTCAACCTTTAGGGCATTTTCTCTAAGTTTTGCATCCTTCAACCATTTTGCTGCATACCATCCTGAGGTATAAACCAATTTTAAAGTAAACCAGCTATGACAATTTATACTACAAATTGAACTAGAATCCACTGTTGAACAAAAGAGTGGATCTTTTAGGTTGTTTTTTCCTTTTAATACAAATGTCTGACTGTGCTCAATTGTCAAGCTGCATGCATGAAAAACTGGCCAGCCCAAACAGTGTAATAGTCATTAGCAAATGGAACTTTTGAGTTCACTAAGTGCTTCCTTTTTTTTATTTTCAAGGTAGTACAATTATTTATATTGTAAAACTGATGTTTAACTTTATCTTTTGGGGACAGGACCACCAACCATTACATGCAGTTTGTGGACAGAAGGTATTTTGACATTCAGTTTTGCTATACAGAAACAGAATGAATAAATGAACATTTTTTTTGCAAGAGGTAAGTAAAAGATTCAATTTGATTCTTCTAGAGGAAAAAAGGTGTAAAGGAGGTCTCTTCACTTTGCAGTCATCATCTGTACGAATTCTGAAAAGATAAAAAGTCACTGATTTATTGTCTCCACAGTCTTCAACTGGTAAGTCTTAAATACGCTTGGCATAAAAAAAGCCCCTTTCACTGCATGTAAGTTTTTGTCCACAGAAGTGAACAACTGAATAAACTGGTGTCTCAAATATTAGAAATTAATGCCCTACGCAATGGGCTTTAACTCAGCCTGAGTAATGGTTTTGAGTCAAGACAAGCATCTTCTTACCTTCATAGTTGACTTGCCCATCCCCGTCAATGTCTGCTTCTCTGATCATTTCATCTACTTCTTCATCTGTTAGCTTTTCTCCTAAGTTTGTCATAACATGACGTAGTTCTGCTGCACTGATATAGCCATTGCCATCCTGTGAGGAAAGAGTTGCACAAGATCATGATCAACAATCCTGACATTAACTCTGAAACTACATCTAGGTTTCCAGTAACTGCTTCTGAAATAGCCTTACAGCACTTGGGACAGATATACAAAGCTGATACGCTGTATAACCCTGCAGTATGTACTAGTCCCATTGCCTTACAAAGCATGCATGCCACCATATCCTTCTATACAATTATTGTACTGTAAGAATAACTGCATGCTTGATTTGTAGCTGTGATAAGGTATTTTTAATACTTTTAAAGAGCTTTCAAAAATAAACCCAGAAACAAAATGTTCTGTTTAGTCTCTGCTGCCTAAGCAAGGCCAAAAAAAAAAAAAAAAGACCAATTTCCCCACCAGCAAGAATAAAGTCAGCTTTCTCTTCTGTGTGTAACACTACCTCTATAACAAGACTGCAGGTGGCTAGGTTAGGTTTCTTGGATAAGATGATATAGAACAAACCTTCAAAGAAAGCATTTAAATTCTATTCAAAAGTTGTGACAAGCTTCATGGAAAAAAAAAAAGACACTTCAGTGTTCCCATTAATAATATCCAAACCTAGAGCTCATCCCTAGCCGTTTCAGAAATTGTCCTCTTCCATCTACAGGAAGAATACACTAGCTTAGAGCAAGGGTTCATATGGCCATCACCAGTAGGTAAGCTACCTCAGTGGCTTTAAACACAAATCTAGTCTGCAGAAATAACCCCATAGGGTAGATGAAGTACTAACCAAACAACTGAACATTTCCTCTAGCACATTTTCCAGTGAAGTACTAGAGACTGCCACTTTTTTCCATAAAAAGGAGAAGTAGTAAGGCCTTCTTCCACACATGCATGTGCATCAGCTTAGCAGCTGCATCAGCCATTGCTCAACACAATTCTCTTGTAACATCTGTCATATCCAAGCAATCCGAAGAGGGGAACCCCTGCTCTAGAAATAATTGACTTTCATCATGTATGCTCAGGTATCCTTAAAGAAAGAGGGAGTTGAGCTCTTAAGCTTTCCTGAAAGCAACCTCAAAGTCCACATCTTGAAAACAGAACATGCAATACTTCGTGTCCCTCTAAACACTGATGACATCTTAGCTTTAAAAGCTTCCATACAGTATAAAATCTTGTACATCCATGCAAACATTCCCTCATTCCCCCAAAGTCAGAAGGTACAGAAAAACCCCATCCCTCCATTCCCCCCTCCCCCAAAAAACCCCATCCCACAAGCATCAAGTTCTGCTCATCTCTGCTCCTAAGGAACAGCCAGAAAATCTTCCTCATGGATGAGCCTCAAGCTTAGACCTGCTGTGTAAAGCAGGTAGAACCAGCCTGCAACAGTCCTGGTTCTATTTCCAGAACAGTCCCTGCTCTGTTTCCAATTACTCTGCTTCTACTAGATGACTTTTTTCCTTCTAGACAAGGAGAGAGAAAACACCAAGGAAAAAAAATGAACATCATTACTGCTTCTAAAGAATATTTGCACTTTTATTAATACCTTGTCAAAGACTCGGAATGCCTCACGGATTTCTTCCTCGCTGTCTGTGTCCTTCATTTTTCTGGCCATCATGGTTAAAAATTCAGGGAAGTCGATAGTGCCATTGCCTTAATGAAAAGAAACTTCCAAAAATTAAACTTCCATGCTTTTCTTTATACAAAAAAAAATCTGGCATTTAATTAAGCCAGGGACAAGACTGACAGATCCTCTGTAAACCATTCCTATAGAAAAACTGGATCTTCTCCCTCAATTGCTACCACTGCCTTTTTGCTATTACAATGTGCAGTAGCCACTGTCACTGCAGTGATTTCAACAATGAAATCAACTGTTGCCTTCTCTCCAGGTCAAACCATACCACTTGCCACCCAAGTTGCAAGTAAAACATCGGTCTGATGCTTCCAGGTTAACCAGTACCAAGACTTATCTTTACTTCAAATCACTCCCTAAAATTAATCATTTAGTTTCTTTAGAATCTCCTAATTGCTGTGGGAGATTCCAGAAGGGAATGTATTATAAAGCTGGCACTACAAATCCAGGATATCTAAAATTTGAGAAAATTACATTTCACCAAGCTGCTCAAACACTTGTTCCTTGTTAAAAATCAACTTCCTTATCAACATACATTGTACACCACGAAAGTAATGCACCATTTTAGGGGGCAACAAGGATCTGCAAATTCCAGTGACATGAGAAAAGCTGCTATTATTTGGTATTTCTGATAAGCTTAGCAGTAGGTGTTCTTACAGGTATTTCACTGCAAAACTGAAAATCCCTGGTAACATCCAGGCCTCACCCCTAAGATTTAAGTTCTTCATTCAAAGTAAGGATTCAAACTTCAGGCTGCTCAAAGCTGAGAAAAGTGAAATAGTGAAGAAACAAGTTCTTTAAAACAGCAGAAACCAGATTTGTATAGTTGGGATTCAGCCCTATATGCCAAAAAACCCACATTAAATAGTTCACTGTGCAACTAAGACCTACCCATTGCTTGAGGGAAACATACATACTCATTGGGTAAGTATAGCAAAGAAGCTAAATAAATGCAGTTTAAGAAAACCTTTGCAGCTTAGGGATTCCAGACTGAGACATACACAGCTATTTATCATCATGGCCAGCTTTACCAGCTAAATCTGAATATAGGTCTTGTACACAGCTTTGAAAAATCCTCCATGAACATATAGAATAGCAGCAAAGCATTCTGCCATAAAACAAGTTTAAAGAGATGGGCAGGCATACTTATCTGAAGTCCTCAGTCTCCTTTCATTTTTAATCTACCAGTGCAGCATTGTGGACTGCCGCCTAGAGAAGCCACTATACACAAACTCTACATAGCACCGCAAACCCTGAAGTTTTTCAGTATCTGCATCCAAGAGTTAGCAATTACAGTCAACTTACACTTTTAGGAAAGTTGTTGTAATTAATGTAGTCTGATAATCAGATAATCTTCACTCTTGCCAATACACTTTCACTCTTCTTTTACAGATATATTAGAGAAAAATCACAATCGCAACCAACATACAAGATCAAGGCCTTGACATCACTGAGCAAGGGAAAGTATTTTTCCTTTTTGTAACTGCTAACCTGTCTGGAGTCTCAGAAACAAGATTGCAGTTACCCTTTCTGGCATCCATTTAAAACAGTTCTGATAGAAAAACTTTCCTGTATCAAGTCTGCTTTTGCCTCCAATCCCTCCCACCTATCTATTAGTGATCTAGTACACTACATTAGACTACACAGTCTCTCCCTGTTGTGTTTTCAATTCTTGGAATTCAGCACTATTCCACTCCTACCACATTTTTGGCCTTAGACAAAACCACAGACATTAGTACAACTATTAAGACTGACATAGAAAAGATGGGTGGAAACACAGGTTAACAGCAGGTCAGGGCAAGTCAGATAGCAATAGGAAGCCTGTCACCCATAAAGTATTAAAGACAAACAGCATAGCTTTATCTCTGCTAATTCTCTTTTTTAGATTCTCACTAATACCACTAGCATCTTTGACTGCTGTGCAAAGAGCAATCAAAAAACTGACACCCCTCTTGAGTTTAGATTCTATCAAGTATTTTGAAACTGCTTCAAGAGATCAATGTCACAGAATCTTCTCTATGCAGTCCAAGCCCAGGGGTGGAGGTCATACATACTTAAGAAGATCACAGCACTAGTAACTACCTTTCCAACACTTACCATCAGCATCTACCTCGTTGATCATGTCCTGCAATTCTGCTTCTGTTGGATTTTGACCCAATGACCTCATGACAGTTCCCAGTTCTTTTGTTGTGATAGTACCATCACCATCTTTGTCAAATAGGGAAAAGGCTTCCTTGAATTCTAGAGACAGAAACAGTCCCAGTGTTTAGTAACATCACCAGCATGAGAAAACTGCATACTAAAAATGCACTCCACTGACAATGCCTGGTACAATTTTAAGAAATGTTTTATCTAACTGTCCATGTATTGAGAGAATTAACACTCTCAAATTAATAAAAAAATTACTTACAGTACCAACACATAATTTGCATAGTATATTCAAACTTGTTTCATGTGGCTATTATCTGCACTACAACTCTAACACATTTCAACATCATCTTGCTTGAGGCACAGTTACACCATAAAGAGCAGCTCCTTGGGATAAGTGAAGAGACCTACTGGGTTCCCTTCACCATTACCAGACTTACAGGAACAGTAAGTGTTGTCATTTACCTCTTATTTTTAAGGAAGCAGACAATAAGAATTGATGTCAGCCACAAGTGGGTGACTGGTCTCCAGGTCAAATAATGCTCCTTCCCCTAACCAGTTTGAATTACAGACACTGTTAGAAGTTATTTAAGAGACATTGCCTTATATTAATGTGCAATAAATCCATTTTAGGTTTATTTGTTGTCATTTATTTCAAGTTTATCTTCACTTTACTAAAAAGAAAAGAGTACCTAGGTCTGCTTTGGCTCCAAGAAGTTCACTTGAGTCTAGCAATTATTTCTGTTTGCAAGAAATCTAGAAGGACTTGGCTCAAGTCTGAAAGTCTAAAAAAAATCATTATCTGTAGTCCAAGGAACAACCAGTCTAAATTAAGAGGCAATAAACCAGTAATCTTCTGGAATTTTTTTTTTTTTTTAAAGTGAATGCTTTTTAAAAAGTGTTAGTACAGATTTGAAATTGTCAAAAAGTTTTCCATTATGTTTGAGATAATATGTTTTTAGTCACAAGGAGTTAGGAAAAAATAATCATTTCTCATCAAGACACTTACCAGCAATCTGTTCTTCAGTCAGCTGATCAGCCTACACGAAGAATAGAACATTTTAGAATATTGTCTACCTCTAGCTATGTCAAGCCACGAGACACTTCCTTTAGATTTCAGTAGCAATTTATCATTGCTTTTACAAAGCCACTTTCAACCCCTGGAATTCTGCCTCTTCAAGGAGATTCCATTCACCCACACCATGCAGCCATTTCCAAAAGCATATAAGCTAACTTGTTTTGAAACTGCACATGAAGAACCAGACATGCCATCCTTCAACTTGGAGAATCTGATTTGGTCAAGTGAAGGACACAGGGCAGGCTCCTTGCAATTGGTCAGAGGCGCACGAAATCCTTGATGACATGTGTTTGGGGTTTCACATCACATCAGATGTCATTTCCAGCAGTATAGTGACCCTAATACTGCGTGGGGGTATTTGCACATTAGTGGGCTAATGACAAGTGTGCCACCTAGTGATCTAACACTACTGAAGTCCACCCTCCCCACCACACTACATCAAGTATTAGCCTACTGTAAGCTTAATTAACAGAAAGGACTCTGCTATGATATTAGGAGGAATTACTACTCAGCATTATGGAGATTTTTGCCATCTCTGACAAAGAAAATGCCAGTTGTCAAGCAGCACATTATTCTTCCATTCAGCCAAGCAGTTTAGGGTGCCTCACACTGATACGCAGGTTGTTTTATACAGAATTTTAAGTAGCAAGGTTTAAAATGCCTGCTCATGACCTTCTGTACATGAAGAGGCCACTGCTGCATCCAAAGGTATACAGCTCAGTGGGCCATTAAATGGGCTTTCCCAGAGCTTCACTGTGCTAACCACATCCTTCCAGAAGCCTCTCCCTTCTGTATGGATACAGCATCACAAAAAGCTCCACTGTTTGGAGTCAAAGGAGCTAACCAGTTCTTTATGGAAAAATATGTGTTTTCCTAGTAATTAAAAAAGAAACACCTGGATTTTACATGCCTAGTCACAGATACTGGAGAATACAAGGTACTAACTCCTTTTAAACTCATTTTGTTGGACAGCTTTCACTAATAGAACAGAGAATTTTGTAGGTCAGAGAAAGCAGGCATCTTGTAACCCTTTTGTCCTAAAATACTGTTATTCAACTATAAAACCCACTTAACTGCAGTAAAGAGCAACAAATAAAATGGAGAACTAACAGGCTATACAATCTATTAAGCTCTTGCACAGGGGAACAGTGTAGGGTTGAATGCCTGCTGTATATGTTGAGTGACATACACAGATTTCACCTGTAAATAGGTGTTGGGGTTGGTTGTTTTTTATGTTTTAATGTCTGTATGTAACGATTAAACAATTCCCCATATGCATAGTGGGGTGGAGGTGGGCGGGAGAAAAGAATAGAAATGCTGAAGACAGTTCAAATTTAATAAATCTTTTTTAGTAACAGCAAAAAACTTGTGTTCAAGATCCAGTTCGACTTTCCACACTCTCTTTGTGGTTTTCCAGAAAATGCGAGGTTTTACTTAAAGATTATCTAAGGAATTTACATAACAGACTCAATGCCCTGCAGAACAGGAAACGGAGCCACACCTCGGCAAAAACCTCCAGCCCACAGCACCGGCTCATTGCCCCATTAGCCAGAGCACACTGGATGTTTCTAAAAATCGGATTTCCAATTAAAAAACACAGCCTCGCACAGCTCGATGCCAGAAGCACGCAACCCGACCCTAAACCTCCATGGGGTTCACCTTCCCGAGCAACAGGCACAACCACTGCCCGCCCCAGCTGCAGGACAAAGGTACCCAGGGCTGGAGCCATCACCCCACCCAGCCAAGTCATCAAATCCTGTCCTGGTGATGTCAGCCTTCCCCGACGGGAAGGGGAGATGGAGAGACAGCGCCGAGGAACACCCAGATTGCCAAAATGCGATTAGAGGTCAGCCTGCAACTGTTTCGCCGCTCTCGTAGGAAGCGCAAAACCGCCGGGAAAACCCCAGCCCTTCCTCTCGCCCTCTTTTGCGGAGCCCGGGCTGGCACGGCAGCGCCCGACAGCCGGGGATGATGCGAGCCGCTCCCGGAGCCCACCAGCGATGCCTTTCGGAGGGCGAGGCGGAAGCTTGCATCGCCCGGGCGGGGGAGCGGGAGGCTCGCAGCCCGCCGGGCGCAACAGGCGCCCTTCCCGGCCAGCGGCCGGCAGCCACCCACTGCTGCAGTGCGTCCCCGCTTCCCCTCCCTCTCCAGCCGCCGGCCACACCGCGTCCTCATCCTTCAGCCGGCAGGGCGCCTCGGCTCCGCAGCCAGCCTTCCCCATCCCCTTCCCTCCCCTCGGCGGCGGGGGCAGCGGCTCTTCCCCCGCAGCCCCCGGGGGAGCGGGAAGGCTGCGCTCCCCCCGCCGAGCCCCCCATGCGGGCGTTGGGCCGTTTCCAACCGAGCAACGCGCACTGCGCCCCGGTCCCCCCCAGCCGGGGCGTGCGCGGGGGCCGGGGAGGAAGAGGAGGAGACATGATGTAATGCAGACAGCGATGGGCTTCGCCGCGGCTGATGCGTTTTTTGGGGGGATGGGGGGGGGGGGTGCCGAGGGCGCAGTAGCTGCAGCGCGGTGCCCTCCCCCGGGCCGCTCCCTGCGCAGTGCAGCTGGTGCCGGAGCCCAGCGGGATCCTCGCCCGCAAACCCGCGCCCCGCCCGGCACGGCCCCCGCCCCGCAACGCGCCCTGCCCGGCGGAGGAGCCGCGGCCCCGGGGAGACGCGCCCGGCCCTTTCCGGAGGGGAGCGAGCGCCGCATGCGGGGGAAGGCGAGGCGGGGCCGCGGCGGGAGGGCGCGGGACCGGGGCGCCCACACGGCAGGCCCCGGGGAAAGGGGAAGAAAGCGGCGGAAGAGGAAGGGCCGCAGTTCCGCGGCTATCCCGCGCAGCGCGGCGAGGGGGGGGAAGGGGAGGGGGACGGCCGCAGCCACCAGCCCCTCTCACCCCGCGGGCACCCGGGCGGGAAGGGCTGCGGCCTTCCTCCGCCGCCTCCTCCCCGTGGGACTCTCCCCCATCCCCCACTCCTCCCTGGGGAGAGCGCGGCTCCGGCGACCCGACCGTCCCCGGCTCCGCACCGAGCCTCCAGCGAGCCCCCTGCGCGGCAGCCCCCGCGGCAGCCCGGACACCCCGCGCTGCGGTCGGTCGAGCTACCTACCATGGCGCGGCGGCGGCGGGCCCGGCGGCGGCTGCACGAACTGCGCGACCACGAGCGGCGGCGGCTTCTCCTGCCTCCTCCCTGGCGCGGCTCGGAGAAGTGCTGGGGGTGTGAGCCTGCGCCGCCCTGCTATATATGTAGGGCTGTATCCCTCCGCCGGAGCGGGGCCTTTTTCTCTCCTCCCCGGCGCGGTATGTGTGAGGGTGACTGCGGCGAGCAGCCCTGCCCCCTCCGCGGCCCGGCCCCTCCCCTCCCCCGGCGGGCCCGCTTCCCCCCCCCGCAGCCCCGCAGCCGCTCGCCCCTAGAGGCGCGGCCGGCGGCCGCCTGCCCGCTGCGGGAGCCGGGGCCGCGGCGGGCTCCAGCCCAGCGGTGCCCGCCGCCCTCCCCCCGCCGTGCTCCTCTCCCCTTCCCTTGTCTCCTCGCCCCCTGAGGTAAGAGCCACGCAGGGACAGGCGGGCGAGCAGCTCCCCCCCCCGACCCGCCCGAGGGAGAAGCCCCGCTCCCGCGGCGACGCGGCTGCAGCCCGCCGCGGGCTGCGCAGCCGCCCCCTCCAAGCCGGGCGGCGAGGGTCGAGGGCCGCCTGGCCCCGGCAGCGGCCATTTGCTCGGCGGAGCCCGCGGGGGGCGGCCGGGCCGGCGGGGGAGAGCTGCCCGCCGCGGGGCTGCGTCACCGCGGGGACCCCGCCGGCCCCGCGGCGAGGCCTCTGCCCATCTCCCCGTCGCTCTCTAGGCTGGGACCCTGGGGGTGCGGGGAATCTCGGCCGAGTTGGTGCTGTTTTTTTTCTAGACAGCATCCCCGCTGGCGGCGCGGTGGCCTGCGCTCCCCCGGGGAGCCCGGAGCGGCACCCGGGAGAGGATGATGGCAGGGGGGTGGGGGTTGCGTTAATAAAGCACATTCTTCGGGGAAATCTGAACGACAAGGGGGCTACGACAGAGACTGTAAAGCTGGTATGCTGAAGCGAGCACAGCTGCCTTTTTTTAATCGTAGGGCTTTTGTCAAGCACCAAAATCTAGATGACGGTAAAATTCAATCCCGAATCAGATGGTCTACAACAACTGACGTGTCACTTCAGCCCCTTCTCAGCAGAACGGCTGTAGCCTACAAGTGCGAGGCAGCAAAGCATGTCCTGATGTCAAATGTTTTCTTCATTTCTCCTCTGTCTGCTCTGGGTTTGAGGATTTTGTCCACCAGCTGATTATAACCCAGGTAAATACTGTACCATTCACACTGTACCTCCTTTAATAGGTATGGAAGCACAAACAAACATGGACCCACATTGGAATCAAGGATTTTGGTTCCGTTCATGACAGGTACCCTTAGATTTTGAGCTTCCTTGTAGTTCAAGATATTTTTACTTAAGGTTTTAGTTTGGGCCTCTCTGGATTGGGAGGCTAGCAGTATTTCCAATGTGGTCATAATTGTGATGATCTGCTTGCAGTATAGCACTAAATCTTTTAAAATACATTTTTCTGTTTTTTAAAAATTGTGCATACTTTCAGTGTTTGAAATAAAGACAAAATCAGCTGTGTTCTATTTGTTTAACAATTTCAATAGCTCTACCACTGAAGTTACAAATTGCTTGCCTTTCCGGAACACAGGGATAGGTTGGCAAACACAACAGTTACCTGTTTACAATCTAGAAGAATTTCTCCTAGCAAAGAAGATAGCATATTTAATGTATCATAGTTTGGTCCCCAAACCATCCTAACATTTGTGTAGGAACTAGTATATGAAATGGTGTCAGAAAACCGATTTGCAGCTGGCTAGTCTGCAAATGATAGGTTTATAGACAGCTTCCATTTTAGATGCAGAATGCCCAGCCTCCTACTTTTAATATACTTTTTTTTTTTAAACTACTAAGCAGTGACGTTGGAATTTATTTTTTTTTTTTGCTATGGAAGAACACGCAAATTGATCTTTTGTTTTCAAACCAGACCAACAATTTTAAGCTCTTATTTTCCCAGCTTAATTTCTTTCTGGAAAACATGGCACAATGTTTGATTGATGTGGGCTACAAGAGCTTTTGCTTGCTTAAGTGAATCTTGGAACTCCCTGGGTCTCACAGGGATGCGTGAAGAACAACGTTCACGTACAAACCATTCTCCTCATTGTACTGGTCTTACATAGGTGAAGATCTCAGTATTGAAACACTGAATTCTATATAAATATTAAGCTAAGAAATTTGTACAATTATCTCGCAAAGATAAATAGCTAATGCAGTCTCATGGTCTTTGGCCAAAATGTTTCTAACGTGGAAGGCTGAAGGTATTATCGGAGAATAACCTTACCAACATTTAAATGTGACAGTTTAGAATGTGGGTGCCTTATTTCAGTCTCTTTAAAGTTAATTTTAAGTGCATGTAATATGTTCTTCCATTGATCCAAACCTTCACTTGTTAAAAAGTGAAGGGATTAGATCTATCTGTTGAGGAGAGACTATGAGACAAGTAATTAAAATTTATGTAGATTCTCTTACAAACTAGCTTTTGGACATATGTGAAGAAATTTGGAAATGTGAAGTAAAAAGCCACTCAGTCACATTCAGTGAATGTTGCCAAAGATTAACAGGGCCTTTGAGTAGAAGGATTGCTGTGCGTTTATTCCTATTTTTTTTCACTTTTTGTATCTACTTTTGCTAACACTTGATGATGGTTCACACTAATAATTAATTTATATTAAAAATGGAATTTTAAAATAAAGTTACTTTTAAAGTAGTTTGGAATATAGTTATCTTGCTTGATTTAAGAAGAATTTCAGGATGATCAATTCAGGTGCCACAGGTTCTGCAGTAGTTTCTGTTAAATTGCATCATTCTGTATTTGAAAATATTTCACAGTTAATGCTCCAAAATAACATTCTGACTGAGGGGAATTTTTTTTCCTAATTTGACATATGGCAGTGATAAATGTAAACAAAACAGAATGCTAATGTTTTGCTGCTTATTTAATGTAGAAAAAACCTCATCTAAACTGGCATCTGCCTGCTCCTTGTAAATTTGCTTTCACTCAATTGTACAGCTAGATTTTGATCAGTATTCTTTGTTCTCTTAAAATTTACATTCAGTTGTGGGCAGGCAAGAAATGACCCTGTCATTCCAATGACATACAATGTCAAATGATTTGCCAGGATCTTCTACAGTCTCATTCAAAATCTCCTGGATCTCAGTGGGAGCTGGACTGGGCCATGGAATTACTCAGTATTTGTGCCTAAAACCATAGAACTTGGCCATCCCATTGCTACAGAGCTTTTTTATGAACAGAGGGCTATGCAATAGCTATTAAGATTAATTTCTGACTGGATAGATTTACTGTTCTAAATTATCTTACTCTCTATCACTAAGCATGCTTTTGTTGACTTGTGTTTAAGCTGTAATATTAACAAAAGATTATTTTATAAATTTATTAGTTGCAGTGAAAGACTTGTAACCATTCTACCTAGTATTAAATTTCTAAATTTTGCCTTAATATGATTGTAAGGTTACAGTGTTGGTCTGTGTTTCTGCAGAGACTTGGCATGTC